>NC_136866.1:31108421-31128421 GCF_951799975.1 Gobius niger
AAAATAATAATAAAAATGATTAAATAAAATAAAGATTTTTTTTTTTTAAGGGAACAAATAATCGTTTGAATAATCGTGATTTCAATTATTACTAAAATAATCGTGATTATTATTTTTTTCTATAATCGAGCAGCCCTACACCTCAGACTTTTGCACATTTTGTCATGTTTACAAACATAAAGATTTTTCACTTTTCTATTTTTTGAATAATAACAGAATCATTTTTCTTTCACTTCACAGAAAAAAAATCTAAGTAAAATATTTACGTGTATGGCTGTAAACTTGACAAAACGTTCAGAGTGTTTTAGTTCTTTCCAGATGCTCGGTTTTTCTCCAGCAGTTTAGGGATGATACGATAAGTTTCCTTTTTTGTGAAGGACAAACCTCGTGTTTGTGCTGGACGATGGAGAGCTGTGCTTCCTATCGGCTCATGGAACTGTTTTCTGCTGATTTATGTCAGAAGTGACAGATTTCACGGAGGAATCTGGTCCGTCCTGGTTTCTGCAGCAGGTGTTTGGGACGGTTTAGTTTCACGGACTCATTTTACGTCCATCTGCCTCCCCTGAAACACCACCAAAACCAAACACACTCAGAGACACTCAGATAAACCAAACACACTCAAATAAACTCAGAGACACTCAGATAAACCAAATAAACTCAAATAAACTCGGATAAAGTCAGATAAAGCCACTCCGACTCCCTATATAAAGTGTTCAGCGTCTGGAGCCATAAACGCCTCCACTGCTGCAGAAACTGGTGATGCCTCTGGGTTTTAGGTCCTGAAACTATGAGTGAATTCTAAATGTGGTGAAGGTGCAGGTAGAGGAGGCCGTGTGGAGGGAATATTTAAAGAGGGGGTGTTCTGCTTTAAAGAGGGGGTGTTCTGCTTTAAAGAGGGGGTGTTCTGCTTTAAAGAGGGGGTGTTCTGCTTTTGTCAGTCCCACAGCACCAGTCTATATCTCACTACAATGATGACAAACCTTCTGCTGGTCTGTAAATGCAGTAAATTAGAATAACTGCCTTGTATAAAATGTCTCTCTCAAAATGGCCGTTGTGAATGTCTTGAAATAGGCCTCTGTCTCTTTAAGAACCTCTGAGCCTTTAGACACGCCCCCTCCACACGCTGTCTGTGGCATCAGTGGGGAGGGGGCTCTGACAAAAATTCAACAAGAATGTGACAAAAATTCAACCAAAAAATGACAAAAATTCAACAAAAAAATGACAAAAATTCAACAAAAAAGTGTCAAAAATTCAACAAAAATGTGACAAAAATTCAACCAAAAAATGACAAAAATTCAACAAAAAAAAGACAAAAATGTGACAAAAATTCAACAAAAAAAAGACAAAAAATCAACCAAAAAAAGACAAAAAATCAACCAAAAAAAGACAAAAATGTGACAAAAATTCAACAAAAAGTGACAAAAATTCAACAAAAAAATGACAAAAATTCAACAAAAAAGTGTCAAAAATTCAACAAAAATGTGACAAAAATTCAACCAAAAAATGACAAAAATTCAACAAAAAAGTGTCAAAAATTCAACAAAAAAAGACAAAAATGTGACAAAAATTCAACAAAAAAAAGACAAAAAATCAACCAAAAAAGACAAAAATTCAACAAAAAAAAGACAAAAATGTGACAAAAATTCAACAAAAAGTGACAAAAATTCAACAAAAAGTGACAAAAATTCAACAAAAATGTGACAAAAAATCAACAAAAAGTGACAAAAATTCAACAGAAATGTGACAAAAAATCAACAAAAAGTGACAAAAATTCAACAAAAATGTGACAAAAAATCAACAAAAAGTGACAAAAATTCAACAGAAATGTGACAAAAAATCAACAAAAAGTGACAAAAATTCAACAGAAATGTGACAAAAACCTATCCCTAAAATGGCCGCCATCAGAGTTTTTACAGATTACTCAGAAATACGTGAATGTGCCAAGGCAACACTTCAGCCATGTTTTTAATGAGGGAGTGACAGAATAACATGATGGAAAGCTTGAAAAAGTCCGTACCCACCTTTAAAAAAAAGGTTTGGAGTTTAAATGAAGTTGGTTTAAAAGGCTAAAACAAACACAGCTGGATTCACGGCCATAGAACTGGATGGAGCTGCAGCTGTTTTCAGGCTTTAGGATTTATAACTACTGTAAGAATATGTGGATCCAGAATGTGGTGAATGTTTATGTGAAGGAGGTCGTCTGGGACATAATGTTACAAAAGGTCAAAGCGCAGAAGCAGAAACGCACTTTTACAAACTGAGTTATATTTATTTAACTTTCAGAAACTCGGCTTTTGTTTCAGGGGAACGTTTTGCAGTTTGTGTAAAAGTCCTGAATCGTCCCAGTTAATATTTAATCTGCTGATTCTAAAGTGCGTTTGTCGGATCTTCAGGGTTTTGTATTTTCTTTATTTTGTGTCTGAGTTTAGCGCCTTAACTCCCACCTGAACCGAGCACATTTTCTCCAGTTTGGCTTTACCCCAATCCAAAAGCTTCTGGCAAAAAGCTGTGAAAAAAATGACAAAAAATGACAAAAAGTGAGAAAACTGACAAAAAATGACAAAAAATGACCAAAAAATGACAAAAAATGTACAAAAACTGACAAAAAGACAAAAAACTGACAAAAAGTGAGAAAACTGACAAAAAATGACCAAAAAATTTACAAAAAATTTACAAAAAAGTGAGAAAACTGACGGAAAAAAAGAAAAAAAATGACAAAAAAATGACAAAAAAATGACACAAAATAACAAAAAATGACCAAAAATTTACAAAAAAAAAGACAAAAAAAAGAAAAAAAAATGACGAAAAATGACAAAAAAATAACAAAAAAATGACAAAAAAATGACAAAAAATGACAAAAAAAGACAAAAATTGACAAAAAAAGAAAAAAAAAAAAGACAAAAAAATGTTAAAAAAATGACGAAAAATGTTCAAAAAAATAAATAAATAAATGACAAAAAAAGAAAAAAAAATGGCAAAAAAATGACAAAAAATGACCAAAAAAATGACAAAAAAAGATTAAAAAAATGACCAAAAAATGACGAAAAATGTTCAAAAAATGACAAAAAAGAAAAAAAATGACAAAAAAATGACAAAAAAAGATTAAAAAATGACCAAAAAATGACAAAAAATAACGAAAAATGTTCAAAAAATGACAAAAAAAGAAA
Source organism: Gobius niger (assembly GCF_951799975.1). Lineage (NCBI taxonomy): Eukaryota > Metazoa > Chordata > Actinopteri > Gobiiformes > Gobiidae > Gobius > Gobius niger. Next base: position 31,111,589 of record NC_136866.1, read on the forward strand.
AAAAATGACAAAAATTGACAAAAAAGATAGAAAAATGACCAAAAAAATGACCAAAAAAATGACCAAAAATGACCAAAAAATTACAAAAAATTACCAAAAATGACAAAAAAGGTTAAAAAAAGACAAAAATTGACAAAATAGTTAGAAAAATGACCAAAAAAATGACCAAAAAATGACCAAAAAATGACGAATAAATGACAAAAAATGTTCAAAAACAATGACAAAAAAATGACAAAAATTGACAAAAAAGTGAGAAAACTTTGACGAAAAAACTGACGAAAAAGACAAAATTACAAACAAAAGTGAGTTGAAAATGTGATGACGTGAGGAAAAAGATCCATTTAGATGAGCTTTGTAGAGCTTGAAGTGTTGCACTGGCCTACAGGATTTGGGCAAAGCTGAACTGGAGAAAATGCTCTCGGTTCAGGCGGGAGTTAAGAGGTTAAACCTGAGCTCAGAAACGTGTCGATTTATGACAGACTGATGTATTTTTCCTCTGGTTTTCGTTCCAGTATCTGAACCGAGGCTGCACCCGATTCTTCGCCACCAAAGACACCGACAAACAGCTGCCGCAAAACCGCAAGAGCCAAGAGGTGAGACACACGGGGCCGCCATTTTGTTTTGGGAAATGATGTCACGGACGTTTCCAGGTTTAAATGTGTGCGTTATCGTGTGATCCTCCTCCGACCCGACGCGCCGCTGTGATTCTGACAAACCTTTTCAAACTTTGTAAAGTGTCAAAGTCGCCTCAGATTTTCATTTCCACCTGTGACACGTCGCTCGTCTCCGCCACAAACCCCCGACCGAGCCTGTCGCAGGAGATGAGCTCTGATTAAAGTTCTTTCAGCTCAGGGTTCTTAGACCGAGCTGATCTAACCACACGTTCAAACCTGGCTCTCGACGTTACTCACATTGTGTCGCTGAAAATATGAAAAAGACAGAATTTCCTCACACTTATGTCAGTATCTACTCCATTGTTAGCTCTACCTTTATTTGTTTCCTGTGTTCTCCTGAATCGTCCCTCAGTCACAGATTCTCGTTTCCTCAGTCACAGATTCTCGTTTTCCTCAGTCACAGATTCTCGTTTTCCTCAGTCACAGATTCTCATTTTTCTCAGTCACAGATTCTTGTTTTTCTCAGTCACAGATTCTCGTTTTCCTCAGTCACAGATTCTCGTTTTCCTCAGTCACAGAGTCTCGTTTTCCTCAGTCACAGATTCTCGTTTCTCTCAGTCACAGATTCTCGTTTTCCTCAGTCACAGATTCTCGTTTTCCTCAGTCACAGATTCTCGTTTTTCTCAGTCACAGATTCTCGTTTTTCTCAGTCACAGATTCTCGTCTCGTTTTCCTCAGTCACAGATTCTCGTTTTCCTCAGTCACAGATTCTCGTTTCCCTCAGTCACAGATTCTCGTCTCGTTTCCCTCAGTCACAGATTCTCGTCTCGTTTCCCTCAGTCACAGATTCTCGTCTTGTTTTTCTCAGTCACAGATTCTCGTTTTTTCTCAGTCACAGATTCGCGTTTTCCTCAGTCACAGATTCTCGTCTCGTTTTCCTCAGTCACAGATTCTCGTTTTCCTCAGTCACAGATTCTCGTCTTGTTTTTCTCAGTCACAGATTCTCGTTTTCCTCAGTCACAGATTCTCGTTTTTCTCAGTCACAGATTCTCGTCTTGTTTTTCTCAGTCACAGATTCTCGTCTTGTTTTTCTCAGTCACAGATTCTCGTTTTTTCTCAGTCACAGATTCGCGTTTTCCTCAGTCACAGATTCTCGTCTCGTTTTCCTCAGTCACAGATTCTCGTTTTCCTCAGTCACAGATTCTCGTCTTGTTTTTCTCAGTCACAGATTCTCGTTTTCCTCAGTCACAGATTCTCGTTTTTCTCAGTCACAGATTCTCGTTTTTCCTCAGTCACAGATTCTCGTTTTCCTCAGTCACAGATTCTCGTTTTCCTCAGTCACAGATTCTCGTTTTCCTCAGTCACGAATCCCGTTTTCCTCAGTCACAGATTCTCGTCTCGTTTTCCTCAGTCACAGATTCTCGTCTCGTTTTCCTCAGTCACAGATTCTCGTCTCGTTTCCCTCAGTCACAGATTCTCGTTTCCCTCAGTCACAGATTCTCGTTTTTCTCAGTCACAGAGTCTCGTTTTCCTCAGTCACAGATTCTCGTCTCGTTTCCCTCAGTCACAGATTCTCGTTTCCCTCAGTCACAGATTCTCGTTTTTCTCAGTCACAGATTCTCGTTTTCCTCAGTCACAGATTCTCATCTCGTTTTTCTCAGTCACAGATTCTCGTTTTTCTCAGTCACAGACTCTCGTCTCGTTTCCCTCAGTCACAGATTCTCGTCTCGTTTTCCTCAGTCACAGATTCTCGTTTCCCTCAGTCACAGATTCTCGTTTTTCTCAGTCACAGATTCTCGTTTTCCTCAGTCACAGATTCTCATCTCGTTTTTCTCAGTCACAGATTCTCGTTTTTCTCAGTCACAGACTCTCGTCTCGTTTCCCTCAGTCACAGATTCTCGTCTCGTTTCCCTCAGTCACAGATTCTCGTCTCGTTTCCCTCAGTCACAGACTCTCGTCTCGTTTTTCTCAGTCACAGATTCTCGTTTTCCTCAGTCACAGATTCTCGTTTTCTCAGTCACAGATTCTCGTCTCGTTTTCCTCAGTCACAGATTCTCGTCTCGTTTTCCTCAGTCACAGATTCTCGTTTTCCTCAGTCACAGACTCTCGTCTCGTTTTTCTCAGTCACAGATTCTCGTTTTCCTCAGTCACAGATTCTCGTTTTTCTCAGTCACAGATTCTCGTTTTCCTCAGTCACAGATTCTCGTTTCCCTCAGTCACAGATTCTCGTTTTCCTCAGTCACAGATTCTCGTTTTTCTCAGTCACAGATTCTCGTTTCCCTCAGTCACAGACTCTCGTTTCCCTCAGTCACAGATTCTCGTTTCCCTCAGTCACAGACTCTCGTTTCCCTCAGTCACAGATTCTCGTTTCCCTCAGTCACAGACTCTCGTCTCGTTTTCCTCAGTCACAGAGTCTCGTTTCCCTCAGTCACAGATTCTCGTTTCCCTCAGTCACAGATTCTCGTTTTCCTCAGTCACAGATTCTCGTTTCCCTCAGTCACAGATTCTCGTCTCGTTTCCCTCAGTCACAGAGTCTCGTTTCCCTCAGTCACAGACTCTCGTCTCGTTTCCCTCAGTCACAGATTCTCGTTTTTCTCAGTCACAGATTCTCGTCTCGTTTTCCTCAGTCACAGATTCTCGTTTCCCTCAGTCACAGATTCTCGTCTCGTTTTCCTCAGTCACAGACTCTCGTCTCGTTTCCCTCAGTCACAGATTCTCGTTTTTCTCAGTCACAGGTTCTCGTCTCGTTTTCCTCAGTCACAGACTCTCGTCTCGTTTCCCTCAGTCACAGACTCTCGTTTTCCTCAGTCACAGATTCTCGTCTCGTTTCCCTCAGTCACAGATTCTCGTTTTTCCTCAGTCACAGATTCTCGTCTCGTTTCCCTCAGTCACAGATTCTCGTTTTCCTCAGTCACAGACTCTCGTCTCGTTTTCCTCAGTCACAGATTCTCGTTTCCCTCAGTCACAGATTCTCGTCTCGTCTCCCTCAGTCACAGACTCTCGTCTCGTTTCCCTCAGTCACAGATTCTCGTTTCCCTCAGTCACAGATTCTCGTCTCGTCTCCCTCAGTCACAGATTCTCGTTTCCCTCAGTCACAGATTCTCGTTTCCCTCAGTCACAGATTCTCGTCTCGTCTCCCTCAGTCACAGATTCTCGTCTCGTTTCCCTCAGTCACAGATTCTCGTTTCCCTCAGTCACAGATTCTCGTCTCGTCTCCCTCAGTCACAGACTCTCGTCTCGTTTCCCTCAGTCACAGATTCTCGTTTTTCTCAGTCACAGACTCTCGTCTCGTTTCCCTCAGTCACAGATTCTCGTCTCGTTTCCCTCAGTCACAGATTCTAGTTTTTCTCAGTCACAGACTCTCGTCTCGTTTCCCTCAGTCACAGATTCTCGTCTCGTTTCCCTCAGTCACAGATTCTCGTTTTCCTCAGTCACAGATTCTCGTTTTCCTCAGTCACAGATTCTCATCTCGTTTCCCTCAGTCACAGATTCTCGTTTTCCTCAGTCACAGATTCTCGTTTTCCTCAGTCACAGATTCTCGTCTCGTTTCCCTCAGTCACAGATTCTCGTCTCGTTTCCCTCAGTCACAGATTCTCGTTTTCCTCAGTCACAGATTCTCGTTTTCCTCAGTCACAGATTCTCATCTCGTTTCCCTCAGTCACAGATTCTCGTTTCCCTCAGTCACAGACTCTCGTTTCCCTCAGTCACAGATTCTCGTTTCCCTCAGTCACAGATTCTCGTCTCGTTTCCCTCAGTCACAGACTCTCGTTTCCCTCAGTCACAGATTCTCATCTCGTTTCCCTCAGTCACAGATTCTCGTTTCCCTCAGTCACAGATTCTCATCTCGTTTCCCTCAGTCACAGATTCTCGTTTCCCTCAGTCACAGACTCTCGTTTCCCTCAGTCACAGACTCTCGTCTCGTTTCCCTCAGTCACAGATTCTCGTTTTTCTCAGTCACAGATTCTCGTCTCGTTTTCCTCAGTCACAGATTCTCGTTTCCCTCAGTCACAGATTCTCGTCTCGTTTTCCTCAGTCACAGACTCTCGTCTCGTTTCCCTCAGTCACAGATTCTCGTTTTTCTCAGTCACAGGTTCTCGTCTCGTTTTCCTCAGTCACAGACTCTCGTCTCGTTTCCCTCAGTCACAGACTCTCGTTTTCCTCAGTCACAGATTCTCGTCTCGTTTCCCTCAGTCACAGATTCTCGTTTTTCCTCAGTCACAGATTCTCGTCTCGTTTCCCTCAGTCACAGATTCTCGTTTTCCTCAGTCACAGACTCTCGTCTCGTTTTCCTCAGTCACAGATTCTCGTTTCCCTCAGTCACAGATTCTCGTCTCGTCTCCCTCAGTCACAGACTCTCGTCTCGTTTCCCTCAGTCACAGATTCTCGTTTCCCTCAGTCACAGATTCTCGTCTCGTCTCCCTCAGTCACAGATTCTCGTTTCCCTCAGTCACAGATTCTCGTTTCCCTCAGTCACAGATTCTCGTCTCGTCTCCCTCAGTCACAGATTCTCGTCTCGTTTCCCTCAGTCACAGATTCTCGTTTCCCTCAGTCACAGATTCTCGTCTCGTCTCCCTCAGTCACAGACTCTCGTCTCGTTTCCCTCAGTCACAGATTCTCGTTTTTCTCAGTCACAGACTCTCGTCTCGTTTCCCTCAGTCACAGATTCTCGTCTCGTTTCCCTCAGTCACAGATTCTAGTTTTTCTCAGTCACAGACTCTCGTCTCGTTTCCCTCAGTCACAGATTCTCGTCTCGTTTCCCTCAGTCACAGATTCTCGTTTTCCTCAGTCACAGATTCTCGTTTTCCTCAGTCACAGATTCTCATCTCGTTTCCCTCAGTCACAGATTCTCGTTTTCCTCAGTCACAGATTCTCGTTTTCCTCAGTCACAGATTCTCGTCTCGTTTCCCTCAGTCACAGATTCTCGTCTCGTTTCCCTCAGTCACAGATTCTCGTTTTCCTCAGTCACAGATTCTCGTTTTCCTCAGTCACAGATTCTCATCTCGTTTCCCTCAGTCACAGATTCTCGTTTCCCTCAGTCACAGACTCTCGTTTCCCTCAGTCACAGATTCTCGTTTCCCTCAGTCACAGATTCTCGTCTCGTTTCCCTCAGTCACAGACTCTCGTTTCCCTCAGTCACAGATTCTCATCTCGTTTCCCTCAGTCACAGATTCTCGTTTCCCTCAGTCACAGACTCTCGTTTCCCTCAGTCACAGACTCTCGTCTCGTTTCCCTCAGTCACAGACTCTCGTCTCGTTTCAGCACCTGAAGGCCGGTCCGCTCAAAGACCCGCTCCTGGACGACCACCTGGACTTCAGCCGAATGTGCGACGCCATGAAGAAGATCGGCCTCGACCCGAGCGAGAAGCTGGACCTGTTCAGGACCGTGGCCGGAGTCATGCACCTGGGCAACGTGGACTTCGAGGAGGCGGGCAGTACTTCAGGTGATGCTTCACTCCAGGGGGCGCTGTGGTTCAGACTCCAGGAGGCGCTGTGGGGCTGTGGGGCTGAGGTTCAGACTCCAGGGGGCGCTGTGGGGCTGTGGGGCTGTGGTCAGACTCCAGGGGGCGCTGTGGGGCTGTGGGGCTGAGGTTCAGACTCCAGGGGGCGCTGTGGGGCTGTGGGGCTGAGGTTCAGACTCCAGGGGGCGCTGTGGGGCTGTGGGGCTGAGGTTCAGACTCCAGGGGGCGCTGTGGGGCTGTGGGGCTGTGTTCAGACTCCAGGGGGCGCTGTGGGGCTGTGGGGCTGTGGTCAGACTCCAGGGGGCGCTGTGGGGCTGTGGGGCTGAGGTTCAGACTCCAGGGGGCGCTGTGGGGCTGTGGGGCTGAGGTTCAGACTCCAGGGGGCGCTGTGGGGCTGCGTTCAGACTCCAGGGGGCGCTGTGGGGCTGAGGTTCAGACTCCAGGGGGCGCTGTGGGGCTGTGGGGCTGAGGTTCAGACTCCAGGGGGCGCTGTGGGGCTGCGTTCAGACTCCAGGGGGCGCTGTGGGGCTGAGGTTCAGACTCCAGGGGGCGCTGTGGGGCTGTGGGGCTGTGTTCAGACTCCAGGGGGCGCTGTGGGGCTGTGGGGCTGTGGTCAGACTCCAGGGGGCGCTGTGGGGCTGTGGGGCTGAGGTTCAGACTCCAGGGGGCGCTGTGGGGCTGTGGGGCTGAGGTTCAGACTCCAGGGGGCGCTGTGGGGCTGTGGGGCTGAGGTTCAGACTCCAGGGGGCGCTGTGGGGCTGTGGGGCTGTGTTCAGACTCCAGGGGGCGCTGTGGGGCTGTGGGGCTGTGTTCAGACTCCAGGGGGCGCTGTGGGGCTGTGGGGCTCTGGGGCTGAGGTTCAGACTCCAGGGGGCGCTGTGGGGCTGTGGGGCTGAGGTTCAGACTCCAGACTCAGGGTTGGAGCCGTGGAAACGCCCGTAAACGTCTCCGCTCTGCTCCTGTGGAGATGGTTCTGGATCCTCCTGAGGCTGAAGCAGCTTCTCAGCAGGAGGCTCTTAAACGCTGCTGTCGCCTCAGCGGGGGGCGCCTCAGCGGGGGGCGCCTCCTCCCACTCCATCCTCTCCCCTTCCTCTCCTCCTGCTCCTCCGTCTCCTCGTTCGACGTTGTTCCTCCGGTTCCATAGTGGTTTTCAGACTCGTCTTCCTCTGACGCTGCTGATGTGGGAGTCTGTCCTTGGGCCTTTTTAAAAAAAATGATTTTACCTTTTTCTCCAAAATAAGAAAAAGCTGGATAAAGGTTTCCATGGCGACCAGCCGACAACACAAACCGCTCTCCCACTCCCGGCCCAGAGTTCAGATCCTGCTCAGAGTCAGAGATTATTAGTCACATCGAGCTGCAGAAAAGAGACGCTTCATTCAGAGGTTCCTCAGACCAGATCAAGGAGGAGGAGGAGGAGGAGGAGGAGGAGGAGGAGGAGGAGGAGGAGGAGGAGGAGGAGGAGGAGGAGGACTCTCATTAAAAAAAATTTAAAAAAATAACAAACAAACCCTAACATTTGTGTCTGCTGTAGGTCATGTCTGAGTCCTGGTGGACCATGACAGATGTAGACAGGACTGTGGTAGATCTACTTTTACTTTGGAGAAAATAGTTACTATAGAAACTGTTGAAGAAATGAACCTCATGAGCTTCTTCTGTAACATCTGTCCACATCAGTCCTGTAACATCTGTCCACATCAGTCCTGCTGCACCAGGGGAACCGGGACAAACAAACTGCTGTGTGTTGCAGGCGGCTGTGCGATCCGCAGTCAGAGCAGCGAGTCGGTCCAGTTCTGTGCGGAGCTGCTGGGTTTGGAGCAGGACGACCTCAGGGTCAGCCTCACCTCCAGGGTCATGCTCACGTCTGCAGGGGGCGCTAAAGGCACCGTCATCAAGTAAGTCCTTTCTCTGTGTCCGGCCAGTCTGAGCTGAAGTGTGAGTCTGTAAAGTGGAGAATAAAACATGGTGAAGAGAGTTTGGGCTGTTTTTTACTGACTGTTTTTTGCTCTGGCAGAGTTAAAGCTCCCTGTACTAAACTGGAATAGCTGCGTTCACACCAAACGGGTTTGGGGCGTCAAAAACGCGCCTCACGCCGTCGTTGGAGATTGTGCTTTACTAAAGTCTGGCGTCAGCTCAGAGTGTGTTCGTAGCATCTTGGAAGTAGCTCTTGCCTGAAACACACCGGCTACATCTCATTGTTGATTAAAAGTCTGTCATAAACCACAGATGTGTGAAGCTCAGTGTGTGATCGTCATAAAGCTGCTCTGTGTCCTTACGGATTCATTTACGTTATTAGTGCTTAATGCTTGTTGTCATGGGAGAAAACCGGAGCTCAATGCGAGCTAACTGAGCTAACTGAGCTAACTGAGCTAACCGAGCTAACCGAGCTAACCGAGCTAACCGAGCTAATCGAGCTAACCGATCTAACCGATCTGACCGATCTGACCGATCTGACCGATCTCACTGAGCTGACTGAGCTGACTGATCTGACTGATCTGACTGATCTGACTGAGCTGACTGATCTGACTGATCTGACTGAGCTAACTGATCTGACTGATCTAACTGATCTGACTGATCTAACTGATCTAACTGGGCTGACTGATCTAACTGATCTAACTGATCTAACTGGGCTGACTGATCTGACTGAGCTAACTGAGCTGACTGATCTGACTGATCTGACTGATCTAACTGATCTAACTGGGCTGACTGATCTAACTGATCTAACTGATCTAACTGGGCTGACTGATCTAACTGATCTAACTGGGCTGACTGGGCTGACTGATCTAACTGAGCTGACTGATCTGACTGATCTGACTGATCTGACTGATCTGACTGATCTAACTGGGCTGACTGATCTGACTGATCTGACTGATCTAACTGAGCTGACTGATCTAACTGGGCTAACTGATCTGACTGATCTGACTGATCTAACTGAGCTGACTGATCTGACTGGGCTAACTGATCTGACTGATCTGACTGATCTAACTGGGCTAACTGATCTGACTGATCTGACTGATCTGACTGATCTAACTGATCTGACTGATCTGACTGATCTAACTGGGCTAACTGATCTGACTGATCTGACTGATCTAACTGAGCTAACTGGGCTAACTGATCTGACTGATCTGACTGATCTAACTGAGCTAACTGATCTGACTGATCTGACTGATCTGACTGATCTGACTGATCTAACTGGGCTAACTGATCTGACTGATCTGACTGATCTAACTGGGCTAACTGATCTGACTGATCTGACTGATCTGACTGATCTAACTGGGCTAACTGGGCTGACTGATCTGACTGATCTGACTGAGCTGACTGATCTGACTGATCTAACTGGGCTAACTGGGCTAACTGATCTAACTGGGCTGACTGATCTAACTGAGCTAACTGATCTGACTGATCTGACTGATCTGACTGATCTGACTGATCTAACTGGGCTAACTGATCTGACTGATCTGACTGATCTAACTGGGCTGACTGATCTGACTGATCTGACTGATCTAACTGAGCTGACTGATCTAACTGGGCTAACTGATCTGACTGATCTGACTGATCTAACTGAGCTGACTGATCTGACTGATCTGACTGATCTGACTGATCTAACTGAGCTGACTGAGCTGACTGAGCTGACTGGGCTAACTGGGCTAACTGATCTAACTGAGCTGACTGAGCTGACTGATCTGACTGATCTAACTGGGCTAACTGGGCTAACTGATCTAACTGAGCTGACTGATCTGACTGATCTAACTGGGCTAACTGGGCTAACTGGGCTGACTGATCTGACTGATCTGACTGATCTGACTGATCTGACTGATCTAACTGGGCTAACTGGGCTGACTGATCTGACTGATCTGACTGATCTGACTGATCTGACTGATCTGACTGATCTGACTGATCTAACTGGGCTAACTGATCTGACTGATCTGACTGATCTGACTGATCTGACTGATCTGACTGATCTGACTGATCTGACTGATCTAACTGATCTAACTGGGCTGACTGATCTAACTGAGCTAACTGATCTGACTGATCTGACTGATCTGACTGATCTGACTGATCTAACTGGGCTAACTGATCTGACTGATCTGACTGATCTAACTGGGCTAACTGATCTGACTGATCTGACTGATCTGACTGATCTAACTGGGCTAACTGGGCTAACTGATCTAACTGGGCTGACTGATCTAACTGAGCTAACTGATCTGACTGATCTGACTGATCTGACTGATCTGACTGATCTAACTGGGCTGACTGATCTGACTGATCTGACTGATCTAACTGAGCTGACTGATCTAACTGGGCTAACTGATCTGACTGATCTGACTGATCTAACTGAGCTGACTGATCTGACTGATCTGACTGATCTAACTGAGCTGACTGAGCTGACTGATCTGACTGATCTAACTGGGCTAACTGGGCTAACTGATCTAACTGAGCTGACTGAGCTGACTGATCTGACTGATCTAACTGGGCTAACTGGGCTAACTGATCTAACTGAGCTGACTGATCTGACTGATCTAACTGGGCTAACTGGGCTAACTGGGCTGACTGATCTGACTGATCTGACTGATCTGACTGATCTGACTGATCTAACTGGGCTAACTGGGCTAACTGGGCTGACTGATCTGACTGATCTGACTGATCTGACTGATCTGACTGATCTGACTGATCTGACTGATCTAACTGGGCTAACTGATCTGACTGATCTGACTGATCTAACTGGGCTGACTGATCTGACTGATCTGACTGATCTGACTGATCTGACTGATCTAACTGAGCTGACTGATCTGACTGATCTGACTGGGCTGACTGGGCTGACTGAGCTGACTGATCTGACTGATCTGACTGATCTAACTGATCTAACTGAGCTAACTGAGCTGACTGATCTGACTGATCTGACTGATCTGACTGATCTAACTGAGCTGACTGATCTGACTGATCTAACTGATCTAACTGAGCTAACTGAGCTAACTGAGCTGACTGATCTGACTGATCTGACTGATCTAACTGAGCTAACTGATCTGACTGATCTGACTGATCTGACTGATCTGACTGAGCTAACTGAGCTGACTGATCTGACTGATCTGACTGATCTGACTGATCTAACTGATCTAACTGAGCTAACTGATCTGACTGATCTAACTGATCTGACTGATCTGACTGATCTAACTGAGCTGACTGATCTGACTGATCTGACTGATCTAACTGAGCTAACTGATCTGACTGATCTGACTGATCTGACTGATCTGACTGATCTGACTGATCTGACTGATCTGACTGATCTAACTGAGCTAACTGAGCTGACTGATCTGACTGATCTAACTGATCTGACTGATCTGACTGATCTAACTGAGCTGACTGATCTGACTGATCTGACTGATCTAACTGATCTAACTGAGCTAACTGATCTGACTGATCTGACTGATCTGACTGATCTGACTGAGCTAACTGAGCTAACTGAGCTAACTGATCTGACTGATCTAACTGGGCTAACTGAGCTGACTGATCTGACTGATCTAACTGGGCTGACTGATCTGACTGATCTGACTGATCTGACTGATCTGACTGATCTAACTGAGCTGACTGATCTGACTGATCTGACTGGGCTGACTGAGCTGACTGATCTGACTGATCTGACTGATCTGACTGAGCTGACTGATCTGACTGATCTGACTGATCTGACTGATCTGACTGATCTGACTGATCTGACTGATCTGACTGATCTAACTGATCTAACTGAGCTAACTGAGCTGACTGATCTGACTGATCTGACTGATCTGACTGATCTAACTGAGCTGACTGATCTGACTGATCTGACTGATCTAACTGATCTAACTGAGCTAACTGAGCTGACTGATCTGACTGATCTGACTGATCTAACTGAGCTAACTGAGCTGACTGATCTGACTGATCTGACTGATCTAACTGATCTAACTGAGCTAACTGATCTGACTGATCTGACTGATCTGACTGATCTGACTGAGCTAACTGAGCTGACTGATCTGACTGATCTGACTGATCTAACTGATCTAACTGAGCTAACTGAGCTAACTGATCTGACTGATCTAACTGATCTGACTGATCTGACTGATCTAACTGAGCTGACTGATCTGACTGATCTGACTGATCTAACTGATCTAACTGAGCTAACTGATCTGACTGATCTGACTGAGCTGACTGATCTGACTGATCTGACTGATCTAACTGATCTAACTGAGCTGACTGAGCTGACTGATCTGACTGATCTAACTGATCTGACTGATCTGACTGATCTAACTGAGCTGACTGATCTGACTGATCTGACTGATCTAACTGATCTAACTGAGCTAACTGATCTGACTGATCTGACTGATCTGACTGATCTGACTGAGCTAACTGAGCTAACTGATCTGACTGATCTAACTGATCTAACTGGGCTAACTGAGCTGACTGAGCTGACTGATCTAACTGATCTGACTGATCTGACTGATCTGACTGATCTGACTGATCTAACTGATCTAACTGAGCTAACTGAGCTGACTGATCTGACTGATCTGACTGATCTGACTGATCTGACTGATCTAACTGAGCTGACTGATCTGACTGATCTGACTGATCTGACTGAGCTAACTGAGCTAACTGATCTGACTGATCTAACTGATCTAACTGGGCTAACTGAGCAAACTGATCTGACTGATCTAACTGATCTAACTGATCTGACTGATCTGACTGATCTGACTGATCTGACTGATCTAACTGATCTGACTGATCTGACTGATCTAACTGATCTGACTGATCTGACTGATCTAACTGATCTAACTGATCTGACTGATCTGACTGATCTAACTGATCTGACTGATCTAACTGATCTAACTGATCTAACTGATCTGACTGATCTAACTGATCTAACTGATCTAACTGATCTAACTGATCTGACTGATCTGACTGATCTAACTGATCTGACTGATCTAACTGATCTGACTGATCTGACTGATCTGACTGATCTGACTGATCTAACTGATCTAACTGAGCTGACTGATCTGACTGATCTGACTGATCTAACTGATCTAACTGGGCTAACTGAGCAAACTGATCTGACTGATCTGACTGATCTGACTGATCTGACTGATCTGACTGATCTGACTGATCTGACTGATCTGACTGATCTGACTGATCTGACTGATCTAACTGATCTGACTGATCTGACTGATCTAACTGATCTAACTGATCTGACTGATCTGACTGATCTAACTGATCTAACTGATCTGACTGATCTGACTGAGCTGACTGATCTGACTGATCTGACTGATCTAACTGGGCTAACTGAGCTGACTGATCTGACTGATCTAACTGGGCTGACTGATCTGACTGATCTGACTGATCTGACTGATCTGACTGATCTAACTGGGCTAACTGAGCTAACTGAGCTAACTGAGCTAACTGGGCTAACTGAGCTAACTGAGCTAACTGGGCTAACTGATCTAACTGAGCTGACTGATCTGACTGATCTGACTGATCTGACTGATCTAACTGAGCTGACTGAGCTGACTGATCTGACTGATCTAACTGGGCTAACTGGGCTGACTGATCTGACTGATCTGACTGATCTAACTGGGCTAACTGAGCTGACTGATCTGACTGATCTGACTGAGCTAACTGGGCTAACTGGGCTAACTGAGCTAACTGAGCTAACTGATCTGACTGATCTGACTGGGCTAACTGGGCTAACTGGGCTAACTGGGCTAACTGGGCTAACTGGGCTAACTGAGCTAACTGAGCTAACTGAGCTGACTGATCTGACTGAGCTAACTGGGCTAACTGGGCTAACTGAGCTAACTGAGCTAACTGATCTGACTGATCTGACTGATCTGACTGAGCTAACTGGGCTAACTGAGCTAACTGAGCTAACTGATCTGACTGATCTGACTGAGCTGACTGAGCTGACTGAGCTGACTGATCTGACTGATCTGACTGATCTGACTGATCTGACTGATCTAACTGATCTAACTGGGCTAACTGGGCTAACTGATCTAACTGAGCTAACTGAGCTAACAAGCTATGGTTTTCTCCCGGAGCTAATTGTGTGATCATTGTTCTTTACTGACTTTATTTGTGCATATTTCTGGTTTTCACGTGAGGACCAGAGGTTTAGCTTAGCATTAGCTTTCTCCGGTGCTAACACTACAACAGGCTCCTCGAGGCCCAAACACATTCCCAGTTTTCTTTTAATCCTGGTGTTTAGATAAAGAAACACTGATGTGTCTTTGTCCCAGAGCTGCTGTAGCTCCGGTTCACATGAAGCTAAACCTCCGTGACTTGTGACTTGTTTACATCTGTGGGGCCGGCGTAGGATCTGCCCCGGTGGCTCAGCTAAGGCGTCACTGTGGGACCTCCTGACGCCCCCTCGAGGTGCGTCCTCCAGGTGTTTTAAATGTAAACCTGACGTTTTGGTTGCGCCGGCCGAGTTTGGTGTGGACGCAGCACAACTGAGATGGAGGTGCCTGAGCCTGTGATGTCCCGGGGCTTTGTGTTTGTGGACGAGCTGAGGCGTCCTCGTGAGTAACTGCTCGTCAGCGCTGAGTGTCAGTAAAGTGTAAACAGATGTAAACCTGACATTTCCGCGGCGTTCTTTGGCGACAGCTCAGTGTGAAAACGTCCGACAGCTGTTTCTGCGTTTCCACATTTACGGTGAAGTACGTGAGGCGTTTTACAGAAGGATCCAGACTGCACCATCTGCCCGAGGGGGAGGGGCTCGCGCCGCGCTCGTTTGCATATTTTAAGTGGAGTTGTTTGTGGATTCTGAGGTGGGCGTCCAGAGCTGAACCCGAGCGACAGATGGAGCCGAGTCAGACCAGCAAAATAACACCAAATACTCCTGCAGGGGGCAGTGTTTCCTCCTTAATGTCACTGTAACAGACGAGACCAACGAGCCGGGAACATCTCCTCCTGCAGGGGGCAGTGTTTCCTCCTTAATGTCACTGTAACAGACGAGACCAACGAGCCGGAAACACCTCCTCCTGCAGGGGGCAGTGTTTCCTCCTTAATGTCACTGTAACAGAGGAGACAAACGAGCCGGAAACACCTCCTGCAGGGGGCAGTGTTTCCTCCTCAATGTCACTGTAACGAGGAGACCAACGAGCCGGAAACACCTCCTCCTGCAGGGGGCAGTGTTTCCTCCTTAATGTCACTGTAACGAGGAGACCAACGAGCCGGAAACACCTCCTCCTGCAGGGGGCAGTGTTTCCTCCTTAATGTCACTGTAACAGACGAGACCAACGAGCCGGAAACATCTCCTCCTGCAGGGGGCAGTGTTTCCTCCTTAACTGTAACAGAGGAGACCAACGAGCCGGAAACACCTCCTCCTGCAGGGGGCAGTGTTTCCTCCTTAACTGTAACGAGGAGACCAACGAGGCGGAAACATCTCCTCCTGCAGGGGGCAGTGTTTCCTCCTCAATGTCACTGTAACAGGCGAGACCAACGAGCCGGAAACATCTCCTCCTGCAGGGGGCAGTGTTTCCTCCTTAACTGTAACAGAGGAGACCAACGAGCCGGAAACATCTCCTCCTGCAGGGGGCAGTGTTTCCTCCTCAATGTCACTGTAACAGGCGAGACCAACGAGCCGGAAACATCTCCTCCTGCAGGGGGCAGTGTTTCCTCCTTAACTGTAACGAGGAGACCAACGAGGCGGAAACATCTCCTCCTGCAGGGGGCAGTGTTTCCTCCTCAATGTCACTGTAACAGGCGAGACCAACGAGCCGGAAACATCTCCTCCTGCAGGGGGCAGTGTTTCCTCCTTAATGTCACTGTAACAGACGAGACCAACGAGCCGGGAACATCTCCTCCTGCAGGGGGCAGTGTTTCCTCCTCAATGTCACTGTAACAGACGAGACCAACGAGCCGGGAACATCTCCTCCTGCAGGGGGCAGTGTTTCCTCATTAATCTCACTGTCAGAGAAAAAAACGCCCAAACTCTCTGCACGATGTTGATTCTGACGTTTTGTCGCTTTGAGCCGGAGATTTATCCAGGAAGTAGCTCCAACATTTAGAAAAGTTTTGAAGCCTTATTCTCCAGAGTCCCCCTGAAGGTGGAGCAGGTGTTTCTGAGGCGGTTCCTCTGATGTTACATGTGTTTCTCCAGAGTCCCCCTGAAGGTGGAGCAGGTGTTTCTGAAGGCGGTTCCTCTGATGTTACATGTGTTTCTCCAGAGTCTCCCTGAAGGTGGAGCAGGTGTTTCTGAGGCGGTTCCTCTGATGTTGAATGTGTATTTCCAGAGTCCCCCTGAAGGTGGAGCAGGTGTTTCTGAGGCGGTTCCTCTGATGTTGAATGTGTATTTCCAGAGTCCCCCTGAAGGTGGAGCAGGCGAACTCCGCCCGCGACGCTTTGGCTAAAGCCGTTTACAGCCGACTCTTCGACCACGTGGTCACGAGGGTCAACCAGTGCTTCCCCTTCGACTCCTCCGCCAACTTCATCGGAGTTCTGGACATCGCCGGCTTCGGTCAGTCACACACACGGCAAAACATGTACAACAGCTACCAATGAGGCCTCCAAAACATGTACAATATCTACCAACGAGGCCTCTAAAACATGTACAACAGCTACCAATGAGGCCTCCAAAACATGTAAAATATCTACCATAGAGGCCTTTAAAACATGTAAAATATCTACCATAGAGGCCTCTAAAACATGCACAACAGCTACCATAGAAACCTCTAAAAAATGTACAATATCTACAATAGAAGCCTTTAAAACATGTACAATATCTACCATAGAAGCCTTTAAAAC
>NC_136866.1:31138421-31162294 GCF_951799975.1 Gobius niger
GGTCTGGGTCTGGTTTAGGTCTGGGTCTGGTCCGGGTCCGGGTCTGGTTTAGGTCCGGGTCCGGGTCTGGTTTAGGTCCGGGTCTGGTTTAGGTCCGGGTCTGGTTTAGGTCTGGGTCTGGTTTAGGTCCGGGTCTGGTCCGGGTCTGGTTTAGGTCTGGGTCTGGTTTAAGTCTGGGTCTGGTTTAAGTCTGGGTCTGGTTTAGGTCTGGTTTAGGTCTGGGTCTGGTTTAGGTCTGGTTTAGGTCCGGGTCTGGTTTAGGTCTGGGTCTGGTTTAGGTCTGGGTCTGGTTTAGGTCCGGGTCTGGTTTAGGTCCGGGTCCGGGTCTGGTTTAGGTCTGGGTCTGGTTTAGGTCCGGGTCTGGTTTAGGTCCGGGTCTGGTTTAGGTCCGGGTCTGGTTTAGGTCCGGGTCTGGTTTAGGTCCGGGTCTGGTTTAGGTCCGGGTCTGGTTTAGGTCTGGTTTAGGTCCGGGTCTGGTTTAGGTCCGGGTCTGGTTTAGGTCTGGGTCTGGTTTAGGTCTGGTTTAGGTCTGGGTCTGGTTTAGGTCTGGTTTAGGTCTGGGTCTGGTTTAGGTCTGGTTTAGGTCCGGGTCTGGTTTAGGTCTGGTTTAGGTCTGGTTTGGGTCTGGTTTAGGTCTGGTTTAGGTCTGGTTTAGGTCCGGGTCTGGTTTAGGTCTGGGTCTGGTTTAGGTCTGGGTCTGGTTTAGGTCTGGTTTAGGTCTGGTTTAGGTCTGGGTCTGGTTTAGGTCCGGGTCTGGTTTAGGTCCGGGTCTGGTTTAGGTCTGGGTCTGGTTTAGGTCCGGGTCTGGTCCGGGTCTGGTTTAGGTCTGGGTCTGGTTTAGGTCCAGGTCTGGTTTAGGTCTGGGTCTGGTTTAGGTCCAGGTCTGGTTTAGGTCTGGTTTAGGTCTGGTTTAGGTCTGGGTCTGGTTTAGGTCCAGGTCTGGTTTAGGTCCAGGTCTGGTTTAGGTCTGGGTCTGGTTTAGGTCCGGGTCTGGTCCGGGTCTGGTTTAGGTCTGGGTCTGGTTTAGGTCTGGTTTAGGTCCGGGTCCGGGTCTGGTTTAGGTCCGGGTCTGGTTTAGGTCCGGGTCTGGTTTAGGTCTGGTTTAGGTCCGGGTCCGGGTCTGGTTTAGGTCCGGGTCTGGTTTAGGTCCGGGTCTGGTTTAGGTCCGGGTCTGGTTTAGGTCTGGGTCTGGTTTAGGTCTGGGTCTGGTTTAGGTCCGGGTCTGGTTTAGGTCCGGGTCTGGTTTAGGTCTGGGTCTGGTTTAGGTCTGGGTCTGGTTTAGGTCCGGGTCTGGTTTAGGTCCGGGTCTGGTTTAGGTCCGGGTCTGGTCCGGGTCTGGTCCGGGTCTGGTTTAGGTCCGGGTCTGGTCCGGGTCTGGTTTAGGTCTGGTTTAGGTCCGGGTCTGGTCTGGGTCCGGGTCTGGTCCAGGTCTGGGTCTGGTCCGGGTCTGGTTTAGGTCTGGTTTAGGTCCGGGTCTGGTCTGGGTCCGGGTCTGGTCCAGGTCTGGGTCTGGTCCGGGTCTGGTTTAGGTCTGGTTTAGGTCCGGGTCTGGTCTGGGTCCGGGTCTGGTTTAGGTCCGGGTCTGGTCCAGGTCTGGGTCTGGTCCGGGTCTGGGTCTGGTTTAGGTCCGGGTCCGGGTCTGGGTCTGGTTTAGGTCCGGGTCTGGTCCGGGTCTGGTCCGGGTCTGGTCCAGGTCTGGGTCTGGTCCGGGTCTGGTTTAGGTCTGGTTTAGGTCCGGGTCTGGTCCAGGTCTGGGTCTGGTCCGGGTCTGGTTTAGGTCTGGTTTAGGTCCGGGTCTGGTCCGGGTCCGGGTCTGGTCCGGGTCTGGTCCGGGTCCGGGTCCGGGTCCGGGTCTGCAGGTGATTCTGATGCCGTGTCCTGTTCCTCAGATTCCCAGGAAGTCCAAGTTGGCCGTTCACAGAAACGTCCGCGACGACGAAGGATTCATCGTCCGACACTTCGCTGGAGCCGTTTGTTACGAGACGGTAAAGTCTTCCCTTCACCACGACACTCTTCACCAGGACAGTCTTCATCAGGACACTCTTCATCACGACACTCTTCACCACGACACTCTTCATCAGGACACTCTTCATCACGACACTCTTCATCAGGACACTCTTCATCAGGGTTTAGGACACTCTTCATCAGGGTTTAGGACACTCTTCATCAGGGTTTAGGACACTCTTCATCAGGACACTCTTCATCAGGACAGTCTTCATCACGACACTCTTCATCAGGACAGTCTTCACCAGGACACTCTTCATCAGGACAGTCTTCATCAGGACAGTCTTCATCACGACACTCTTCATCACAACACTCTTCATCACAACACTCTTCATCACAACACTCTTCATCAGGACACTCTTCATCAGGACAGTCTTCATCACGACACTCTTCATCAGGACAGTCTTCATCAGGACAGTCTTCATCACGACACTCTTCATCACAACACTCTTCATCACAACACTCTTCACCAGGACACTCTTCATCACAACACTCTTCACCAGGACACTCTTCATCAGGACACTCTTCATCACAACACTCTTCATCACAACACTCTTCATCACAACACTCTTCACCAGGACACTCTTCATCACAACACTCTTCATCAGGACACTCTTCATCACAACACTCTTCATCACAACACTCTTCATCAGGACACTCTTCATCACAACACTCTTCATCACAACACTCTTCATCACAACACTCTTCATCACAACACTCTTCATCAGGACAGTCTTCAGCAGGACACTCTTCACCAGGACACTCTTCATCACAACACTCTTCATCACAACACTCTTCATCACGACACTCTTCATCAGGACAGTCTTCATCAGGGTTTAGGACACTCTTCACCAGGGTTTAGGACACTCTTCATCAGGACACTCTTCACCAGGACACTCTTCACCAGGACACTCTTCATCAGGGTTTAGGACACTCTTCATCAGGGTTTAGGACACTCTTCATCAGGGTTTAGGACACTCTTCATCACAACACTCTTCACCAGGACACTCTTCATCACAACACTCTTCATCAGGACACTCTTCAAAACCCTGATGAAGAGTGTCCTTCTTCAGGACACTCTTCATCAGGGTTTAGGACAGTCTTCATCAGGGTTTAGGACACTCTTCATCAGGGTTTAGGACACTCTTCATCAGGGTTTAGGACACTCTTCATCAGGGTTTAGGACAGTCTTCATCAGGGTTTAGGACACTCTTCATCAGGGTTTAGGACACTCTTCATCAGGGTTGAGGACACTCTTCATCAGGGTTTAGGACATGCTAAATGATGTTAGTCTGGATTAGGACCAGGCTGATGTGGCTGTTTGTGTCCGATATCCGATCTCCAGGCCGATCTGGATGTTTGTGTCCGATATCCGATCTCCAGGCCGATCTGGATGTCTGTGTCCGATATCCGATCTCCAGGCCGATATCTGAGGTAGTTAACTGTTGTGTCTCCTCCTCAGACCCGCTTCGTGGAGAAGAACAACGATGCTCTTCACATGTCTCTGGAGTCTCTGGTGTCCGAGTCCAAGGACCGCTTCGTCCGGGAGCTCTTCGAGAACAACAACAACAAAGACGCCAAACAGAAGGCGGGAAAACTGGGCTTCATCAGCGTCGGCAACAAGTTCAAGGTCAGAGCTTCAGGTTTTTACGTGTTTGAACCTCCTGGTCTTCATCACTGTGGGCAGTGGTCTTCATCACTGTGGGCCTTCTGATGGAGATGGAGATGTTCTCCCGGTGGTGCTGATACATTCTTTTGAAGAGATGCTGTTTGGTTTCACTGCAGCCCCTCCCTCACCCTAAACTACAGGACTCAGTCTGACCCTCGGGGTCTGTGGGAGGGACTTCAGTCTCAGTGTTTACTGCATACTGAAGAGTAAAGGAGGCTCCCTATATGTTCCCTATATGTTCCCTATATAGTTACTATATGTTCCCTATATGTTCCCTATATAGTCACTATATGTTCCCTATATAGTCACTATATGTTCCCTATATGTTCCCTATATAGTCACTATATGTTCCCTATATGTTCCCTATATAGTTACTATATGTTCCCTATATGTTCCCTATATAGTCACTAAATAGTGGTCACATGTTGTAGGGGTGTCCAAATGTCCAGAGAGAAAAAAGTAGGGCACTCAAAATCTCCCACAATGCATTCTGAAAAGTAGTGAGCATCAGTGGTCACTAAACGGGTGAATATAGACCACAATGCACTGGGGGAGACGGAGAAGAACAGACAGAGGCGGGTCTTTGAACTCAACACGACTGAATGAAATCAGCTGTTTCAGTCGTGTGTTTGTGTTCAAGTGGTTTATTCATGAGAAACACAAACAGCTACGGTAAAGAGATGCTAACGTTAGCTGCTAGCCTTTAGCTGGAGCGGTTAGAGGAACAGGCCCCTGTTTTTCTGTACTGAGATATGTTGTTGCCACATCTGTGTTCACGTGACTGAGGACACGCGTGAAGACCAGACAGGTACACATGAACTCGTCTAAGCTCAGTGAGAACATACGTTCCTTTAAGTGACCGAGAGCTTCCTCTGGAATAATCCAAGCCATTCCTGTAAAATCCATGTTAAAGGGGCTAGATGCAAGTTAGCCATTTTATACTCACTGCTGCCACCTCAGGTCAGACGTGTAACTGCAGCTTCTATGTTAATGACGGCACCTCGGACCCGAATTAACACCATTCTGAGTGACAGGGCAGGATGTAGAGGCAGTTGTGGTGAATGAGTCTGAGCTCATTCTACACATGAGGACATGGAACATGTGGGGGAGGAAAATACATTTAACATTTTTAAAGGGGGCCTATTATGCAAAATGGACTTTTTCAAGCTTTACATCATGTTATTAAGTCATTCCCTCATTAAAAACATGCCTGAAGTGTTGCCTTAGCACATTCACGTATTTTCGAGTAATCTGTAGAAACTCTGATGGCGGCCATTTTAGGGATAAAACGCCTGATTCCTTCAGGAAACGCCTCCGACCTCCAGGATACGCCTCTGACCTTTCGTCACCAGCCGAGTAACCAACCACTGCTCCTCAGCAGAACCCCCTCCCCGCAGTGTCTAGCCCTAAGATGTAAACAGAGTCATCATGGAGGATTAGCTTCATGTGTTGTGAACCGGAGTTACAGCAGTTCTGAAACTTTTACAAAGACACACATCAGTGTTTCTGTTACCGAAACACCCAGGATTAAAACCGGTGACAAGAACACTTATTTCAGTGTCTGGTTCTGCGCTGGGCCTTGATGATGCACAGAGCCTCCGGAGAAAGCTAATGCTAAGCTAAACCTCGAGTCATCACGTGAAAACGAGAAATATGCACAAATAAAGTCAATAAAACCACCACACACATAAAGAACCGTTTAACAATGATCACACACGGAGCCAGGCTTGTTGATTTGGAAGTTTATTGCTCACATTTCATCTACAATGGGTCATAGACGAGTGGCTTTCTCCCGGAGCTAACAAGCTAGCCGCGACAAGCTAACGGGAAAATTCACTAAATACAAGCAGCATATTATGCATTGAAAACGTCACTAAACGGGCAACTGCTTGAAGCAGCCTTAACAATGATCACACACGGAGCCTGGCTTGTTGATTGTGTAGTTTATTGCTCACATTTCATCTACAGTGAGTCGTAGCCGAGTGGTTTTCTCCCGGAGCTAACAAGCTAGCCGCGATAGGCTAACGGGAAAATTCACTGAATACAAGCAGCATATTATGCATTGAAAACGTCACTAAAACAGGCAACTGCTTAAAGCAGCCTTTATGATGATGACACACGGAGCCTGGTTTGTTGATTTCGTAGTTTACTGCTCACATTTCATCTACAGTGAGTCGTAGCTGAGTGGTTTCTCCCGGAGCTAAGGCACTATTAGCCGCGACAAGCTAACAACCTTCACCTTCA
Source organism: Gobius niger (assembly GCF_951799975.1). NCBI lineage: Eukaryota > Metazoa > Chordata > Actinopteri > Gobiiformes > Gobiidae > Gobius > Gobius niger. The sequence goes on from NC_136866.1 coordinate 31,144,339, forward strand.
CAACATTCATTGAAAACAGGCAGCATATTATGCACAAATAACGTCAATAAAGCAGGCAACTACTTGAAGCAGCCTTTACGATGATCACACAATGAGCCTGGCTTTACACATGTGTGGTTTATTACAGACTTTTCATCAACAATGAGCTGTAGTCGATTATAACAAGCTAACGGGTAACCTCGAAAAAACCATTGTCCACCTGCACAGATAATGTCCGTCTTTTGAATCGTATGGGCTCCTGCAGATCCTGGTGTCGTCCATGGGGGTATAGTTAGAGATCCATAGGGCATGGCAGATGCAAAGAGATAGCCTCCAAACAGCAGTTATTTTTCAGGCAAGAGCCCCTTCCAAGCGTCCGGTGTGGAAGGTTCGTCTCCAAATAATATCCTGTGTGGCCATTGTTCACAAAGTGATAAACAGTAGCTCCTTTCCAACAATAAAAAATAAAATGCACCGATCGTAGTTTCAACACTGTTGAGACAAGCGCAGTGTTGTTGTGATGCCACAGACAGCGTGTGGAGGGGGCGTGTCGGAAAGGGTCAGAGGTTCTTAAAGAGACAGAGGCCTATTTCAAGTCATTTGCTACCGCCATTTTGAAAGAGCAATTTTATACAAGGCAGTTATTCTAATTTACTGCATTTACAGACCAACAGAAGGTTTGGTCATCATTGTAGTGTGATATAGACTGGTGCTGTGTGGCTGAAAAAAGCATAATACCCCCTCTTTAAACTCTGTATAGTCCCTTTAAATAATACGTATCTGACTCGTTTTTGTTTTTTTGGTGTTCGGACACCGGGCTGACCCACTGTCTGCACGTCTCTGAGCTCACGCTGGAGAGAGTTATTTATCTTTGATGATAGTTTTCATTTGAATCTAAATGCCAAATAAAGCGCCTGTAAAAACGCCAAAACGGGGGCAGAGGGGGCGGGGGGGGACAGGGGTGTGGGGGGGCAGAGGGGGCCCCGCTCTATCACGGCCGGGGGGGGGGCAGAGGGGGGGGGGGGGGGACAGGGGTGTGGGGGGGGGGGCAGAGGGGGGCCCGCTCTATCACGGCCGGTCAGATCAGGGGATGTTGAGCTGAGGAGAAGCCAAACATCCTGGACTTCACCAAACCCGGTCCAGTCGATGATTGAACCTTTCCTGCGATGGGAACTCCCTGGACGAACGAGAGCCTCCACAAACATGTCCTCTGTCTAACTCGACCTGATGCCTCCCAAATCTGCAGCTCAGAACGTTTATCCGAGCGCTCGAGTTGCCGTGGCAACCGCCCTTGGACAGAGGTCATTTCTGAGATCGGTCGCATCTACAATCCTCCCCCCTCCACCCTCTGTCCTCCCTCTGTCCTCTCCCCCTCCTCTCTCCCCCTCTCCTCCTCTCCTCCTCTCTCTCCTTCCTCTCCTCCCCCTCCACCCTCTCTCCCCCTCTCCTCTCTCTCCTCATCCCTTTCTCCATCCCCCCTCTCTCCTCTCTCTCCTCTCTCTCCTCTCTCTCCTCTCTCTCCTCCCCCCTCCCCCCTCTCTCCCTCTCTCTCCTCTCTCTCCTCTCTCTCCTCTGTCTCCTCCTCTCTCCCCCTCTCTCTCCTCTCCTCCTCTCTCTCCTCTCTCTCCTCCCCCCTCCCCCCTCTCCCCCTCTCTCTCCTCTCCTCCTCTCTCTCCTCTCTCTCCTCCCCCCTCCCCCCTCTCTCCCTCTCTCTCCCTCTCTCTCCTCTCTCTCCTCTCTCTCCTCTGTCTCCCCCCTCTCCTCTCTCTCCTCCACCCTCTGTCCTCCCTCTGTCCTCTCCCCCCTCTCTCCCCCTCTCTCCTCTCTCTCCTCCCCCCCCTCCTCTCTCTCCTTTCTCTCTCTCTCCTCTCCCCCCCTCTCTCCCCCCTTCCTCTCCTCCCCCCTCCTCTCCTCTGTCCTCTCCTCCTCTCTCCCCCTCTCTCTCCTTTCTCTCTCCTCTCTCTCCTCCCCCTCTCTCTCCTTTCTCTCTCTCTCCTCTCCCCCCTCTCTCCCCCGTCCTCTCCTCTCTCCCCCTCTCTCTCCTTTCTCTCTCTCTCCTCTCCCCCCTCCTCCCCCCCTCTCTCCCCCCCTCCTCTCTCTCTCTCCTCTCTCTCTCCTCTCCCCCCTCCTCCCTCCTCTCCCCCCCCCCTCCTCCCTCCTCTCCCCCCCCCTCCTCTCTCCTCCCCCTCTCCTCTCTCTCCCCCCCCCCCCCCCCCCCCCCCCTCTTATCTCCCTGGTGGAAACAGGAAATGTAGAATCCTCGTCAATGGGCCGACTTTAAAGTCCGCTCACGTTGTTCCTGAAGCGACCGTTTTCAGTCCGTGACTCAGCCGCTTTACTCGCACGCCGTCGCCGCGGCAACGCCGTCCGACCGCACACGAGCGCACGCCGCCGCCGCCGACGACGACTCTCCACCTTCCTCTAACCCCAGCTCAGCTTTACCCAAATCCAACCTTGACCTGAGAACTCCCAGTTTAACGCCTTCACCTTCTCACTGCAGGGGCACATTTGAAAGCTAAGAACAACCAAGGAAAACAACCTCTTCCTTGGTTGTTTTGTTGTTGCACTTTTGTCACATTCTCTTTGCCGTAAAAACTCGGGCCGATACCGATTCCGGGGGCCGATACGATCCCGATATGAAGGGGGTTTCCATGGCCGATAGTCGATATTTTAAGCAGTTTAATTTGATGTTGTCGTTGTTTTGAATTTCTCAAATAGCCTAAAGCGGGGGTGTCCAAACTACGGCCCGCGAGCCAATTGCGGCCCGCGGCCCACTTTTAAACGGCCCATTAATAGAAAGCTGTTTTTTAAATTAAAAAGCCTAGTTTACATGTCATTGAGTTTGCTAACTTGAACACAGCAGAGGTACAGTTACATATCTGACTCTACTGGCCCAGTTGTTTGTGTATGTTTTTGAATGTGGCCCTCAGTTTGGACCCCCCTGGCATAAAGTTAAACATTTATCATCGTAAAGCAGGGGTAGGCAACGTCAGGCCCGGGGGCCAAAACCGGCCCTCCATCATCAAACTCTGGCCCTCAAGATGATTTTGAGAAATATTATGACCCAAATCAGAGATGAAATGCCTGTTAAAGTACTGAAGAAATGTGAAAAATACTGTCCTTAAAATGTCTTCGCAGAGCAGCCTTTAGGCCATAATCCTAAAAGAACACTCTAAGAATACCAAGAAATGATTTAAATCTACTTGAATTAAGAGATTAAATCTAAAGATTGAGTGGATTTGGTCCGGCCTTAAAGCAGATAAAGCCTATTCATTCCAATGGAACTAGCACAGGTTTTTTCTTAATTCAGATTATTTTGTATATTTCCAGTGAAAAATAAAGAAAAATACAGTAAAAGTTAATTTGGGAGATTTCTATTTGTTCCATTGGCCTTGGTGTTTTTATCCGATCTTACATTAGTTCAAACAGACTCAAATTAACATAAACAAAACTTTATTCCAGCGAATTTTAATTTCATTGGATCATTTTCCAGTGTGTCTGATGTACAACACTGGCACATGTAGGAAGTGACGCTTTACTTCAATTGCTTTAATTGGAGGGTCCGGCCCTTGGTGTTTTGACGATGAAGAAAAACCGGCCCTCCCCTGGGTAAACTTGCCTCCCCTGTTGTAAAGGTTTCAATCTTAGAAATACATAGAAATATCGGGCGATATGTGGGTTTTTCTGAGGCCGATTTTCGAAGCGTCTGGTCTAAAATCCTGTGTGTGAAGCTTCTACATGTGTCAGTGTTGGACAGCAGGGGGCGCTGAACATTCACGTTTACTACAGCGGGGCCCAAACTTTTTGTCTCCGAGTCGTGGGACAAACACGGCGATGTCAAGCACGAAAAACACACATAACTGCAAATATATAAACTTTATCTGTTCTATAGCTACATTTGCATTTGATTCTATCTATGCAAATAACAAAATCAACACTTGTAGCAATTAGTGCAAAAAACAAACAAACAAAAAAACACCTGTATCTGCAGCACCTGCAGTAACTTTACCTCATTCTTTAACCCCTTAACTCCCGCCTGAACCGAGCACATTTCCTCCAGTTTGGCTTTACCCCAATCCAAAAGCGTCTGGAAAAAAGGGGAGAAAATAGCTACAAAACTGAGACGAAAACAATGATGGAAATGTGACAAAAAGTGACGAAAAATTGAGGAAAAAGTGATAAAAATGTCAAAAAGAAATGGACAAAAATTGGACAAAAAAATGACAATAAAGTTACAAAAATGAGCTGAACACCCAACAAGAAAATGATGGGAAAAATATCTGATGACGTGAGGAAAAAGATCCTCTCGGTTCAGGCGGGAGTGAAGAGGTTAACTCAAAGAAAATGCCACATTAGATCATTTTGAAAGTGTCAGTTCAGCATCAATTCTTTTATAAGTCACTTTTTAACATGTGCTGTTGTCGACGTAACAACCTTTGCAATAAAAGTTGAAAAACTGTGAAAGTTGATGCTACAACACTGTGATTAATAAACACCAAGACTCCACAACAGTGTTTGTGAAAGGAGTGAAACAGCGCCCCCAATTTGACGCTGGTGGCCAAAAAGTGTACTGCATCCATATTTACCATTGAGAATGAATAGAGAGTTAGCATTAAAGAGGGGGTGTTCTGCTTTAAAGAGGGGGTGTCCTGCTTTAAAGAGGGGGTGTTCTGCTTTAAAGAGGGGGTGTTCTGCTTTAAAGAGGGGGTGTTCTGCTTTAAAGAGGGGGTGTTCTGCTTTTGTCAGTCCCATAGCACCAGTCTATATCTCACTACAATGATGACAAACCTTCTGTTGGTCTGTGAATGCAGTAAATTAGAATAACTGCCTTGTATAAAATGTCTCTCTCAAAATGGCTGTAGTGAATGTCTTGAAATAGGCTTCTGTCTCTTTAAGAACCTCTGAGCCTTTAGACACGCCCCCTCCACACGCTGTCTGTGGCATCAGTGGGGAGGGGGTTCTGCTGAGGAGCAGTGGTCGGTTACTCGGCTGGTGACCAAAGCTCGGAGGCGTCTCCAGGAGGTGGGGGCGTTCCTAGGAGGACTCAGGCAAACCTATCCCTAAAATGGCCGCCATCAGAGTTTTTACAGATTACTCAGAAATACGTGAATGTGCCAAGGCAACACTTCAGCCATGTTTTTAATGAGGGAGTGACAGGATAACAGGATGGAAAGCTGGAAAAAGTCCATTTTGCAGAATACCCCCCCTTTAACCACACGCAGAGCAAAGGTAGGTCACTCTCTGGCGGGTCAACAGAACTGTGTCCCACTTTGGGCCCCCCTGGTTTAGTCGATACGTGAGAGTCGACAGTGTCTCGTATCGTTCGACTCAATAATATCGTTTATCGCGATACTTTCCTCCTCGATATATCGGACTTCAGACCGGCCTCGTCTCTGTCTCTTACGGTTCCCAAATGATGAGTTTGTGACATAAAACATGTAAAATAGGGGTGGGAGCCGTTTACACCATCGCCTGGTTTTGGCCGATATTGAAAATAGACGGTGACAACATGAGTTTTGTAGGTCTTAGCTTTCAAATGAGGCGTTGCACTTTAAGCGTATGGACCTTATGGATTTGGGTAAAGCTGGACTGGAGCCTGTAGGAGGGCAGGGTTAATGTCGTCGACTAAAGTATTTAGTCTTAATTTTAGTCAAAGTGATATTTTTGTGACTAAAATTGGACTAAAACTAAATGAAAAGTTTCTCATGAGACTAAAACTGTGACTAAAATGTCCAGATGTTTGAGTCGACTAAAATCAGACTAAATAAAAGTGAAAAGGAGAGACTAAAATCATCCAAACTTGTATTGAGCGTCTGAAAGAGCCTCAGATCATGTTTAAAGGATCAGCTCTGAGCTTTGTTCATGTGGAGCAGAAACATGAAGCAGAGGAACAACATTAAACATGATTAGAATCAATATTATCAATGCAAAGTCCACTACATTAGTCTTAAGTTTAGTCGACTAAAACTAGACTAAAATTAAATGACATTTTAGTCAAAAGACTAAAACTAAAATAAAACATGTTGTCAAAATTACCACTGTAGGAGGTTGATCTTAGCTTAGATTGAGGTAAAGCCATGAGCAGGTCCTGGTTTTCATGTGTGTTCCTCTTGCCCGGTTCTATTCTTAACCTCGGAAATGCCTCTGCTCCTCGTGAGGGTCCTTCAGCGGCGGCTCGCAGCCCGGCCGCCGCCGCCGCTCCAGGCGTTTCCACGGAAACGGGAGCCTCTCGACCGGCGGTGGATTTATGAGACGGAGAATGAAGAGCGGTTTATATTTGTGAGATGAATGAGATGGTTTATTATCGCGGTGAGTCAGAGCTTTAGATCAGCGTCGTTTTCTCCAAATCAGGGTTTTATATGAACAATATCTGCACTTCAGCACCTCCTGTTCATCAGGGTTTATGATGGTTTCTGAAGAACGAGGAACATGAATCCACACGGTTCATCAGCTCTGAAGAACGAGAACATGAATCCACACGGTTCATCAGCTCTGAAGAACGAGAACATGAATCCACACGGTTTATCAGCTCTGAAGAACGAGGAACATGAATCCACACGGTTTATCAGCTTTGAGGAACGAGGAACATGAATCCACACGGTTCATCAGCTCTGAAGAACGAGGAACATGAATCCACACGGTTTATCAGCTCTGAAGAACCAGAACATGAATCCACACGGTTTATCAGCTTTGAGGAACGAGGAACATGAATCCACACGGTTCATCAGCTCTGAAGAACGAGAACATGAATCCACACGGTTTATCAGCTCTGAAGAACCAGAACATGAATCCACACGGTTTATCAGCTCTGAAGAACGAGAACATGAATCCACACGGTTCATCAGCTCTGAAGAACGAGGAACATGAATCCACACGGTTCATCAGCTCTGAGGAACGAGGAACATGAATCCACACGGTTCATCAGCTCTGAAGAACCAGGAACATGAATCCACACGGTTCATCAGCTCTGAAGAACCAGGAACATGAATCCACACGGTTCATCAGCTCTGAAGAACGAGGAACATGAATCCACACGGTTTATCAGCTCTGAAGAACGAGGACATGAATCCACACGGTTCATCAGCTCTGAAGAACGAGAACATGAATCCACACGGTTTATCAGCTCTGAAGAACGAGAACATGAATCCACACGGTTTATCAGCTCTGAAGAACGAGAACATGAATCCACACGGTTCATCAGCTCTGAAGAACCAGGAACATGAATCCACACGGTTTATCAGCTCTGAAGAACGAGGACATGAATCCACACGGTTTATCAGCTCTGAAGAACCAGGAACATGAATCCACACGGTTCATCAGCTCTGAAGAACGAGGACATGAATCCACACGGTTTATCAGCTCTGAAGAACGAGGACATGAATCCACACGGTTCATCAGCTCTGAAGAACGAGAACATGAATCCACACGGTTTATCAGCTCTGAAGAACGAGAACATGAATCCACACGGTTTATCAGCTCTGAAGAACGAGAACATGAATCCACACGGTTCATCAGCTCTGAAGAACCAGGAACATGAATCCACACGGTTTATCAGCTCTGAAGAACGAGAACATGAATCCACACGGTTTATCAGCTCTGAAGAACGAGAACATGAATCCACACGGTTCATCAGCTCTGAAGAACCAGGAACATGAATCCACACGGTTTATCAGCTCTGAAGAACGAGGACATGAATCCACACGGTTTATCAGCTCTGAAGAACCAGGAACATGAATCCACACGGTTCATCAGCTCTGAAGAACGAGGACATGAATCCACACGGTTTATCAGCTCTGAAGAACGAGGACATGAATCCACACGGTTCATCAGCTCTGAAGAACGAGAACATGAATCCACACGGTTTATCAGCTCTGAAGAACGAGAACATGAATCCACACGGTTTATCAGCTCTGAAGAACGAGAACATGAATCCACACGGTTCATCAGCTCTGAAGAACCAGGAACATGAATCCACACGGTTTATCAGCTCTGAAGAACGAGGACATGAATCCACACGGTTTATCAGCTCTGAAGAACGAGGATCATGAATCCACACGGTTCATCAGCTCTGAAGAACGAGGACATGAATCCACACGGTTCATCAGCTCTGAAGAACAAGAACATGAATCCACACGGTTTATCAGCTCTGAAGAACGAGAACATGAATCCACACGGTTCATCAGCTCTGAAGAACGAGAACATGAATCCATACGGTTCATCAGCTCTGAAGAACGAGAACATGAATCCACACGGTTCATCAGCTCTGAAGAACCAGGAACATGAATCCACACGGTTCATCAGCTCTGAAGAACGAGGAACATGAATCCACACGGTTCATCAGCTCTGAAGAACGAGGAACATGAATCCACACGGTTCATCAGCTCTGAAGAACGAGAACATGAATCCACACGGTTTATCAGCTCTGAAGAACAAGAACATGAATCCACACGGTTCATCAGCTCTGAAGAACGAGAACATGAATCCACACGGTTCATCAGCTCTGAAGAACCAGGAACATGAATCCACACGGTTTATCAGCTCTGAAGAACCAGGAACATGAATCCACACGGTTTATCAGCTCTGAAGAACCAGGAACATGAATCCACACGGTTCATCAGCTCTGAAGAACCAGGAACATGAATCCACACGGTTCATCAGCTCTGATGTGAATATCCGCCTCTAAACAGAAACTAAACCAGATCTAAAATCTGCCTAAAGCCCGACATTTAAACCTGGTGTTTCTGACGTGGAGGATCAGGGAGAAGGTTTGTGGAGAGTTCTTCAGAGCAGCAGCCCAAGGGTTTTTTCCTCCACCACAGTTTCTGAGCTCAGTTTGAAGAAAAACACTGAGATTTAACCTGAGGCGACGGAGAAACAAAGCCTAAAACACTGCAGGGAAAAGGAAACGGTCTCAGAGCCAGGATTCTGCTGTGTTTGTGTTTCATATAAAAATAACAATAATAATGTTCAGTCAGGGTTAAATGTGTGGGTTTATTTTGTGACATGTTGGTTTTGCTCTGAGGGGTTTGGGATCTGGTTTAGTTTTGGAATAAACCAGCGTTCGTGCTACACGTGGATACCAAACATGTCAGAGTGAATGAGGAAAGACCAGGGAGACACAGACATGTTGGACATTTTACAAACTGTTCCAAAACTTTTCCCAAGCATTTAAAAAAAAAATTGGAACATTTTTATTTTTTTTTCTTAAAGGGGTGTATTATGCAAAATGGACTTTTTCAATCTTTCCATCCTGTTATTCTGTCACTCCCTCATTAAAAACATGGCTGAAGTGTTGCCTTGGCACATTCACGTATTTCTGAGTAATCTGTAAAAACTCTGATGGCGGCCATTTTAGGGATAGGTTTGCCTGAGTCCTCCTAGGAACGCCCCCACCTCCTGGAGACGCCTCCGAGCTTTGGTCACCAGCCGAGTAACCAACCACTGCTCCTCAGCAGAACCCCCTCCCCACTGATGCCACAGACAGCGTGTGGAGGGGGCGTGTCTAAAGGCTCAGAGGTTCTTAAAGAGACAGAGGCCTATTTCAAGACATTCACTACAGCCATTTTGAGAGAGACATTTTATACAAGGCAGTTATTCTAATTTACTGCATTTACAGACCAACAGAAGGTTTGTCATCATTGTAGTGAGATATAGACTGGTGCTATGGGACTGGAAAAAGCAGAACACCCCCTCTTTAAAGCAGAACACCCCCTCTTTAAAGCAGAACACCCCCTCTTTAAAGCAGAACACCCCCTCTTTAAAGCAGAACACGCCCTCTTTAAAGCAGAACACCCCCTCTTTAAAGCAGAACACCCCCTCTTTAAAGCAGAACACCCCCTCTTTAAAGCAGAACACCCCCTCTTTAAAGCAGAACACCCCCTCTTTACAGCAGAACACCCCCTCTTTAAAGCAGAACACCCCCTCTTTAAAGCAGAACACCCCCTCTTTAAAGCAGAACACCCCCTCTTTAAAGCAGAACACCCCCACTTTAAAGCAGAACACCCCCTCTTTAAAGCAGAACACCCCCTCTTTAAAGCAGAACACCCCCTCTTTAAAGCAGAACACCCCCTCTTTAAAGCAGAACACCCCCTCTTTAAAATGAAAAATAAAAAATAATACAATGTTTATATATTTTTGAAAAGTTTGGAAAAGTGCCAAAAACAAAAAATAATCAAAATTTTCAAAAATAAAAAACAAGTTTATTCAATAGTCCTTTCTTTGTTCTTTTCCAATTTTTGGGGGAATATTTTGATTTTCTTTTTTTAAGGGCAATTTTGCAAACTGTTCCAAAGTGTTCAAAACTTTTAGAACTTTTCTCCGGTTTCTGATATTAAAAAGTTAAAAATTAAAAATTTTAAGATTAAAACTTAAAAATGTAAAAATGTTAAAATTTTAAATTTTAAATTTTAAATTTTAAAAATTTAATTTTAAGATTTGAAATTAAAATTTAAAAAAATTCAATTTTAACATTAAAAAGTAAAAATTTAAAAATTGGAAAAGATTTTTAAAAATTTTCCAAAATGCTGGATTTGCTTCCTGGATAAACCTCTGACTGAGTTAAACCTCCAAAGGGAAAGTCCCGCTTTCCTCCTGCAGCGTCCCGCCTCGTCCTCTCCTCGTCCTCGCCTCGTCCTCGTCCTCGCCTTGTCCTCATCCTCTCCTCGTCCTCGCCTCGTCCTCTCCTCGTCCTCTCCTCGCCTCGTCCTCGCCTCGTCCTCGCCTCGTCCTCGCCTCGTCCTCGCCTCGTCCTCGTCCTCGCCTCGTCCGGGTCGTTTCTGTGGACCGTGCATTAAAACCATGTGTGGTTATGAAAATGCTGCTTCATGTTTGGCCAGTCTGATCCTCATTAGCGCCTCGTTCTGCTGAGGTTCAGGGTTTTTCAGGAGTCAGGCTCAAAACGAGTTAATTGGACTCGTCTCGGCGAAATCGCGAAGTCACCGGCGTTTCCTCCATAAACACTCTCAGGAAGAGTTAATAAGGGGGTTATTAAGGGGGTTATTAAGGGAGTTAATAAGAGAGTTATTAAGGGCGTTATTAAGAGTTATTAAGGGCGTTATTAACAGTTAATAAGAGAGTTATTAAGAGTTATTAAGGGGGTTATTAAGAACTCTCCTGGGGCTGAACACGCCGCTTTTATTCAGGCTTTAAATCTTAAAATCACAGGACGGAGACGGGAGCTTCAGGAAAGAGCTGAGTGACATCGACAAAAAGGAATCTCTCGATATTTATTTCTCTATCAATTTTGTTTCCTTTTTTCCCCCAATTTGTTTCAAAATTTCTTCCATTTTCTTCCCCATTTCTTGGCATTGGAGACAAACCCGATATTGTAAAAGTGCAGATCACAAACTGCAGTTTCGATGTGACTGCTCTGGATTCCACATTTGAAAGTCCACACTGGTTTGTTCATGTGGAATGTGTCGTGATCCCAGAAATCCATTTATTTTCATTTTTATTTAGCTCTTTGTCACAGACTCGACACAAATGAAATCAATCCTGGTCACAAAACATTTCTATTTCGAACGAAACCTGGACCGGGAGCGAAGGATGAAGAAAATCTGTGTGATTCAGAAGCGTCGCACAAAGGCTCTCAGTCTGATCTCAGTCTGAGTCTCCTGGACAAAGCGCCGTTTCAAACATGATGGATTTGTCCAGATGCTTCATTTATCGTCTCGTCAGCTCCGTCTGTCTCCATCTGCGCCGCCTCGGACCCGAACCGGCTCCACCTCGGCCCCGAACCGGCTCCACCTCAGCCCCGAACCGGCTCCACCTCGGCCCCGAACCAGCTCCACCTCGGCCCCAAACCAGCTCCACCTCGGCCCCAAACCGGCTCCACCTCGGCCCCGAACCAGCTCCACCTCGGCCGGGTCTCAGCCGGGTCTCAGCTAGTCTCCACATTTGATATTCTGAGATTATGCGTTAGTCCCTATAACCCGTCACTCAGTACAGCTGTGGACCCGCACTGAGTAGACCAGTGGTTCCCAACCCATCCAAAAACTATGGCCACTATAATGCTAAAAATAATTGCAAACAAGCTGCAGTTGGAGTGTTTAATGCACCGGTACTCCTTCGCTAAACTCAGGAAATAGAATTCAAAAGACAGTGGAATATTTATGGATAAACATGAGGGGTTCAGCTCTCACGGGTCGGCAGTCGGGTCTCGTGCACTCGCGTTGTTGTGACGCCGGGTGGGGAACTATATTGTAAGGCGTAATAATACCAGGAGGAGTTTGGCATCCGCACAGTAAAGTGAAGATTACTGCGCGGATTTCGAACTACTCCTCAAAGCTAAGGTAAGGACATATCTCAGTATGTAAAAACGGTGGCCTGTTCCTTTAAGCCCCGCCCTACTCGCGATTGCGTTTTGTATTATAGATGAACTTCTTGTGTTGAAAGACTGGACCACTTTCTGACAGATCAATTATCAAACAGAAACTTGTGTAAATATTGTTCTTCATGTTTCTGAGAAGGTTCTCCCGTGAGCTGGATCGTTCCAGAAGCTTCTGCTCAGAATCCAGAGAGTTTCATTAACGAGTGGATTCAGATTCTTGTCGTCGTGTTGATGAATCGATGTTAAATCACTGACGGTTTGTGTCGTTTTCCCACAGACTCAACTCAACCTCCTCCTGGAGAAGCTGCGCAGCACGGTCAGTGAACCCCCCCCCCCCCGAACCCACGGTCCTCACACGGTCCTCACACGGTCCTCACACGGTCCTCACTCACACGGTCCTCACACGGTCCTCACACGGTCCTCACACGGTCCTCACTCACACGGTCCTCACACGGTCCTCACACGGTCCTCACACGGTCCTCACACGGTCCTCACTCACACGGTCCTCACACGGTCCTCACACGGTCCTCACACGGTCCTCACACGGTCCTCACTCACACGGTCCTCACACGGTCCTCACACGGTCCTCACACGGTCCTCACACGGTCCTCACTCACACGGTCCTCACACGGTCCTCACACGGTCCTCACACGGTCCTCACACGGTCCTCACACGGTCCTCACACGGTCCTCACACGGTCCTCACACGGTCCTCACACGGTCCTCACACGGTCCTCACTCACACGGTCCTCACACGGTCCTCACACGGTCCTCACACAGTCCTCACACGGTCCTCACACAGTCCTCACACAGTCCTCACACGGTCCTCACACAGTCCTCACACGGTCCTCACACGGTCCTCACACGGTCCTCACACGGTCCTCACACGGTCCTCACACGGTCCTCACACGGTCCTCACACGGTCCTCACACAGTCCTCACACGGTCCTCACACGGTCCTCACACGGTCCTCACACGGTCCTCACACGGTCCTCACACGGTCCTCACACGGTCCTCACACGGTCCTCACACGGTCCTCACACGGTCCTCACACGGTCCTCACACGGTCCTCACACGGTCCTCACACAGTCCTCACACGGTCCTCACACGGTCCTCACACGGTCCTCACACGGTCCTCACACGGTCCTCACACGGTCCTCACACGGTCCTCACACGGTCCTCACACGGTCCTCACACGGTCCTCACACGGTCCTCACACGGTCCTCACACGGTCCTCACACGGTCCTCACACGGTCCTCACACGGTCCTCACACGGTCCTCACACGGTCCTCACACGGTCCTCACACGGTCCTCACACGGTCCTCACACAGTCCTCACACGGTCCTCACACGGTCCTCACACGGTCCTCACACAGTCCTCACACGGTCCTCACACGGTCCTCACTCACACGGTCCTCACACGGTCCTCACACGGTCCTCACACGGTCCTCACACAGTCCTCACACGGTCCTCACACAGTCCTCACACGGTCCTCACACGGTCCTCACACGGTCCTCACACAGTCCTCACTCACACGGTCCTCACACGGTCCTCACTCACACGGTCCTCACACGGTCCTCACACAGTCCTCACTCACACAGTCCTCACTCACACGGTCCTCACTCACACGGTCCTCACACGGTCCTCACACGGTCCTCACACGGTCCTCACACGGTCCTCACACGGTCCTCACACGGTCCTCACACGGTCCTCACACGGTCCTCACACGGTCCTCACACGGTCCTCACACGGTCCTCACACGGTCCTCACACGGTCCTCACTCACACGGTCCTCACACGGTCCTCACACGGTCCTCACACGGTCCTCACTCACACGGTCCTCACACGGTCCTCACACGGTCCTCACACGGTCCTCACACACACGGTCCTAAAGCTACACTTAAAACCACACTTTTCTCCCTGTGGATAAACCTGAATCTAGACTGAAACTGAATATAATTAAAAGTCAGATGAAATGTTGGGTCCGGGTCCGGGTCTGGGTCTGGATCAGGGTCTGGGTCCGGGTCCAGGATCCTCTCAGTTCATTAAAGTGTGTTTGTTTCCAGGGCTCCAGCTTCGTTCGCTGCATCAAACCAAACCTGAAGATGGTCAGTCACCAGTTCGAAGGAGCTCAGATCCTCTCCCAGCTGCAGTGCTCCGGTCAGTACTGCAAATACTTCAAATACTACTGCAGGGCTCCGGCCAGTACTGCAAATACTTCAAATACTACTGCAGGGCTCCGGCCAGTACTGCAAATACCACAGAGCTCTGTCACGGTGAGCTCAGAACCTCTGCTCACACAGAGACTGTAACTGACTTTAGACTCGGCTCCAGTCCTCAGCTTTACAAACCCCAGTCCAGTCGATGGTTTAACCTTTTCTATGATGGATCCTCCCTGGACGAACGAGAGCCTTCACAAACATGACGTATGGAGTTTTTAGAAAATCCCAAAAGTGATTTGCCTCCATATAAAAAACATCAGAGAAAAAAATATGTCCTGTATATTTGTCCTGGCTACAAAGGCACCATTTCTCTCTCCCCTCCCCCCCCCTCCCCCCTCTCTCCCTCCCTCCCTCCTCTCTCTCTCCCCCCCTCTCTCCCTCCCCCTCTCTCCCCTCCCCCCCCCTCCCTCCTCTCCCCCTCCCTCCCCCCCTCTCATTTCCTCCTCTCTCTCCCTCCTCTCTCTCCCTCCCTCCTCTCTCTCCCCCCCTCCCTCCTCTCCCTCCCTCTCTCTCCCCCTCTCTCCCCCTCTCTCTCCCCCCCTCCCTCCCCCTCTCCCCCCTCCTCTCCCCCTGCCCCTCCCCCCCTCTCATTTCCTCCTCTCTCGATGATCCTGATTGTGTCTTTTATATTAAACCTGTCCGAGTCTCTGACCTCTGCGCCTCCTTTATCCAAACACAATGTTCTCTAAAGCTTTTTAACCGCAGCGTCTGCTCCACCGCGCCCCCGTTATACATGTTTTAACCCCCGTTATACATGTTTTAACCCCCGTTATACATGTTTTAACCCCCGTTACACATGTTTTAACCCCCGTTACACATGTTTTAACCCCCGTTACACATGTTTTAACCCCCGTTACACATGTTTTAACCCCCGTCACACATGTTTTAACCCCCGTTATACATGTTTTAACCCCCGTTACACATGTTTAACCCCCGTTACACATGTTTTAACCCCCGTTATACATGTTTTAACCCCCGTTACACATGTTTTAACCCCCGTTACACACGTTTTAACCCCCGTTATACATGTTTTAACCCCCGTTACACATGTTTTAACCCCCGTTATACATGTTTTAACCCCCGTTACACATGTTTTAACCCCCGTTACACACGTTTTAACCCCCGTTATACATGTTTTAACCCCCGTTATACATGTTTTAACCCCCGTTATACATGTTTTAACCCCCGTTATACATGTTTTAACCCCCGTTACACATGTTTTAACCCCCGTTACACATGTTTTAACCCCCGTCACACATGTTTTAACCCCCGTTATACATGTTTTAACCCCCGTTACACATTTTTTAACCCCCGTTACACATGTTTTAACCCCCGTCACACATGTTTTAAACCCCCGTCACACATGTTTTAACCCCCGTTACACATGTTTTAACCCCCGTTACACATGTTTTAACCCCCGTTACACATGTTTTAACCCCCGTTATACATGTTTTAACCCCCGTTACACATGTTTTAACCCCCGTTACACATGTTTTAACCCCCGTTACACATGTTTTAACCCCCGTTACACATGTTTTAACCCCCGTTACACATGTTTTAACCCCCGTTACACATGTTTTAACCCCCGTTATACATGTTTTAACCCCCGTTATACATGTTTTAACCCCCGTTATACATGTTTTAACCCCCGTTATACATGTTTTAACCCCCGTTATACATGTTTTAACCCCCGTTACACATGTTTTAACCCCCGTTACACATGTTTTAACCCCCGTTACACATGTTTTAACCCCCGTTATACATGTTTTAACCCCCGTTACACATGTTTTAACCCCCGTTACACACGTTTTAACCCCCGTTATACATGTTTTAACCCCCGTTATACATGTTTTAACCCCCGTTATACATGTTTTAACCCCCGTTATACATGTTTTAACCCCCGTCACACATGTTTTAACCCCCGTTATACATGTTTTAACCCCCGTCACACATGTTTTAACCCCCGTTATACATGTTTTAACCCCCGTTACACATGTTTTAACCCCCGTCACACACGTTTTAACCCCCGTTACACACGTTTTAACCCCCGTTACACATGTTTTAACCCCCGTTACACACGTTTTAACCCCCGTTATACATGTTTTAACCCCCGTTATACATGTTTTAACCCCCGTTATACATGTTTTAACCCCCGTCACACACGTTTTAACCCCCGTTACACACGTTTTAACCCCCGTTATACATGTTTTAACCCCCGTCACACATGTTTTAACCCCCGTTACACATGTTTTAACCCCCGTCACACATGTTTTAACCCCCGTTATACATGTTTTAACCCCCGTCACACATGTTTTAACCCCCGTTATACATGTTTTAACCCCCGTTATACATGTTTTAACCCCCGTCACACATGTTTTAACCCCCGTTATACATGTTTTAACCCCCGTTATACATGTTTTAACCCCCGTTATACATGTTTTAACCCCCGTCACACATGTTTTAACCCCCGTTACACACGTTTTAACCCCCGTTACACACGTTTTAACCCCCGTTATACATGTTTTAACCCCCGTCACACATGTTTTAACCCCCGTCACACATGTTTTAACCCCCGTTATACATGTTTTAACCCCCGTCACACATGTTTTAACCCCCGTCACACATGTTTTAACCCCCGTTATACATGTTCTGACCCCGTTGTGCATGTTTTAGCCCCCGTTATACATGTTTTAACCCCCGTTACACATGTTCTGACCCCGTTACACATGTTTTAACCCCCGTTACACATGTTCTGACCCCGTTATACATGTTTAACCCCCGTTACACATGTTCTGACCCCGTTACACATGTTTTAACCCCCGTTACACATGTTCTGACCCCGTTGTGCATGTTTTGACCCCGTCACACCTGTTCTGACCCCGTTGTACATGTTGTAGGCATGGTGTCGGTGCTGGACCTCATGCAGGGCGGTTTCCCGTCTCGAGCGCCGTTTCACGAGCTCTACAACATGTACCAGAAGTTCATGCCTCCAAAGCTCACGCGGCTCGACCCTCGACTCTTCTGCAAGGTACGAGTCACATGACCAGACCTCAGGAGACCTCACCAGACCTCACCAGACCTCACCAGACCTCAGGAGACCTCACCAGACCTCACCGGACCTCACCGGACCTCACCGGACCTCACCGGACCTCACCGGACCTCACCGGACCTCACCGGACCTCACTGGACCTCACTGGACCTCACTGGACCTCACCAGACCTCACCAGACCTCACCAGACCTCACCGGACCTCACCAGACCTCAGGAGACCTCAGGCTGAAGTCCAGACCTCAGGCTGAAGTCCAGACCTCACGCTGAAGTCCAGACCTCAGGCTGAAGTCCAGACCTCAGGCTGAAGTCCAGACCTCACACTGAAGTCCAGACCTCACGCTGAAGTCCAGACCTCACGCTGAAGTCCAGACCTCGCACTGA
>NC_136866.1:31162494-31219312 GCF_951799975.1 Gobius niger
GACATGTTCCTCCTGAGCTGAGACATGTTCCTCCAGACCTGAGACATGTTCCTCCTGAGCTGAGACATGTTCCTCCCAGACCCTGAGACATGTTCCTCCTGAGCTGAGACATGTTCCTCCAGAACCCTGAGACATGTTCCTCCTGAGCTGAGACATGTTCCTCCTGAGCTGAGACATGTTCCTCTGAGCTGAGACATGTTCCTCCTGAGCTGAGACGAGTTCCTCCTGAGCTGAGACATGTTCCTCCTGAGCTGAGACGAGTTCATGTGTCCCCGTCTGGTCTCTGAGATGTTGTTAGCATTTAGCATTAGCCTCTTCTCCTCTGTGGCCACACGGGGGGCGACGTTAGAAATGACCGAGCTTTATTGTAAAAGGACCAAAGGCTGAACCTGACAATGTTTACAGTGCTTCACCCCCTTAAACAAGCACATCTGCTCCAGCTTTACCTAAATCTAAAAGCTTCTCAGCTGGAGCTTACAGCCTACAGGTGTAACGCCTCATTTAACCTCTTAACTCCCACCTGAACGGATCCCATTTTCCACAGTTTGGCTTTACCCGAATCAGAAAGCTTCTCTGGAAAAAAGCACCAAAACAGCCACAAAAAATGAGAAGAAAACACGGATGTAAACGCGACAAACGTGACGAAAACTCAACAAAAAATGACAAAAAATCAACAAAAAATGACAATAATTCAACAAAAAATGACAAAAAATCAACAAAAAATGACAAAAATTCAACAAAAAATCAACAAAAAATGACAATAATTCAACAAAAAATCAACAAAAAATGACAAAAACTCAACAAAAAATGACAAAAATTCAACAAAAATTTTATAAAAATTCAACAAAAAACAACAAAAAATGACAAAAATTCAACAAATAAGAAGAAAACAAGGATGTAAACGCAACAAAAATGTCACAAAAACTCAACAAAAAACTCAACAAAAAATGACAAAAATTCAACAAAAATTCAACAAAAATTTGATAAAAAATGACAAAAACTCAACAAAAAATGACAAAAATTCAACAAAAAATGACAAAAATTCAACAAAAATTTGATAAAAATTTGATAAAAATTCAACAAAAATTTGATAAAAATTTGATAAAAATTCAACAAAAAATGACAAAAAATCAACAAAAATTTGATAAAAATTCAACAAAAAATGACAAAAATTCAACAAAAATTGGATAAAAAATCAACAAAAAATGACAAAAATGTGACAAAAAACATCCTACATCAGACCCACAGAGCTCCTGGACTGAGCCTCTGCACACGTGTTCCTCATGTGTGGGTCAAAGAAGGAACAGGCAGATGTTCATCATGTATGAACTGCAAGAACATCTGTCATATAAGTGTAGCCTCAAGTTTGAACCTGTTATACATGTTTTTGTTATACACCAGGGACAAGAGGGAATATACAGAACTGTCCCTGTCAAATAAACTAATAAATACTTCTACTACTGCTACTACCTGGACTACTTCCACCCTCTGGACTGCAGTATTTACTGCTGGAGCCTCTGCTCTGGAGCCGCCGACGCTAAACGCTTTTTAAAAATGTTTTGATGCTTCGTCTGAAAAGGTCGATCGTCCAAAACTTTAATTAAAGTCTGTCCCGAAATGTCACGGACGTCACATAAGTGTACGAGGATCAGAGCGGTTTAGCCCCGCCCACTGCCCCAGGGCTGCAGGAGGGTTAGCCCCGCCCACTTCCCCCAGGGCTGCAGGAGGGTTAGCCCCGCCCACTCCCCCCAGGGCTGCAGGAGGATTAGCCCCGCCCACTCCCCCAGGGCTGCAGGAGGGTTAGCCCCGCCCACTCCCCCCAGGGCTGCAGGAGGGTTAGCCCCGCCCACTCCCCCCAGGGCTGCAGGAGGGTTAGCCCCGCCCACTTCCCCCAAGGCTGCAGGAGGGTTAGCCCCGCCCACTCCCCCAGGGCTGCAGGAGGGTTAGCCCCGCCCACCCCCCCCAGGGCTGCAGGAGGGTTTAGCCCCGCCCACTTCCCCAACAGCTGCAGGAGGGTTAGCCCCGCCCACTTCCCCCAGGGCTGCAGGAGGGTTAGCCCCGCCCACTCCCCCCAGGGCTGCAGGAGGGTTAGCCCCGCCCACTTCCCCCAGGGCTGCAGGAGGGTTAGCCCCGCCCACTTCCCCCAGGGCTGCAGAAGGGTTAGCCCCGCCCACTTCCCCAGGGCTGCAGGAGGGTTAGCCCCGCCCACTTCCCCAACAGCTGCAGGAGGGTTAGCCCCGCCCACTTCCCCCAGGGCTGCAGGAGGGTTAGCCCCGCCCACTTCCCCCAGGGCTGCAGAAGGGTTAGCCCCGCCCACTTCCCCAGGGCTGCAGGAGGGTTAGCCCCGCCCACTTCCCCAACAGCTGCAGGAGGGTTAGCCCCGCCCACTTCCCCCAGGGCTGCAGGAGGGTTAGCCCCGCCCACTGCCCCAGGGCTGCAGGAGGGTTAGCCCCGCCCACTCCCCCCAGGGCTGCAGGAGGATGAGCCCCGCCCACTGCCCCAGGGCTGCAGGAGGGTTAGCCCCGCCCACTGCCCCAACAGCTGCAGGAGGATTAGCCCCGCCCACTGCCCCAGGGCTGCAGGAGGATTAGCCCCGCCCACTGCCCCCTGGAGGAGCAGAGCTGTAAATGACATGATCTCAGGAGAAGCTTCGTTTTTACATGTCCTTGTTCTGTGGTGGCTTCCAGGTTTTAAACACTTTTCTTGTTGTTTGTTGTGGTTTTAAACATACTTCTTGTTCTTGTGTCTTCACAGTTCGCAGAGTTCGATCAGATCATGCGCTCGGACCCTGAACATCTGGCCGAGCTCATCAAGAAGGTCCATAAGTGGCTCCTGCACAGTCGCTGGAAGAAGGTGCAGTGGTGCTCGCTGTCCGTCATCAAACGTGAGTCTCACTCAGAGGGTCAGAGGGTCAGAGGGTCTGAGGGTCTGAGGGTCAGGTCCCTCAGACCCTCAGACCCTCTGTCCTAAAGTGTCCCTCAGACCCTCTGTCCCTCAGACCCTCTGTCCTAAAGTGTCCCTCAGACCCTCTGTCCCTCAGACCCTCTGTCCTAAAGTGTCCCTCAGACCCTCTGTCCTAAAGTGTCCCTCAGACCCTCTGTCCTAAAGTGTCCCTCAGACCCTCTGACCTAAAGTGTCCCTCAGACCCTCTGACCTAAAGTGTCCCTCAGACCCTCTGTCCTAAAGTGTCCCTCAGACCCTCTGTCCTAAAGTGTCCCTCAGACCCTCTGTCCTAAAGTGTCCCTCAGACCCTCTGTCCTAAAGTGTCCCTCAGACCCTCTGTCCTAAAGTGTCCCTCAGACCCTCTGACCTAAAGTGTCCCTCAGACCCTCTGTCCTAAAGTGTCCCTCAGACCCTCTGTCCTAAAGTGTCCCTCAGACCCTCTGACCTAAAGTGTCCCTCAGACCCTCTGTCCTAAAGTGTCCCTCAGACCCTCTGTCCTAAAGTGTCCCTCAGACCCTCTGTCCTAAAGTGTCCCTCAGACCCTCTGACCTAAAGTGTCCCTCAGACCCTCTGTCCTAAAGTGTCCCTCAGACCCTCTGTCCTAAAGTGTCCCTCAGACCCTCTGTCCTAAAGTGTCCCTCAGACCCTCTGACCTAAAGTGTCCCTCAGACCCTCTGTCCTAAAGTGTCCCTCAGACCCTCTGACCTAAAGTGTCCCTCAGACCCTCTGTCCTAAAGTGTCCCTCAGACCCTCTGTCCTAAAGTGTCCCTCAGACCCTCTGTCCTAAAGTGTCCCTCAGACCCTCTGTCCTAAAGTGTCCCTCAGACCCTCTGTCCTAAAGTGTCCCTCAGACCCTCTGTCCTAAAGTGTCCCTCAGACCCTCTGACCTAAAGTGTCCCTCAGACCCTCTGACCTAAAGTGTCCCTCAGACCCTCTGTCCTAAAGTGTCCCTCAGACCCTCTGACCTAAAGTGTCCCTCAGACCCTCTGTCCTAAAGTGTCCCTCAGACCCTCTGACCTAAAGTGTCCCTCAGACCCTCTGTGCTAAAGTGTCCCTCAGACCCTCTGTCCCTCAGACCCTCTGTCCTAAAGTGTCCCTCAGACCCTCTGTCCTAAAGTGTCCCTCAGACCCTCTGTCCTAAAGTGTCCCTCAGACCCTCTGACCTAAAGTGTCCCTCAGACCCTCTGTCCTAAAGTGTCCCTCAGACCCTCTGACCTAAAGTGTCCCTCAGACCCTCTGTCCTAAAGTGTCCCTCAGACCCTCTGTCCTAAAGTGTCCCTCAGACCCTCTGTCCTAAAGTGTCCCTCAGACCCTCTGTCCTAAAGTGTCCCTCAGACCCTCTGTCCTAAAGTGTCCCTCAGACCCTCTGTCCTAAAGTGTCCCTCAGACCCTCTGACCTAAAGTGTCCCTCAGACCCTCTGACCTAAAGTGTCCCTCAGACCCTCTGTCCTAAAGTGTCCCTCAGACCCTCTGTCCTAAAGTGTCCCTCAGACCCTCTGTCCTAAAGTGTCCCTCAGACCCTCTGTCCTAAAGTGTCCCTCAGACCCTCTGACCTAAAGTGTCCCTCAGACCCTCTGACCTAAAGTGTCCCTCAGACCCTCTGTCCTAAAGTGTCCCTCAGACCCTCTGACCTAAAGTGTCCCTCAGACCCTCTGTCCTAAAGTGTCCCTCAGACCCTCTGACCTAAAGTGTCCCTCAGACCCTCTGTGCTAAAGTGTCCCTCAGACCCTCTGTCCCTCAGACCCTCTGTCCTAAAGTGTCCCTCAGACCCTCTGTCCTAAAGTGTCCCTCAGACCCTCTGTCCTAAAGTGTCCCTCAGACTCTTCGTCAGTATTTGAAGTACTAACGCAGTACTCTGTGTTTCAGTGAAGTATAAGATCCTGTACTGCAGTATTTGAAGTACTAGCGCAGTACTCTCTGTGTTTCAGTGAAGTATAAGATCCTGTACTGCAGTATTTGAAGTACTAACGCAGTACTCTGTGTTTCAGTGAAGTATAAGATCCTGTACCGCAGTATTTGAAGTACTAACGCAGTACTCTGTGTGTTTCAGTGAAGTATAAGATCCTGTACCGCAGTATGTGAAGTACTAGCGCAGTACTCTGTGTGTTTCAGTGAAGTATAAGATCCTGTACCGCAGTATTTGAAGTACTAACGCAGTACTCTGTGTTTCAGTGAAGTATAAGATCCTGTACTGCAGTATTTGAAGTACTAACGCAGTACTCTGTGTGTTTCAGTGAAGTATAAGATCCTGTACCGCAGTATTTGAAGTACTAACGCAGTACTCTGTGTGTTTCAGTGAAGTATAAGATCCTGTACCGCAGTATTTGAAGTACTAACGCAGTACTCTGTGTGTTTCAGTGAAGTATAAGATCCTGTACTGCAGTATTTGAAGTACTAACGCAGTACTCTGTGTGTTTCAGTGAAGTATAAGATCCTGTACCGCAGTATTTGAAGTACTAACGCAGTACTCTGTGTGTTTCAGTGAAGTATAAGATCCTGTACCGCAGTATTTGAAGTACTAACGCAGTACTCTGTGTGTTTCAGTGAAGTATAAGATCCTGTACTGCAGTATTTGAAGTACTAACGCAGTACTCTGTGTGTTTCAGTGAAGTATAAGATCCTGTACTGCAGTATTTGAAGTACTAACGCAGTACTGTGTGTTTCAGTGAAGTATAAGATCCTGTACCGCAGTATTTGAAGTACTAACGCAGTACTCTGTGTGTTTCAGTGAAGTATAAGATCCTGTACTGCAGTATTTGAAGTACTAACGCAGTACTCTGTGTGTTTCAGTGAAGTATAAGATCCTGTACCGCGCCGGGGCCTGTGTGGTGATGCAGAAGACGGTCCGGATGTGGCTCTGCAAACGGAAACACAAACCTCGGTGAGTCCAGGAGTTTTACAGATGTTTCCTCTGGGACGGTTTGGCTCCTCCCCCTCCCGGGCCCCCCCCCCCTCCATACGTTTAAAGATCTGATGGAATAATCCGTTAGACACTGCTTGACCTTCTGCTGTTTATCGTTCTGCGGTCGTTGATTCTGAGGACGAGCGACGCTCAGAGCAGAAAGGTTAAAGACTTCATCATCGGGAAAGAGACATGAGCGAGGGGGGGGGACAGGAGCGAGGGGGGGGGGACAGGAGCGAGGGGGGGGGGGTCGACCCGAGTCAGCTTCATCACAGGCAGATGAACAGGGCGACTTTAACCTTGTGCTGCTGCTGGATTTTCACATTTAAATTCAGCCGTTTTGTTTTGTTTTTCGTGTAAAGGCCGAGAACAAACCGAGCTGAAAGAACAGATTTAAACAGACCTTGAAAAACCCACATCAGCAAAACCTCCTTTTACAACGAGAGGAAAGAAAAGAAAAGAAAAGAAAAGAAAAGAAAGCACTTGTTCGAACTAATTACGTATAATGAAGAGAAAAGGCGTTTCATTTTTATATTTATTTAAGAGATCCTGTGTTCACGTTACCCAGACTTTAGAATAAATAAACATCTAATAGAGGATTATTATTACAGCTCTTCCTCTGATCAGTCTCTTTACATAAATGCAGCTTCTTTTGGGACTCTTCCTTTAGGACAAAAACAGATGAGATTTGCTCGGCTCATTGGATTATTATTGGACATAATCGTGCCAAAACTATGGCCTTTAAAGTCATTAAAAAGCATTAAATTCAAACCATTAAAGGCACGTTCTGGTGAAATCATGGCATAAATAAAATCCTGAAGTTTAGGTTGAACTCGTTCAGTTTCGGGAAGGAATTCAGTATCAGGATTTTCCCTCATTCCTCGGTTTGATGGAACGTTTGCAAATAAAATAAAAATTTGGGAGTTTTGGGAGTCGGCTCCTGAGAGGGAACTTCCAAACCATCAGCTTTATGTCTAGTGTGTGTGCAGTATAGTGTGGAAGGGCCTCTGACTCTCGTATATGTCTGACTCTGTTTTATATCTGACTCTGTTTTATATCTGACTCTCTCTTATATATCTGACTCTGTTTTATATCTGACTCTGTTTTATATCTGACTCTCTTATATATCTGACTCTCTTATATATCTGACTCTGTTTTATATCTGACTCTGTTTTATTTCTGACTCTGTTTTATATCTGACTCTCTGTTTTATATCAGACTCTCTCATATATCTGACTCATATATCTGACTCTCTCATATATCTGACTCTTATATATCTGACTCTCTTATATGTCTGACTCTCTCTTATATATCTGACTCTCTTATATATCTGACTCTCTCTTATATATCTGACTCTCTTATATATCTGACTCTCTTATATATCAGACTCTCATTTATCTGACTCTCTTATATGTCTGACTCTCTTATATATCTGACTCTCTTATATATCAGACTCTCTCATATATCTGACTCTCTTATATGTCTGACTCTCTCTTATATATCTGACTCTCTCTTATATATCTGACTCTCTCTTATATATCTGACTCTCTCTTATATATCTGACTCTCTTATATATCTGACTCTCTCTTATATATCTGACTCTCTTATGTATCTGACTCTCTTATATATCTGACTCTCTCTTATATATCTGACTCTCTTATATATCAGACTCTCATATATCTGACTCTCTTATATGTCTGACTCTCTCTTATATATCTGACTCTCTCTTATATATCTGACTCTCTCTTATATATCTGACTCTCTCTTATATATCTGACTCTCTTATATATCTGACTCTCTTATATATCTGACTCTCTTTTTTATATCTGACTCTCTTATATATCTGACTCTCTTATATATCTGACTCTCTTTTTTATATCTGACTCTCTGTTTTATATCTGACTCTCTCTTATATATCTGACTCTCTTATATATCTGACTCTCTCTTATATATCTGACTCTCTCTTATATATCTGACTCTCTTATATATCTGACTCTCTTATATATCTGACTCTCTCTTATATATCTGACTCTCTTATATATCTGACTCTCTTATATATCTGACTCTCTTATATATCTGACTCTCTTTTTTATATCTGACTCTCTGTTTTATATCTGACTCTCTCTTATATATCTGACTCTCTCATATATCTGACTCTCTCTTATATATCTGACTCTCTCTTATATATCTGACTCTCTTATATATCTGACTCTCTCTTATATATCTGACTCTCTTATATATCTGACTCTTATATATCTGACTCTCTTATATCTGACTCTCTTATATATCTGACTCTCTTATATATCTGACTCTCTCTTATATATCTGACTCTCTTATATATCTGACTCTTATATATCTGACTCTCTTATATCTGACTCTCTTATATATCTGACTCTCTTATATATCTGACTCTTATATATCTGACTCTCTTATATCTGACTCTCATATATCTGACTCTCTCATATATATCTGACTCTCTTATATATCTGACTCTCTTATATCTGACTCTCTTATATATCTGACTCTCTTATATATCTGACTCTCTTATATATCTGACTCTCTCTTATATATCTGACTCTCTCATATATCTGACTCTCTCTTATATATCTGACTCTCTCTTATATATCTGACTCTCTTATATATCTGACTCTCTCTTATATATCTGACTCTCTTATATATCTGACTCTTATATATCTGACTCTCTTATATCTGACTCTCTTATATATCTGACTCTCTCTTATATATCTGACTCTCTTATATATCTGACTCTCTCTTATATATCTGACTCTCATATATCTGACTCTTATATATCTGACTCTCTTATATATCTGACTCTCTTATATATCTGACTCTCTTATATATCTGACTCTCTTATATATCTGACTCTCTTATATATCTGACTCTCTTATATATCTGACTCTCTTATATATCTGACTCTCGTATATATCTGACTCTCTTATATATCTGACTCTCGTATATATCTGACTCTCTTATATATCTGACTCTCGTATATATCTGACTCTCTTATATATCTGACTCTCGTATATATCTGACTCTCTCTTATATATCTGACTCTCTTATATATCTGACTCTCTTATATATCTGACTCTCGTATATATCTGACTCTCTTATATATCTGACTCTCGTATATATCTGACTCTCTTATATATCTGACTCTCGTATATATCTGACTCTCTCTTATATATCTGACTCTCTTATATATCTGACTCTTATATATCTGACTCTCTTATATATCTGACTCTCTTATATATCTGACTCTCTTATATATCTGACTCTCTTATATATCTGACTCTCGTATATATCTGACTCTCTCTTATATATCTGACTCTCTTATATATCTGACTCTCTTATATATCTGACTCTCTTATATATCTGACTCTCTTATATATCTGACTCTCGTATATATCTGACTCTCTCTTATATATCTGACTCTCTTATATATCTGACTCTTATATATCTGACTCTCTTATATATCTGACTCTCGTATATATCTGACTCTCTTATATATATGACTCTCGTATATATCTGACTCTCTTATATATCTGACTCTTATATATCTGACTCTCTTATATATCTGACTTTTTTATATCTGACTCTCTTATATATCTGACTTTTTTATATCTGACTCTCTTATATATCTGACTCTCTCATATATCTGACTCTCTCATATATCTGACTCTCTTATATATCTGACTCTCTTATATATCTGACTCTCTCATATATCTGACTCTCTTATATATCTGACTCTTATATATCTGACTCTCTCATATATCTGACTCTCTTATATATCTGACTCTCTTATATATCTGACTCTCTCATATATCTGACTCTCTTATATATCTGACTCTTATATATCTGACTCTCTCATATATCTGACTCTCTCATATATCTGACTCTCTTATATATCTGACTCTCTTATATATCTGACTCTCTCATATATCTGACTCTCTTATATATCTGACTCTTATCTGACTCTCTCATATATCTGACTCTCTTATATATCTGACTCTCTCATATATCTGACTCTCATATATCTGACTCTCTTATATATCTGACTCTTATATATCTGACTCTCTCATATATCTGACTCTCTGTTATATATCTGACTCTCTTATATATCTGACTCTCTTATATATCTGACTCTCTTATATATCTGACTCTCTTATATATCTGACTCTCTTATATATCTGACTCTCTTATATATCTGACTCTTATATATCTGACTCTCTTATATATCTGACTCTTATATATCTGACTCTTATATATCTGACTCTTATATATCTGACTCTTATATATCTGACTCTTATATATCTGACTCTTATATATCTGACTCTCTCATATATCTGACTCTTATATATCTGACTCTTATATATCTGACTCTTATATATCTGACTCTCTTATATATCTGACTCTCTGTTATATATCTGACTCTCTTATATATCTGACTCTCTTATATATCTGACTCTCTTATATATCTGACTCTCTTATATATCTGACTCTCTTATATATCTGACTCTCTCATATATCTGACTCTCTTATATATCTGACTCTCTTATATATCTGACTCTCATATATATCTGACTCTTATATATCTGACTCTCTCATATATCTGACTCTCTTATATCTGACTCTCTTATATATCTGACTCTCTTATATATCTGACTCTCTCATATATCTGACTCTCTTATATATCTGACTCTCTTATATATCTGACTCTCTCATATATCTGACTCTCTTATATATCTGACTCTCTTATATATCTGACTCTCTTATATATCTGACTCTCTTATATATCTGACTCTCTTATATATCTGACTCTCATATATCTGACTCTCTTATATATCTGACTCTCTTATATATCTGACTCTCATATATCTGACTCTCTCATATATCTGACTCTCGTATATATCTGACTCTCTTATATATCTGACTCTCATATATATCTGACTCTTATATATCTGACTCTCTCATATATCTGACTCTCTTATATATCTGACTCTCTGTTATATATCTGACTCTCTTATATATCTGACTCTCTTATATATCTGACTCTCTTATATATCTGACTCTCTTATATATCTGACTCTCATATATCTGACTCTCTTATATATCTGACTCTCTTATATATCTGACTCTCATATATCTGACTCTCTCATATATCTGACTCTCTTATATATCTGACTCTCTTATATATCTGACTCTCATATATCTGACTCTCTTATATATCTGACTCTCTTATATATCTGACTCTCATATATCTGACTCTCTCATATATCTGACTCTCTTATATATCTGACTCTTATATATCTGACTCTCATATATCTGACTCTCTTATATATCTGACTCTCTCATATATCTGACTCTCTCATATATCTGACTCTCTCATATATCTGACTCTTATATATCTGACTCTCTCATATATCTGACTCTCTCATATATCTGACTCTCTTATATATCTGACTCTCATATATCTGACTCTCTTATATATCTGACTCTCTTATATATCTGACTCTCATATATCTGACTCTCTCATATATCTGACTCTCTTATATATCTGACTCTTATATATCTGACTCTCATATATCTGACTCTCTTATATATCTGACTCTCTTATATATCTGACTCTTATATATCTGACTCTCATATATCTGACTCTCTTATATATCTGACTCTCTCATATATATCTGACTCTCATATATCTGACTCTCTTATATATCTGACTCTCTTATATATCTGACTCTCTTATATATCTGACTCTCATATATCTGACTCTCATATATCTGACTCTCTTATATATCTGACTCTCTTATATATCTGACTCTCTTATATATCTTACTCTCTCATATATCTGACTCTCTTATATATCTGACTCTCATATATATCTGACTCTCATATATCTGACTCTGTTATATATCTGACTCTCTCATATATCTGACTCTCTCATATATCTGACTCTCTTATATATCTGACTCTCTTATATATCTGACTCTTATATATCTGACTCTCTTATATATCTGACTCTCTGTTATATATCTGACTCTGACTCTTATATATGATATATATAGTATATATACTCATAAATACTGCTGTATATTCGTAGTATCGACGGCCTGGTGAAGGTCCTCTGACTCTTATATATGATATATATAGTATATATACTCATAAATACTCATAAATACTGCTGTATTGCAGTATCGACGGGCTGGTGAAGGTCCTCTGACTCTTATATATAGTATATATAGTATATATACTCATAAATACTGCTGTATTGCAGTATCGACGGGCTGGTGAAGGTCCTCTGACTCTTATATATGATATATATAGTATAAATACTCATAAATACTGCTGTATTGCAGTATCGACGGGCTGGTGAAGGTCTTCTGACTCTTGTATATGATATATATAGTATAAATACTCATAAATACTCATAAATACTGCTGTATTGCAGTATCGACGGGCTGGTGAAGGTCCTCTGACTCTTGTATATGATATATATAGTATATATACTCATAAATACTCATAAATACTGCTGTATTGCAGTATTGACGGGCTGGTGAAGGTCCTCTGACTCTTGTATATGATATATATAGTATATATACTCATAAATACTCATAAATACTGCTGTATTGCAGTATCGACGGGCTGGTGAAGGTCCTCTGACTCTTATATGGTATATGTGGTATATATAGTATAAATACTCATAAATACTGCTGTATTGCAGTATCGACGGGCTGGTGAAGGTCCTCTGACTCTTATATATAGTATATATACTCATAAATACTCATAAATACTGCTGTATTGCAGTATCGACGGGCTGGTGAAGGTCCTCTGACTCTTATATATGGTATATATAGTATATATACTCATAAATACTGCTGTATATTCGTAGTATCGACGGGCTGGTGAAGGTCCTCTGACTCTTGTATATAGTATATATGATATATATAGTATAAATACTCATAAATACTGCTGTATATTCGTAGTATCGACGGGCTGGTGAAGGTCCGGGGCCTGAAGACTCGCATGGATCGTTTCACTGAAGTCGTGTCTGGGCTGAAAGAAGGAAAAGACGAGACGAGTCGTCAGGTCCAGGAGCTGGAGCGAGCGGTGGACGCGCTGATGGACAAGATCAAGGTACTTATACTTCAAATACAAATACTACTACTACTACTGCAGCGAGGAGCGAGCGGTGGACGCGCTGATGGACAAGATCAAGGTATTTATACTTCAAATACTTCTACTACTACTACTACTGCAGCGAGGAGCGAGCGGTGGACGCGCTGATGGACAAGATCAAGGTACTTATACTTCAAATACAAATACTACTACTACTACTGCAGCGAGGAGCGAGCGGTGGACGCGCTGATGGACAAGATCAAGGTATTTATACTTCAAATACTTCTACTACTACTACTACTGCAGCGAGGAGCGAGCGGTGGACGCGCTGATGGACAAGATCAAGGTACTTATACTTCAAATACAAATACTACTACTACTACTGCAGCGAGGAGCGAGCGGTGGACGCGCTGATGGACAAGATCAAGGTACTTATACTACTACTACTACTACTACTACTACTTCTACTGCAGCGAGGAGCGGGACGTGGACACGCCCACCGCTGTCAGTCAGAAGCAGGAACTGATTATTTTTTTACTTAAAAAAAAAAAAATCCCTATTTTTCCCCCATTAAGAAAATGTTTCCAAATGTCTTTTTTTTTTGCTTATTTTTTTATTACTAATATTTTCCCAATTTCCCACATTTTTTCCAATTTTTGACCAATTTATTCTGCATTTTTTCCTTTGTCTAACCCATTTTTTCTTTGTCTCTGTTTTTCTCTCTTTTTTCTTCAGTTCTTCACATTTGTTAATGTTCATGTTTTGTTTACACAGTTGCTCCTTGTTTCCCCCACACGTCCTGTCGTTGCAGAAGAACCTGACGTTGTAAATGTTCAGATTCCACATTATTGTTCAGTAAAGAATCGTTAAAGATGCATTTAGTTACTCAGCCCTGTTAGAGTGAGAACGGCCTGAAAGTTTAGTCACTGTCTGCAACATCCCCCCTGTGCCCCGCCCCCCCGTCCCCCCCTGTGCCCCCCCCCTGTGCCCCCCCCCCCTGCAGCCCCTGTGTCTCAGCGTCGACAGAATCATCCGTCACTTTCACAGAGTCAGAGGCTCATGTCGCCGTTTAGTGAAAGAGAAATGTCACTCCTGTCCTGTGTGTCCCCCCCTGTGTCCCCCCCCCCCTCCCCCCCTCCCCCCCTCCCTGTGTCCCCCCCCCCCCCCCTCCCTGTGTCCTCTACCCCCCCCCCCCCCCCCCCCCGTGTCCCGCCTGCTCTGAGTAAATGTCACAGAAAACACTGTGATTATTATTATTCATGAGTCTCTGAAACCTCAGCAGCAGAAACAGAATCAACAACAGACTCAGATGTTTCTCCTCCTCAGGCCTGAGCAGTGACTCTGGAGGTTCTTCTCTCTGACCCTCATGTTTCAGTGACTCTGGAGGTTCTTCTCTCTCACCCTCATGTCTCAGTGACTCTGGAGGTTCTTCTCTCTGACCCTCATGTTTCAGTGACTCTGGAGGTTCTTCTCTCTCACCCTCATGTTTCTCCTCCTCAGGCCTGAGCTGTGACTCTGGAGGTTCTTCTCTCTCACCCTCATGTTTCTCCTCCTCAGGTCTGAGCTGTGACTCTGGAGGTTCTTCTCTCTGACCCTCATGTTTCTCCTCCTCAGGTCTGAGCTGTGACTCTGGAGGTTCTTCTCTCTCACCCTCACGTTTCTCCTCCTCAGGCCTGAGCAGTGACTCTGGAGGTTCTTCTCTCTCACCCTCACGTTTCTCCTCCTCAGGCCTGAGCAGTGACTCTGGAGGTTCTTCTCTCTGACCCTCATGTTTCTCCTCCTCAGGTCTGAGCTGTGACTCTGGAGGTTCTTCTCTCTCACCCTCACGTTTCTCCTCCTCAGGTCTGAGCAGTGACTCTGGAGGTTCTTCTCTCTCACCCTCACGTTTCTCCTCCTCAGGCCTGAGCAGTGACTCTGGAGGTTCTTCTCTCTCACCCTCATGTTTCTCCTCAGGTCTGAGCTGTGACTCTGGAGGTTCTTCTCTCTGACCCTCATGTTTCTCCTCCTCAGGTCTGAGCTGTGACTCTGGAGGTTCTTCTCTCTGACCCTCATGTTTCTCCTCCTCAGGTCTGAGCAGTGACTCTGGAGGTTCTTCTCTCTGACCCTCATGTCTCTCCTCCTCAGGTCTGAGCAGTGACTCTGGAGGTTCTTCTCTCTCACCCTCATGTTTCTCCTCCTCAGCGTCTCCTCAGGCCTGAGCAGTGACTCTGGAGGTTCTTCTCTCTCACCCTCATGTTTCAGTGACTCTGGAGGTTCTTCTCTCTCACCCTCATGTCTCAGTGACTCTGGAGGTTCTTCTCTCTGACCCTCATGTCTCTCCTCCTCAGGTCTGAGCTGTGACTCTGGAGGTTCTTCTCTCTCACCCTCATGTTTCTCCTCCTCAGCGTCTCCTCAGGCCTGAGCAGTGACTCTGGAGGTTCTTCTCTCTCACCCTCATGTTTCTCCTCCTCAGGTCTGAGCAGTGACTCTGGAGGTTCTTCTCTCTCACCCTCATGTTTCTCCTCCTCAGGTCTGAGCAGTGACTCTGGAGGTTCTTCTCTCTGACCCTCATGTCTCTCCTCCTCAGGCCTGAGCTGTGACTCTGGAGGTTCTTCTCTCTCACCCTCATGTTTCTCCTCCTCAGGCCTGAGCAGTGACTCTGGAGGTTCTTCTCTCTCACCCTCACGTTTCTCCTCCTCAGGTCTGAGCAGTGACTCCTGATGGTTCTTCTCTCTCACCCTCACGTTTCTCCTCCTCAGGTCTGAGCAGTGACTCTGGAGGTTCTTCTCTCTCACCCTCATGTCTCTCCTCCTCAGCGTCTCCTCAGTGACTCTGGAGGTTCTTCTCTCTCACCCTCATGTCTCTCCTCCTCAGCGCGTGGTCATGTTTCTCCTCCTCAGGTCTGAGCAGTGACTCCTGATGGTTCTTCTCTCTCACCCTCATGTCTCTCCTCAGGTCTGAGCTGTGACTCTGGAGGTTCTTCTCTCTGACCCTCATGTCTCTCCTCCTCAGGCCTGAGCAGTGACTCTGGAGGTTCTTCTCTCTGACCCTCATGTCTCTCCTCCTCAGGCCTGAGCAGTGACTCCTGATGGTTCTTCTCTCTGACCCTCATGTTTCTCCTCCTCAGGCCTGAGCAGTGACTCTGGAGGTTCTTCTCTCTGACCCTCATGTTTCTCCTCCTCAGCGTCTCCTCAGTGACTCTGGAGGTTCTTCTCTCTCACCCTCATGTCTCTCCTCCTCAGGCCTGAGCAGTGACTCCTGATGGTTCTTCTCTCTCACCCTCATGTCTCTCCTCCTCAGCGTCTCCTCAGTGACTCTGGAGGTTCCTCTCTCTCACCCTCATGTCTCTCCTCCTCAGCGCGTGGTCATGTTTCTCCTCCTCAGGTCTGAGCTGTGACTCCTGATGGTTCTTCTCTCTCACCCTCATGTTTCTCCTCCTCAGGTCTGAGCTGTGACTCTGGAGCTTCTTCTCTCTCACCCTCATGTCTCTCCTCCTCAGCGCGTGGTCATGACCCGCCTGGAGATCGACCACGAGTACCAGGCGCTGGTGCGGCGCTCGGAGAAGCTGCTGACCGACATGCAGAAGCAGAAGAAGGAGCAGGAGGAGCGCGAGCGTCTGAAGAAGATCCAGGAGGAGATGGAGCGAGAGAAGAAGAGGAGGGAGGAGGAGGAGCAGCAGAGGAAGCAGGACGAGGACGACCGCCGGCTGTGAGTGGAACGTTCACTTTAAACATCTGCAAACATCTACAAACATCTACAACATCTGCAAACACGACAGAGTGAAGCACAAACTCAGGCCTGGATCCAGAACATCCTCAACCTTTCACCGGTCACTGGGGTCATGAGGGAGGGCAGGGAGTTCAGCTTCCCGATGGCCCTGTGTATGAAGCTGTTCTTCAGAGAGGGTGAGACGGGGGAGAGGGGGAGACGGGTGAGACGGGTGTGAGGGGGAGACGGGTGTGAGGGTGAGACGGGTGTGAGGGTGAGACGGGTGTGAGGGTGAGACGGGTGAGACGGGTGTGAGGGTGAGACGGGTGTGAGGGTGAGACGGGTGTGAGGGTGAGACGGGTGTGAGGGTGAGACGGGTGTGAGGGTGAGACGGGTGTGAGGGTGAGACAGGTGAGAGGGTGAGACAGGTGAGAGGGTGAGAGGGTGTGAGGGTGAGACAGGTGAGAGGGTGAGACAGGTGAGAGGGTGAGACGGGTGTGAGGGTGAGACGGGTGTGACTTTCCCGCGTCCTCTGGGATCTCGCTCTTC
Organism: Gobius niger; assembly: GCF_951799975.1. Classification (NCBI taxonomy): domain Eukaryota; kingdom Metazoa; phylum Chordata; class Actinopteri; order Gobiiformes; family Gobiidae; genus Gobius; species Gobius niger. The sequence goes on from NC_136866.1 coordinate 31,179,713, forward strand.
GCTCTGGAGTTTGGGAGACGAGACTCATAAAGACGTTAATGTCTCACATCAGAGAGAAGCGACGCGGAACGAACACCGCCACCTCCATCACTCCTCGCTGTCCCGCCCCCCCCCCCCCCCCGCCCCGTCCCGCCCCCCCACCCGCCCCACACCCCGTCCTCCTCCGTCACACCCGTGTTCAGCCAGAGTTCAGCCTCCATCTTTAAAACCAGAGTCGTTCATCAGATCCAACAAAACCCTCAGATTTATCCTCTTAACTCCCGCCTGAACCGAGACGATCTTCTTCCTCACATCATCACATTTATTTCCATCATTTTTTTGTGGGGATTCAACTCATTTATGTAACTTTATTGTCTTTTTTTGTCACATTTTTGTCTTTTTTTTTGTAATTTTTTTTTCAATTTTTTAGTGATTTTTTGGGCAAATTTTAATCACATTATTGTAATTTGTTCGTCAATTTTTTATCACATTTTTGTCACATTGTCGTAATTTTTTAGTCATTTTTTTGTCACATTTTTGTCTTTGTTTTTTCTTTTTTTTGTAATTTTTTGTCACATTTTTGTCACATTTTTGTAATTTTTTTGTAATTTTTTGTCAAATTTTAATCACATTTTTGTGGAAAAAAAATTGTCACATTTTGTCACATTTTTGTCATTTTTTGTGAAATTGTCGTAGTTTTTTTGTAATTTTTTTTGTAATTTTTTAGTGATTTTTTGGGCAAATTTTAATCACATTTTTGTAATTTTTTGTCACATTTTTGTAATTTGTTCGTCAATTTTTTATCATATTGTCGTAGTTTTTTTTGTCATTTTTTTGTCATATTTTTTTCACTTTTGTCACATTTTTGTCTTTGTTTTCTCTTTTTTTTGTAATTTTTTTTGTCACATTTTGTCACATTTTGTCACATTTTTGTCATTTTTTGTCATATTTTTTGGTTATTTTTTTATTTTTTTTTGTCACATTTTTATCAATTTTTCGTCACTTTTTTGTCACATTTCCATCATTGTTTTCGTCTCAGTTTTGTTGCTTTTTTCCAGAAGCTTTTGGATTGGGGTAAAGCCAGACTAGAGGAAGTGTGCTCAGTTCAGGTGGGGGTTAAGGGGTGAACACTAAACCCCCACAGTGGGTGAAGCCGACCGTGCTGGTGCATGTGTTTAAATCTCTCTCTCCAGGAGCTTTTTCCGATGTTTTTGTCAGGATGTTCCTCCACTTTCTGAAACTGCGGCTCGTCGTCGTTCCGGCTCAGGAGGAAGTTCATAAAAAGTGCAAAACAGACAAAACCTGTGAGCGATTTGTCGGACGCTAATGGGGCGAGAATCCTCCCTGGGAACAGTTCACGGGGAAGTTTCCATAATTGGGTGATTCGTCAGAGTTTGGGCGAAAGTTTTAACACAAAAATGGAGCTCCCAGACACCAGGGGGCGCTGCAGTTTAAACACAAAGATGGAGCTCCCAGACACCAGGGGGCGCTGCAGGTTAAACACAAACTGACCCCTGTTTCCTTTCTCTGACTTTGTGCTTGTAGGAAGGCGGAGATGGAGCTGAAGAGGAAACAGGAGGAGGAGGAGAGGAAGAAGAGAGAGGAGGAAGAGCGCCGCCTGCAGGTGAGTCGTGGAACTACAACGAGTGCCCTTCCCCAGTGAGTAGGAACATGACGACAACGCGCTGGTTCCTTTGGCCGTGGATTTAAAGGAACATGTTCTCACCTGAGCTTAGACGAGTTGATGTGTGGCTGTGTGAGGCGCAGCGTGAGGCGCAGTGTGAGGCGCAGTGTGAGGCGCTGGTGTCTCGGACTGAGCTGCGTTTAAACCCGTCCGTCTGTTCGTCCGTCCGCTCCGTCCTCTGTTTATTCAGATGATTCAGGTTCGGCGTCTCCGGGGGAATCGTCCACAGGGTCAGAGCCGGGATCCCGTCTGTGTCCATCTGCCCCTCGCTAAACTCCTCCCCCCTCCTCCCCCCTCTCTCCCCCCTCTCTCCCCCCTCCCCTCTGGGACATTCTGACCTTTATATCACTTCAGAACTGTATTTTCCCCGTGTGGAAACTCCCTCAGTGCTTCGGTTCTTTCAAAGGAATAAACATGTTGATTTTGTAAAGGACACTCGGGTCATTCAGCCCCAAACGTCCAGACTCTGAAGTGAAACCGTTGTTTGTTTGTTTGTTTGTTTGTTTGTTTACGTTATTGTCCCCGTAGTGCAGTGTTTCTCAAACTGAGGACCACCTGACAGAATCCCACTCCAACACGCCCCCAAAACACAACACGATAGGAAGGAGAAGCTAAACTGATGTTTAATATGCAGCTGTTTCACGTCAGAAACAAATGATTCAAACACAAATGCAAATGTGATCAGAAATTCTTATGTGAATTTCATTTCATTTGAAAAAGTCAATGTGAATGAGCTGCAGCTTAATATGAACAACAGAACATGAGCAAAAAGCTGCTGTAACTTAAGCTTAATGTCGTTCTAGAGCCGGTAGTTTCAAACTGAGGTGGTGGGTATAGGAAATCTATGGTTGTATATGGGAGACGTTTGGCTCCACAGAAGCTTCTCTGGATCAGAAGCAACAAAACGCTGCTGATTTCATGAAAATCCGCTGCATATTGACGTGTAACTCCTGCTGTAAAAAGAAGGAGTCGTGGCTGCAGACAGAGGACCACTAGGGGGCGATGGTTAAAGTTAAAACTCTGGTTTGTTGCTTTGAACCGGAGATTTATATAATCTAAAAAAAATCATAAAGATATAGAAAATGTAAAAAAGAACAAAATTGAAAATGTGTTTTTTTTAATTTTGCAATTTTGCAAACTTTTCCAAACGTTTTCAATATTTGCAAAAAAATAAATCATTTTTTTTAACATTTTAATCTTTTTGAAAAATTAGATTTTTGTATTTTTTGGGAAAATTTGGATTTTATTTTGTATTTTTGTATATTGTATATTGCATTTTTTTTAAAATTTTGAATATTTTTTATATTTTTTTCTTTACAAATTTGCAAAATGTTCAAAAAAATATTCAAAATGTGTTTACATTTTAGTGTCTTTATGGGAAAAAAATATATATATATTTTTGGTAAAAATTTGGATTTTGATTTTCTAAATTTGTATTTATTTATATTTTCAATTTTGAATATTTTTATTTTACACTGACATTGGAGACGACTGTGCCAAACGTGTCGCTCTTTCGCTCCAAACCCTGACATGTTTGGTATCCACGTGTAGAAAAAATTTCTAAATTATAATAAATAATAAATGTAAAAAAATAAATAAAAAATACATTTTCAATTTATTTATTTAAATATTTTTTTGAACATTTTGCAAAATTGTAAAGAAAAAAATATTTAAAATATAAAAAATATTCAAAATTTCAAAAAAATGAAAATTTATAAAATCTAAAGGACAATCCAAATTTTCCCAAAAATTATAGAAATCAAATTTTTCAAAAAGATTAAAATTATAAAAAAAAAAATTGATTTATTTATTTTTTTGCAAATATTGAAAACGTTTGGGAAAAGTTTGCAAAATAAATAAATGTACATTTTCAATTTTGTTCTTTTTTACATTTTCAACATCTTTGATTAGCACGAAAGACTCCAAACCCTGACATGTTTGGTATCCACGTGTAGCACGAAAGGCTCTTCAGGTCGTGCACTTTCCCTGCATCAGAAAACCAGGCCTAAAAACTCCATTTCACCCAAACCTGAGCAACAAAACGAGAGGAAATAAGGAACCTTTATGAAAAAGAAAAAGGAAATGTCACAAACACGAGAGAAAAGGGAAAATACGAAGAAAAATAACAACAAATCTGAAAGTGAAATCGTGGGGATAAAAAAGGTCGGGTATTGGAATAAATGTGTGAAAAGATTGTGTCCTGAAAGAACCTGAGCTGTAATCTCACCTCTCTGCTGCTGCTCTCACCCACACGCCTCCCCCTCGTGCCCCCCTCCCTCCCTCACCCACACGCCTCCCCCCTGTGCCCCCCCTCCCTCATCCTCCCCCCCCGCACTTGCCTTTCCGCTCACACTCCTCCGGCTCGTTGATATTCGCGCCTCACGCAGACACGATCCGTCTCCCCCTAAAAACACAAATTATTTCTCTTTTGTGGAGAAAATGGGAAACAAACGCGGCGCGAGGTGATCTATGCTAATGCTCCGCCGCCGCCGCCAGAGCCGCCGCCGCCGCCGGAGCCGAGTCTGGCCTCACATCAGCACCGCCGGCCCAATAACAAGCCCATAATAACAACACGGCGTTTACATCAGTCCAGGAAACGGGAACACGAGAACACGAACCTCTGAAGCTCCTGCTGAGAATCAAACATCTTTACGGAAACATCAGAGTCAGAGGTTTATTCTGTGAGCCCGAGATTAACCAGGAAGTGACAGTTTTGGAATAGTTATATAATCGTTAATATGTCAAATAAAAATGTAAAAATATATATGTATTTGGAAAGTTATGGAACAGTTTGGAATTTTTTTTTTTGATTTTTTGTTTTCAATTTTGTGTTTAAATTTTTTTTTTTTTTTAATTTATGTACATTTTTTTCAATTTTGGGGTTGGGGATTTAGGGAAACTTTTTGGAACAGTTTTAGAATTTCTTTTTTCTTTTTAATCTTTAGACATTTTTTTTTGTATTTTATGCTTTGAAAATGTTTTTGAAATTTTCAGAAAAAATTTTTTGGGGGGAATTTTTTTTTTTTAATGTAACTTTTTTTTTAATATTGGAAATGTTTATTTTTGGAAAATGTTGGTAAAAATTTAAATCAATGTTTTATTTTTTATTTTATTTTAAATTCATGCATTTTGGAGAGAAAAAATTAACATTTTTGAAAGTTTTGGAAACAGTTCTGAATATTTCCTTTCTGACGCTTATTCATTCACAAACACTGACATGTTTGGTATCCACGTGTAGCAGGAAAGGCTGTTCTCCAAATATGGTCATTTCCTTTACAGACTCACGTCTCATCTGTTTCTGATGGATTTACTGATTTATTTTCACTCTTCTCTCGTTAGTAAAATAAAAACTACACCAGATCCAAACCTGCAGCACATTTTCTCCTCATGTTTATTCTCCAGTAAACGTTCACCTCAGAGTGAGGACGTGTGTGGAGATAAAGCTCTGAGTTTTTCTTCTGTCCCTGTGGAGCCGTGACCCGAGGCAGAAACATCCGTCCTCTCAGACAAACACAGAATCTCAATGACCAGAGCTCCGTCCCTGAGGCCCAGAGCCCTGAGGCCCAGAGCCCTGAGGCCCAGAGGCCCAGAGGCCCAGAGGCCCAGAGGCCCAGAGGCCCAGAGGCCCAGAGGCCCAGAGGCCCAGAGGCCCAGAGGCCCAGAGGCCCAGAGGCCCAGAGGCCCAGAGGCCCAGAGGCAGACAAACGTGGCCCTGGAGACGCTGGAGCACAGGAGGAACTGACTCACAGAGCGAGACCTTCAGGAGGAACTGACTGAAATGACCAAATTATTTTAATTTTCATGAGGACCTCTCTATCATGTGGTGCTCCTCACTCTCATGTGGTGCTCCTCATGTACAGAGGACCTCACTCTCATGTGGTGCTCCTCACTATCATGTGGTGCTCCTCACTCTCATGTGGTGCTCCTCACTCTCATGTGGTGCTCCTCACTCTCATGTGGTGCTCCTCACTCTCATGTGGTGCTCCTCACTCTCATGTGGTGCTCCTCACTCTCATGTGGTGCTCCTCACTATCATGTGGTGCTCCTCAGGGCTGCACAGAGGACCTCACTATCATGTGGTGCTCCTCATGTACAGAGGACCTCACTCTCATGTGGTGCTCCTCACTATCATGTGGTGCTCCTCACTGTCATGTGGTGCTCCTCACTCTCATGTGGTGCTCCTCACTCTCATGTGGTGCTCCTCACTCTCATGTGGTGCTCCTCACTCTCATGTGGTGCTCCTCATGCACAGAGGACCTCACTCTCATGTGGTGCTCCTCAGGGCTCTGACTCGGCTCTCTCTCCTCCAGGTGGAGATGGAGGCGCAGCTGCTGGTGGAGCGTGAGGAGGAGGCGAGTCGTCAGGCCGTGATGGAGCAGGAGCGACGAGACCGCGAGCTCGCGCTGAGGATCGCCCAGAGCGAGTCCGAGCTCATCCCCGAGGAGAGCAGCGACGCTGGGCTGCGCAGGTACGAAGTGGGCGCTCTTCACGCTCAGACACACCTGTACACCAAACATACCACACCTCAGACACACCTGTACACCACACAGAAGGTACGAGGCGGGCGCTCTTCACGCTCAGACACACCTGTACACCAAACATACCACACCTCAGACACACCTGTACACCACACATCCACCAGAGAGAGTGTGGAGGAACGAAGCGGGCGCTCTTCATGCTCAGACACACCCGTGCACCACACAGCAGGTACGAGGCGGGCGCTCTTCATGCTCAGACACACCTGTACACCACACAGCAGGTACGAGGCGGGCGCTCTTCACGCTCAGACTCACCCGTGCACCAAACAGCAGGTACGAAGCACGAAGCGGGCGCTCTTCACGCTCAGACACACCTGTGCACCACACAGCAGGTACGAGGCGGGCGCTCTTCACGCTCAGACACACCTGTGACCCAAACATACCACACCTCAGACACACCCGTACACCACACAGCAGGAACGAGGCGGGCGCTCTTCACGCTCAGACACACCCGTACACCAAACATACCACACCTCAGACACACCCGTACACCACACAGCAGGTACGAGGCGGGCGCTCTTCACGCTCAGACACACCTGTGCACCAAACATACCACACCTCAGACACACCCGTACACCACACAGCAGGTACGAAGCACGAGGCGGGCGCTCTTCACGCCCAGACACACCCGTACACCAAACATACCACACCTCAGACACACCCGTACACCACACAGCAGGAACGAGGCGGGCGCTCTTCACGCTCAGACACACCCGTACACCAAACATACCACACCTCAGACACACCCGTACACCACACAGCAGGTACGAGGCGGGCGCTCTTCACGCCCAGACACACCTGTGACCCAAACATACCACACCCCAGACACACCCGTACACCACACATACAAGAACCACTCCCTCTCACCTTTACTTTGACACGTCTGAATCATTTTCACTCTTGGTTTTCACATGTTGGTTTGGACGGAGTTTAACCTTTTCAGTTCCAGGTTCTTCATCTCTTTGTTTTGTTTCTTCAGTATCTTCTCGTCTCGTTTGTTTCTTCAGTATCTTCTCGTCTCGTTTGTTTCTTCATGTCTTTGTTTTGTTTCTTCAGTATCTTCTCGTCTCGTTTGTTTCTTCAGTATCTTCTCGTCTCGTTTGTTTCTTCAGTATCTTCTCGTCTCGTTTGTTTCTTCATGTCTTTGTTTTGTTTCCTCAGTATCTTCTCGTCTCGTTTGTTTCTTCAGTATCTTCTCGTCTCGTTTGTTTCTTCATGTCTTTGTTTTGTTTCTTCAGTATCTTCTCGTCTCGTTTGTTTCCTCAGTATCTTCTCGTCTCGTTTGTTTCTTCAGTTTCTTCTCGTCTCGTTTGTTTCTTCAGGTTCTTCTCGTCTCGTTTGTTTCTTCTCGTCTCGTTTGTTTCTTCATCTCTTTGTTTCCTCAGTATCTTCTCGTCTCGTTTGTTTCTTCATCTCTTTGTTTTGTTTCTTCAGGTTCTTCTCGTCTCGTTTGTTTCTTCTCGTCTCGTTTGTTTCTTCATCTCTTTGTTTCCTCAGTATCTTCTCGTCTCGTTTGTTTCTTCAGTATCTTCTCGTCTCGTTTGTTTCTTCAGTATCTTCTCGTCTCGTTTGTTTCTTCAGGTTCTTCTCGTCTCGTTTGTTTCTTCTCGTCTCGTTTGTTTCTTCATCTCTTTGTTTCCTCAGTATCTTCTCGTCTCGTTTGTTTCTTCATCTCTTTGTTTTGTTTCTTCAGGTTCTTCTCGTCTCGTTTGTTTCTTCTCGTCTCGTTTGTTTCTTCATCTCTTTGTTTCCTCAGTATCTTCTCGTCTCGTTTGTTTCTTCAGGTTCTTCTCGTCTCGTTTGTTTCTTCATGTCTTTGTTTTGTTTCTTCAGGTTCTTCTCGTCTCGTTTGTTTCTTCAGTATCTTCTCGTCTCGTTTGTTTCCTCAGTATCTTCTCGTCTCGTTTGTTTCTTCATGTCTTTGTTTTGTTTCTTCATGTCTTTGTTTCTTCATGTCTTTGTTTTGTTTCTTCATGTCTTTGTTTTGTTTCCTCAGTATCTTCTCGTCTCGTTTGTTTCTTCAGTATCTTCTCGTCTCGTTTGTTTCTTCTCGTCTCGTTTGTTTCTTCTCGTCTCGTTTGTTTCTTCTCGTCTCGTTTGTTTCTTCTCGTCTCGTTTGTTTCTTCATGTCTTTGTTTTGTTTCTTCAGTATCTTCTCGTCTCGTTTGTTTCCTCAGTATCTTCTCGTCTCGTTTGTTTCTTCAGTATCTTCTCGTCTCGTTTGTTTCTTCATGTCTTTGTTTTGTTTCCTCAGTATCTTCTCGTCTCGTTTGTTTCTTCATGTCTTTGTTTTGTTTCTTCAGTATCTTCTCGTCTCGTTTGTTTCTTCAGTATCTTCTCGTCTCGTTTGTTTCTTCAGTATCTTCTCGTCTCGTTTGTTTCTTCATGTCTTTGTTTTGTTTCCTCAGTATCTTCTCGTCTCGTTTGTTTCTTCATGTCTTTGTTTTGTTTCTTCAGTATCTTCTCGTCTCGTTTGTTTCTTCAGGTTCTTCTCGTCTCGTTTGTTTCTTCTCGTCTCGTTTGTTTCTTCATCTCTTTGTTTCCTCAGTATCTTCTCGTCTCGTTTGTTTCTTCAGGTTCTTCTCGTCTCGTTTGTTTCTTCATGTCTTTGTTTTGTTTCTTCAGTATCTTCTCGTCTCGTTTGTTTCTTCAGTATCTTCTCGTCTCGTTTGTTTCTTCAGGTTCTTCTCGTCTCGTTTGTTTCTTCTCGTCTCGTTTGTTTCTTCATCTCTTTGTTTCCTCAGTATCTTCTCGTCTCGTTTGTTTCTTCAGTATCTTCTCGTCTCGTTTGTTTCTTCAGTATCTTCTCGTCTCGTTTGTTTCTTCAGTATCTTCTCGTCTCGTTTGTTTCCTCAGTATCTTCTCGTCTCGTTTGTTTCTTCTCGTCTCGTTTGTTTCCTCATCTCTTTGTTTTGTTTCTTCAGTAACGGCTCGTCCGTCCCGTCGTCTCCAGAGCGAGCAGCGTAAGACCAAAAACCTTTGACTTATTCTAACCTTTTTAATCCCGGACACTCCCCCTGATGAGATCTGTGACTCCTCCTCTAATCCTGATCCTAACCCCGCCCCCTTTTCTCCACCGCCGCCGCCGCATGCCGTCGCCGCCTAACAACGAATGACCTCACAGGGAAACCTCACAGGGAAACTGAAGTTCTTTCACAAATGCATGAAGTTAATCACCTTTTATATATATATAAAATCTAATATATAATGTATAATATCACAATATCATCTAAAAATAATATCAGAAACACTGTTTACAATTTACAATAATGAGTTTATCTCCAGTGTCGAGAAATGTGGGGAAAAGGAAGTGGTTTAAATTATAAAAATGTCAAAATAATAATATTTTTATAATATATTTTAATAATAATAATAAAAATCTTAAGAAAAAATAAATTCTAAAATAAAATTGGGAAAATATTTTAGAAAGAATTAATAAAAAAAAAAAGGAAAACCATTAGAGAACTTTCCTGGTTAAATAAAAGATAAATAAATAATAGAAATTGGGCAAAGAAATAAATAAAAAAAGTGAATAAATTGGAAAGTTTTTGAGGAAAAGATTTGGGAAAATGAAAAAAAAGAATTGGGTAAAATATATAATAAAGGGAGTTTAATTGGGGAAAGAAATTAAGAAATAAAATTGAAAAAGATGAAGGGGATGGAGAGAAAAAAGTGTCAAACAATGTTCGAAAAATTGGGAAAATTTGAAAAAAATGTAGGAACAATTGAATTAATAATATGAAAAAATTGGGCATTAAATGGGGAACAACTTGGAAGGAAAAATGACAGAAAAAAAATATTTTCGATAGAATTGATTAAAAATATAGAAAACCATTAGGGAACTTTCTTGGTTAAATAAAAAATAGTGAATAAATTAGGATAAAATGAGGGGAAAATGAAAAAAATAAAATAACACAAACTGGGCAAAGAAATTATGAAAAAAAGTTGACATTTTTTGAAAAGGTTGGAAATTTTTTCATTAAAAACATGTAGAAAATTAGAAAAAAATATGAGATAAAGGGAAGTTTAATTGGAGAAAGAAATTTAAAAGATGAAGGGGGGATGGAGAAAAAAGTGTGAAAGAGTGAAAGAAAAATAGGGGAAAAATTGAAAAAAAATGTAGGAAAAATTTAAATTTAAATAATAAATTGAAGAAAGTGGGGATTAATTGAGGAAAAACTTGGAACCAAAAATGAAAGAAAAAAAATTGAAATTGGGGAAATATTTTCAAAAGAATTGATTAATTTCTTGGTTAAATAAAGGTTAAATTAAAAAATAGGGAATAAATCACAATAAAATGAGGGGAAATAAAAAAAAAAAGTGGAAATTTTTTGAAAAGGTTGGAAATTTGTTCATTAAAAATTTTTAGAAAATTTGAAAAAAAATATGAGATAAAGGGAAGTTTAACTGGAGAAAGAAATTTAAAAAATGAATGGGGGATGGAGAAAAAAGTGTGAAAGAGTGTTAGAAAATATTGGTAAAAATGAAAGAAAAATTGTGAAAAATTCTAAAATTGGACAAGGCAACTCAATGTAGGGAAATTAATTGGGATAAAAATAGGGAAAGAAAAGGAAAAAAGTGGGGAGTAATTGTGGAACAAATTGGGCGAAAAATGAAAGAAAAAAAATACAAATTGGGGAAAGAAATGTGAAAAATGTTGGGGAAAAAGTAAACTCTCTTGATTGACCCTGAGAAATGAGGTAAATCTTGTTCGTGATCCTGAACGTGGCCAGATTTCATCAGAATCTCTGAAATCCTGCTCGTCGTGATCGATGTTTCTGTGATTCAGGGACCGAGAGTTAATGAAATAACGAGTTTGTAAAGAATCCAGTGAAATAATGATCCGGATAATCCTCTTAACGACGCCCGAGCCGCAGTAATCCCATAATAATCCCATAATAATCCCATAATCCTCGTTAAATGTGAATAATCCTGATGTGACTGTGACTCCGCCTCCTCCACAGAGCGACGGGACCGCGGCTCAAGAGCCTCACCATGTACGTCCATCATCACTGAATATACTGTATTTATACTGCATATACTTACTGTATATACTTACAGAACACAGTACACAAGAGCCTCACATGTACGTCCACTATCACTGAATATACTGTACTTATACTGCATATACTTACAGAACACAGTACACAAGAGCCTCACATGTACGTCCACTATCACTGAATATACTGTACTTACTGAGTATACTTACTGTATATACTTACAGAACACAGTACACAAGAGCCTCACATGTACGTCCATGATCACTGAATATACTGTATTTATACTGCATATACTTACAGAACACAGTACACAAGAGCCTCACCATGTACGTCCACTATCACTGAATATACTGTATTTATACTGCATATACTTACAGAACACAGTACACAAGAGCCTCACATGTACGTCCATGATCACTGAATATACTGTATTTATACTGCATATACTTACAGAACACAGTACACAAGAGCCTCACCATGTACAGCCATGATCACTGAATATACTGTACTTATACTGCATATACTTACAGAATACAAGTACACAAGAGCCTCACATGTACGTCCATGATCACTGAATATACTGTACTTATACTGCATATACTTACAGAATACAAGTACACAAGAGCCTCACCATGTACGTCCATCATCACTGAATATACTGTACTTATACTGCATATACTTACAGAACACAGTACACAAGAGCCTCACATGTACGTCCATGATCACTGAATATACTGTACTTATACTGCATATACTTACAGAACACAGTACACAAGAGCCTCACCATGTACGTCCACTATCACTGAATATACTGTATTTATACTGCATATACTTACAGAACACAGTACACAAGAGCCTCACATGTACGTCCATGATCACTGAATATACTGTACTTACTGAGTATACTTACTGTATATACTTACAGAACACAGTACACAAGAGCCTCACATGTACGTCCATGATCACTGAATATACTGTATTTATACTGCATATACTTACAGAACACAGTACACAAGAGCCTCACCATGTACAGCCATGATCACTGAATATACTGTACTTATACTGCATATACTTACAGAATACAAGTACACAAGAGCCTCACATGTACGTCCATGATCACTGAATATACTGTACTTATACTGCATATACTTACAGAATACAAGTACACAAGAGCCTCACCATGTACGTCCATCATCACTGAATATACTGTACTTATACTGCATATACTTACAGAACACAGTACACAAGAGCCTCACCATGTACGTCCATCATCACTGAATATACTGTACTTATACTGCATATACTTACAGAACACAGTACACAAGAGCCTCACCATGTACGTCCACTATCACTGAATATACTGTACTTATACTGCATATACTTACAGAACACAGTACACAAGAGCCTCACCATGTACGTCCATCATCACTGAATATACTGTACTTACTGAGTATACTTACTGTGTATACTTACTGTATATACTTACAGAACACAGTACACCAGAGCCTCACCATGTACGTCCACTATCACTGAATATACTGTACTTACTGAGTATACTTACTGTGTATACTTACTGTATATACTTACAGAACACAGTACACCAGAGCCTCACCATGTACGTCCACTATCACTGAATATACTGTATTTATACTGCATATACTTACAGAACACAGTACACAAGAGCCTCACATGTACGTCCACTATCACTGAATATACTGTACTTACTGTATATACTTACTGCATATACTTACTGTATATACTTACAGAACACAGTACACAAGAGCCTCACCATGTACGTCCACTATCACTGAATATACTGTACTTACTGTATATACTTACTGCATATACTTACTGTATATACTTACTGAACACAGTACACAAGAGCCTCACCAAAACATCACTCACATTAACATGGTTCATATGGAGAAAAAGAGAAACTAATAAATAATGTAAAAAAAAAAAAGGGTAGAAATTGGGCAAAGAAATTAAGAAAAAATAAATAAAAATGGGGACGTTTTTTGAGGAAAAAATGAAAGGGGACGGGGGGGAAATGGCAGAAAATCTGGGAAAATGAGGAAACAGATTAGGAAATAATTGGTGTGGAAATAAGAGGGGATGAGAACAATGAAAATAAATAAAAAGAAGAATAAGAAGGAAGAAAATGTGGGGGGGGTGAAAAACTACAGGGAAAATTCAGAAAATTGGGAAAATACAGGGGAGGGAAACGTGAGGAAAACAAAATGTGGCTGAAATGAGGACAGTGTAAAAAGGCGCCTCTCCATGAACCTCACACTGAAGACCAGTCCCATCACAAACAAAGTGAAGTGTCTTTGTTCGTGCTCCGTCTTGACTTGTTTGAACTTGTTTCCAGGGAAGAAATGGCCAAAGAAATGTCTGAGCTCCTGTCTCGGTGCGTCTCAAACGTCTCACACACGTCTCACACACGTCTCACACACGTCTCACACACGTCTCACACACGTCTCACACACATCTCACACACGCCTCACACACGTCTCACACACGTCTCACACACGCCTCACAAACGTCTCACACACGTCTCACACACGCCTCACAAACGTCTCACAAACATCTCTCAAACTCTGTGCTTTTACTTCCACGCTCGCTCTTCTCCATCGGGTCCAATCAGCCTCTGTGAATCTGAGTTTGTTCTGTGATAATCAGGAGGTCGATCTCGGCAGAAGCTCCTCCTCCTCCTCCTCCTCCTCCTCCTCCTCCTCCTCCTCCTCCTCTCCTAATGCCTCCTAACTCCTCGTTTCCTAACTCCTCACACAGATCTGCAGCTCCAGGAGTTTGTTTTCTCGCCTCATGAACTTTGCGATGCTCAGAGACCAGACTTTTACAAACCAAGGAAAAACACCGTAATCTGCTTCCCCCGTTCTGACCTAAAACATGTACAATATAACCTTCCAGCTGGGTCCTGATCACAGACATAAACAGGAGAGTAAATCCGACGCTGACAGGAAAGACAAAGGGACTGAGGGAGGATGTTATTTCACTACGGAGATCATTGTTTCACTCAGACTTGGCTGTAAATACTGTTTAAGTGGAGCTAGCTGCAGTTAGCTTAGCCCGTTAGCCTGTTAGCTTCTTCTTCATGATTCCATTAGTGTGAACTAGTCTAAACCTCTGATACTGAACTTTACTACAATTTGAAAAAAATCTCAATTTTTTCCCCCACATTTTCCCCATTTTATTTTATTTTTTGCATTTTTTTCAACCTAATTTTTATGTTTTTCTCCTACTTTTTTTCCTTTGCATTTCTTCAAAGGTTTTCCCCACATTTGTTTTTCATTGCATTATTTTGATTTTTTTTTTTCACATCTTTTCCTGCATTTTCTACATTTCCCCCAAATTTTTACACGATAAAAAAAATCTAGAATTTTCTTGATGTTATTTCTTTTTTTTCAACCTAATTTTTATATTTTTCCCAATGTTTTTTGTCTTTGCATTTTTCACACTTTTTGCCACATTTCTTTAAAAAAAAACTAAAATCTGGAATATATTTTTACCACATATTTAATTTAATTTAATGTAGTATTATTATTATTATCATTATCATTATTATTATTGTCTTTATTCCGGACACTAAAATGATGGTCCATATAAAAACAACACATTTATCTCCTGTATTATTTTGCACTTTTTTCTCACACATCTTTTCTTGCATTTTTTACATTTTCCCCCTGAATTTTTTACACAATTAAAAAAAAATCGATTTTTTTTTAATTTATTTTCCCCTATTTTATTATTTTTTTAGCATTTTTTTCAACCTAATTTTTATGTTTTTCTCCTACAGTTTTTCTTTGCATTTTTAAAATGTTTTGCCACATTTCTTAAACATAAAAAAAATCTGGAATTTTATTTTTCAAAGGTTTTGTTTTTCAGTGCATCCCTGCATTATTTTTTCACATCTTTTCCTGCATTTTCTACATTTCCCCCCAAAATTTTTACACGATAAAAAATGTTTTGTTTTTGTTTTCAGATTTTTCTCAATTTTATATTTTTCCCAATGTTTTTTGTCTTTGCATTTTTCACACTTTTTGCCACATTTCTTAAAAAAAAAAAATCTGGAATATTTTTTTTAATATATTTTTTTCACGTATTTAATTTAATCTATTATTATTTTTATTCTTATCATTATCATTATTATTATTGACTTTATTCCGGACACTAAAATGGTCCATATTAAAAGAAAAAACACTCATAAAAACAACACATTTATCTCCTGTATTATTTTGCACTTTTTTCTCTCACATCTTTTCTTGCATTTTTTACATTTTCCCCCGGATTTTTTACACAATTTAAAAAAAAATCGTTTTTTTTTTTTATTTTCCCCTATTTTAAATTTTTTTTAATAATTTTTTTCAACCTAATTTTTATGTTTTTCTCCTACATTTTTTCTTTGCATTTTTAAAATGTTTTGCCACATTTCTTAAACATAAAAAAAATCTGGAATTTAAATTGTTTTTGGAGACAAGTCTATTTTTCAAAGGTTTTCCCCACGTTTGTTTTTCAGAGCATCCCTGCATTATTTAGCCATTTTTCTCCCACATCTTTTCCTGCATTTTCTACATTTCCACGATAAAAATGTTTTGTTTTTGTTTTCAGATTTTTCTCAATTTTATATTTTTCCCAATGTTTTTTGTCTTTGCATTTTTCACACTTTTTGCCACATTTCTTTAAAAAAAAAACTAAAATCTGGAATTTATATTTTTTTCCACATATTTAATTTAATTTAATCTAATATTATTTTTATAATTTTCATAATTATTATTGACTTTATTCCGGACACTAAAATGATGGTCCATATTAAAAGAAAAAAACAACACATTTATTCGTGTATTATTATTATTATTATTTTTTTCTCTCACATCTTTTCTTGTATTTTTTACATTTTCCCCTGAATTTTTACACAATTATTATTATTATTATTCACATTTTCCCATATTTGATTTTTTTTTCTAGCATTTTTTTTTCAACCTATTTTTTATGTTTTTCCCTTTTTCTCTTTTTTGCCACATTTAAAAAAAGAAATAATCCTGATCATTTTCCCACATATTTCCTTGTATTATGTATCATGTATTATATTGTATTATGGTTAATATAAAGTGAATCCGTGATGAGACCGTGTCCTGGACATAATGACGGCCTGAGGAGGAGGCTCTGGTTCCTCCTCATGACGTCTCACCTGTCGGAGGCTGAGGAGACGCCGTCGCCGTCGGCAACGCTCAGACTCTGTCTCTGTCGGGAGTGAAGAGTTTCTCTGTCAGACTGAAGAGCGCTCAGAAACACCTCGGGCTGAAGCTGAAGAAGATATCACAGCAAAACGGCCCCCGTCACTTTCAGCCAAACGGAGCTTTTCGTTTTTCTCCTCGTTCACGAATCCGTCGGCTCCATCGGCTCCATCGGCTCCATGGGCTCCATGGGCTCCTCGTCTCCTCGGCTCCTCGTCTCCTCGTCTTTCTCAGGGTTTAAAGGAGACACGTTCTGGAACCTGCCCTTCAGCGAACTCGAGCAGAGGAGGGAATATACGAGACCATGAGGAAATGTGAAGTTACTACATGGAGTTTAAAACACTGATGTAGGACGTAGAGCAGGGGGGGCAGACCGAGGCCGAAGCCGCTGATTATTCAAGTAAAGCACAACACTGGAAACATCTTAAACGAGAGAAATGACTTGAAATGGCTTAAATAAAAGTTCTTCTATGTTCAGTTGTAGCGCCAACGGAACAAGAATAAAACCCACTTGAAATCAAACAAATAATTGATTTTAACGTGAAATGACACAAAATGATCTGAATTAAGAGAATAGCGACTACCACAGGTTTTATCTCGTCTCAGACCAGATCTCCTCAAACCTTAGATTTAATCTGTTCATTCAAGTAGATTCATGTCATTTCTTCCTTAAGGCGAGACACTTTAGGTGAAAGTATTGATGTTTCCCGCAGTGGTGGAAGTGGAGATTTGTATCTGTTTTCCTCCCTTTACATCTTAGTTTTCATGTCAGATATAAAAATGATGATGTTTATTTGATGATGTTTTGTCTGCGAGGTGGGGGCGACCCGGAAGTAGCTGCTGCGCTGTCATTTTTTGTCACATTTTTGTCAATTTTTTGTCATTTTTTTGTCCATTTTTTTGTCAAATTTTTGTCAAATTGTGGTCCTTTTTTTTGTTACTTTTTGTCATTTTTTGTCAAATTTTTGTCATTTTTTTTTTTTTTTCATTTTTTTGTCATTTTTTGTCTTATTTTTGTCTTATTTTTGTCATTTTTTGTCATTTTTTTGTCTTTTTTGTCATTTTTTTGTCATTTTTTTGTCATTTTTTTGTCAATTTTTTTCATTTTTTTGTCTTGTCATTTTTTGTCAAATTTTTGTCTTTTATTTTTTCAATTTTTTGTCATTTTTTTGTCTTTTTTGTCATTTTTTTATGTTATTTTTGTCAAATTTTTGTCCAATTTTTGTCATTTTTGTCATTTTTTTGTGACATTTTTGTCATTTTTTTGTCGGCGTAGAAAGTCTTTCCCGCGGGTTTTCATTCATAAATATTGACAGATTTGACATCCACGTGTCCTGCTAAGGGGCCCCGTGATGACGCTTTCACCCAAATATGGTGTTTTTCCTCCTGCGAGACGCTGGAGCGGAAAAGTGGAAGAACGGGCCGAGCATGCGCACTCGCTACAAAACTTCAGGGCTGGTTTTCTCTGAATGAGAGAAGCCGCACTCGGGCAGAGCCTGAGCCCTTATAGAAGCTCCCACAGACTCCAAACTTTACAGGCTGAGACACAACAACATTCTGAAGGTTTTTTCAGAGGGATTTTTTAATATCTAATTCCTAGCCTGATTTATTCAGCTTTGAAACCCAAAAAACAGGCGGAATTTTTACAGATTTTTTCACTGATGATTAGTTTATTGAAAAACTAAACAAAATATCCAAAATCCCTCTGAAAAAATCTTAGTCACTAATATGTCAATAAAATAAAACCATTTAATCTGGATCAATTCAATATTTTGATTTCGTTGCCCAAAATATTGGCAATTTTGGCCATTTTAATGCTCACAATGCCTTATTTTTATGTGGAAACTTAAAATGACAGAAAAAGTGCAACACATTTTTGTCTCATATTTATATCTGTGATGTTCAGCAAGTTTCAAATTGACGTCTCTACATTTATTTGTTTTCCCCTATTCACCTGCAGTGTCTCGCCTTAAAACGATGATTCTTTCCCAGTGCACTTCCTTCTAATGCCAGTGTTGTGCATAATATAAGAGCTCATCGGGTGCATTTCTACCTTTGTTTCTCCCATTTAACTCTAATAGTGTTAAACGTACTCTCTGATTTGTGTAATAATGTTTCTCAAAGTCATCTTGAGGGCCAGAGGTTCTGAGCTGGAGGGCCAGATTTGGCCCCCGGGCCTGACGTTGCCGACCCCTGATGTAGAGCAGGATCTCCTTCCTTCATCCACGTCTGGAGTCATGTGGGGAATTATTGAAAAAATGGGGGGAAATACTGGTAATAAAAGATGAGGAAAAATGAGTGGGAAAAAATGGGAAAACAAGAAAAAATTGAGGCCAAAGTAAAACAAAAAAGTTGAAAAATGGGACAAACATTGGGAAAAACAAAAAAAAGGGAAAAAAATTAAAGTAAAACTTGGGCAAAAATGTGTGAAATCCTTTATTTGAGCTGAGACGAGTCACTGTCCCGGGACCTTCAGGATCAGGATCAGGAACAGAAGCTTTAATCGGCCTAATCTAACGTTCGCTCATCTTCAGAGTTAAGAAAAGGAGAGATGTGACTTTTTCAACCCCCGCTCCTCCTCCCACTTCTTTCCTCCACCCGATTGGGACCCTATTGTGCATGTTTTAGTCTCTGGGGGAAACCGGAGGAAACGGACTCAGGGAGAACTCTGAGCGTCACAAAGTTCATGAACTCTGCTGAAAGCGTCTGTGTTCGTGAGCGCCCCCTGCTGCTCACTCTTGTTTTCACGTGTGTGTGTGTGTGTGTGTGTGTGTGTGTGTGCGTGTGTATGTATGTGTGTGTGTGTGTGTGTGTGTGTGTGTGTGTGTGTGTGTGTGTGTGTGTGTGTGTGTGTGTGTGTGTGTGTGTGTGTGTGTGTGTGTGTGTTTGTCCATGTGTGTGCAGAGGTCCGCAGGTGCAGGCCTCCAAAGCCGCCGCTGGAGCCAAGAAACACGAGCTGAGCAAGTGGAAATACGCCGAGCTGCGAGACGCCATCAACACCTCCTGTGGTGAGTGTCGGTACTGCAGCCTCACACGGACCTTCTCTGGTGTTTGTGTCAGACGTGGAGCTGCTGTTCCTCAGTTCCTGATGTTCCTCAGTGTTTGTGTCAGACGTGGAGCTGCTGTTCTTCAGTCCTGATGTTCTCTGGTGTTCTCTCAGACATCGAGCTGCTGGCCGCCTGCAGGGAGGAGTTCCACCGGCGCCTGAAGGTCTATCACGCCTGGAAGTCCAAGAACAAGAAGAGGAACACGGACGGCGATCAGCGAGCGCCCAAGTCCATCACAGACTACGGTAAAAACCTCTGAGCTGCTGTTTGTTCCAGAGTGTTTGAAGTGCTTCCATTAGGCCACTTTACAGTTGTTTTAGGGCCAAGCAGGTACAGTCTCCATGGATACGGCCCAAAGCAAAGCGGGTTGCCATGGAGACGCCGCCATGTTCTACAGAGCGATGGAAACGCAAACCAAGTGGAGCCGGTCGTGACCACAGACTTTTACATGGAGGCTCCTGTGGACGGATGCCCCCGTTACCGTGGAGATCCGCCATGTTTGCAGCTGCTAGCATACACTTTACTAGCATGAGCTGCGTTAGCTGTGGAGTCGCTTTGTTACTGCTGCGACTCCCATGATGCTCAGCGGCGTCACGTTCCTGAACTCCACCTTCCCTTAAACGTGGCGTCGTCTCTTTGACGCCATCGTGAACGACGCCAAAGGTAAAGTCTGACCTGCCGCCATGTTCGATCCATCAGGGACAGAAACCAGCTTTAATCTTCGGAAAGACGAGGCTCAGAGCGACACGACCACACCCCCTCCTGTCACATGAGCTGCAGTCAGCGCACGGCGAGGAGGCGGGGCTTCCCCTAAAGAGGGCGTGTTCTCCTGTGTGGAGGAGATGATTCATCTTCAGTTATAATGACTCCGCTGTGCGTCGGAGTTCCTCCTGCATTATAGCGTCTAATGTTTAATCCGCTTATACCAGGGTCCCACAAACCTAACATTTATAATAAATGTGTTTTTCATTGACTAAAGTCACTAAATCTGCCAGACTACGGGACTATTTTGTGTGGGTTATTAGCCGGTCACTGAAGGCTGGTCTCAGAGCGAGTCATTCTCCGCAGCTATTACGAGGATCTCAGTCAGGCTCAACGACACAACATCAGCACAGAATCACAACACAACAGGACTAACCCGGAAACACTTTTCCCTGGAAGGAACCACCGATATGCGGCACTCGGGGGCACCAGTTATTTACCTTAGTTTTTGTCATTTTTTTGTCTTTTTTTGTCACATTTTTTGTCACATTTTTTTTCTTTTTTTGTCACATTTTTTTTCTTTTTTTTTTTTTGTTTTTTTGTTTTTTTGTTTTTTTTTAGTCTTTTTTTGTCACATTTTTTGTCTTTTTTTGTGTCTTTTTGTGTCTTTTTTTGTCTTTTTTTGTCTTTTTTGTCTTTTTTTTGTCTTTTTTTGTGTCTTTTTTGTCGTTTTTTGTCACATTTTTTGTCTTTTTTTTTTTTTGTCTTTTTTTGTCACATTTTTTGTCTTTTTTAGGTTTATTTTTTGTCTTTTTTTTGTCTTTTTTTGTCACATTTTTTGTCTTTTTTTGTCTTTTTTTGTCACATTTTTTGTCTTTTTTTGTCTTTTTTGTCTTTTTTTGTCCTTTTGTCTTTTTTTGTCTTTTTTTGTTACATTTTCTGTCTTTTTTTGTCGTTTTTTGTCACATTTTTTGTCTTTTTTTTGTCTTTTTTTTGTCTTTTTTTTGTCTTTTTTTTGTCTTTTTCGTCACATTTTTTGGAGTCGCTCACACCTGGGCCCCCCCAACTGAAACTTTTATGTTTGACTTTAGTAATCCAGACAAAGATGCTTCAATGCAGGATCATTTTATGTGCGCCTGAAAATGATGAATAGCCTTAACCGTTTCCAATAGAAATGTAAAGCTCATATGTTATTAACAGTAGCTAACCTAGCTGCTCACTCTCCTCTACAAACATTTAGCAAACACTAAATCCATCTCATACGTTCCTGTCAGTCACTAATTACGCCTTTATCTGACTCAGCTGTGTCAGGCGTTGCTATGGCGACGCCACAGCGGAGTGACATCCCAGTGATTTAACTACCGGACTACGTGTGCGGTTACACCAAAATAATGCACCAGCCAATCAGAGTCCAGGATTCACCCAGACCATGGTGTAAACATGTCTAAATATTGTGTAAATCAGCGGCTCCTCGGTCCACTGGCCCTGGAGACATATTTCAAACGTCCATTCAGTTCGTTATATGTGTTGCTGACCGTGTTTAGCAATCACAATGTGTAAAAAAAAAAGTAAAATAAATATAAAAAACGGAAAATCCCGGTTTTGGGTCTCTGAGGTCATTATGGTCTGTCAGCTTTGGAGCCTCTCTGCCGGCGCTGCTTCAGTGTCTCTGCTGGTGCTGCGTTTTCCCGGTTCCAGAGCAGCCCCTGAACGCCGCAGCCTGAAAGCTCAGGTCAGAGCGAGCTTCCACCTGCCTGTGAATCAGCTGATCTGTAACGCCCGGGGGGAAGCTGAGCGAGCGGCTTTGCTTTTGGCTGTTTCCATGGAAACTGACCGGGCTCTCAAAGCGCGGGTTAACCATGACGTGGCCGATGGAAACTCTTCAAACACAGGCAGAGTAAAGTCAGGCGGGTCCAGAAGGATCTGAAACGGAACCGGTCGCTTTAATCCCACTTTTCACTGTTTGTAATGAAGTCCAACTGAAGGAAACGTTTAACCTGATCCTCTCCGTCACAGGGTTCTCTCTTGAGTTTCATGGTAATTCTCTCATTTTTTTCCGTGATTTTCCGTGTTTTTTCCGTGTTTTATCCCATGTTTTATCCCGTGATGTTCCCGTGTCCTCCTGCACACGCCTGTCTCTGCATGAGCTTCATGTCTGTGACGCGTTGTTATGTTTCAGATCTGGCTCCGCCCATGAAAACACGTAAGTCTGACTCTGTGTGTTTAACCCTCTCACTGCCCCGGGACCAGGCTTCACTGTGTCCTTAGTCCGAGTCATTAACGGGACGTTTCTGCTTCCTGGTCTTTAAACGAGCTTCTCCTCTTAAAGCCACACTGCAGAGCTTTAAACGAGCTGCTCCTCTTAAAGGAACAGGCCACCGTTTTTACACACTGAGATATGTTCTTACCTAACCTTAGCCGAGTTAATATATCCCCGTCGTCTTAGTCACGCAGCTTCTACTGACGGAAGTGAGCGGGGAAGTCTTTAGGAGTTACTGTGCGGACGTTTTACTCCTCGTATCATTACGCCTCACAATATAGTCCCCCTTTTTATCTGCTTATAAAATCGACATGTTACATTTCTGTGTAAATATACTTGGCATGAAAACACTTCACGTAACTTTATTTAAATAGGGAACACGTGGAAGAGCTTGGTAGCTTCTATCGTGAGCTTTTTTGGAGCTATATGACATGTGGGAGAGGCTGCGTATGTGTGAGCGCACGGACAAAGACCAGACGGGGATATATTAACTCGGCTAAGGTGAGGTAAGAACATATCTCAGTGTGTAAAAACGGTGGCCTATTCCTTTAAAGCCACACTGCGGAGCTTTAACTCTGAGTCAAAAACAAACTCTGTCTTCATGATCTTTATTCTCTGACATTTTTTAGCTTTGAGACAATTTATCCAGGAAGTCAGTTTAGAACATTTTGAAAAAATAAAACAAAGGTTTGGAAATTTGGGGAAAGTTTTGAAAATTTTAGAATATATATATATTTTTTTTTAGGAATTTTGACATTTTTAAAAATCAAAAAAGTTTTGAAAAAAAAAAAAAAATGTTAAACAGAAATAAAAGAAAATGATCCTTTTTGTTTTAAGAAATTGAAAAATTTTGGAATTTATTTTTTGAAGATTTAAGAAAAGAAAAAATGTGAGCTCATTGTTGAAAATTGGAAAAGTTTTGAAATAGAAATAATTAAAAAAAAAAAAGGAATGTACTTTTTATTTTTAAGTAGATCTTTTTTAAGAAATTGGAAAATTTGGGAATAATTTTTTGAAAAATTGTGAAAAGAATTTTGACATTTTTCTAAATTGTAAAAGTTTTGAAAAAGAAAAAAAATATGGAAAAGGAAAAAAAAGAAAATAGAAATTCAAAAAGAAATGATAAAATATAAAAAACTAAATTTGAACATTTAAAAAAAAATTGGAGAAGTTTGTAGGATTAACTCCATCATGTCTGAGTCTCCCTGGTCTTTCCCACGTTTATTCATTCACAAATACTGCCATGTTTGGTATCCACGTGTAGCACGAAAGCCTGTGACCGAGATGATGCTGTTGTCCAAATATGGTCATTTCCTGCCTCATTTATTGAGCTTTGAATCCAAAAAAACAAGGGAAATTTTCTCAAATAACGAGTTTATTCCAAAACTGAACCAGATCCGTGTCTCGGGTTTTTGGTTCCCCTGAATGCTCCGCAGAGTGGCTTTAAACCAGACTGACTGTAGTGATGTTCGGGTTTTCGTTCCCCTGGATGCTCCGCAGAGTGGCTTTAAACCAGACTGACTGTAGTGATGTGAGCTGGGCTTTTGCAGAACTCTCTCCCCTTAACTTTCCTCAACTGTTGCTGAACGATGGAAGCCGCAAAAACAATGAAAAACAAACTAATGAAAGTGAATTAAAATATGAAAAATCTCATTAAGAGCAAAGAGTTTGGGGAATTTTCCAGCTCATTTTCCCAGGACGAGGTCGAGCGAGAGGCCATTTTCCGCAAATATGACTTTCATTTAATTTAGGGCGAGTTTCTGAACCAGCGGAGCGACAGGGGGGCAGGCGGGAGGCGGACACAGCGAGGAGGACGAGGCGGGGGGGCAGGCGGGAGGCGGACACAGCGAGGAGCAGGAGGAGGATGAGCGGGAGGAGGATGAGCTCATCTCTGCTGTGTTTGGGGGTTCCAGGTTGTTTCAGGATGCTCGCAGCCTCTCCGCGGCTGAAGTGGAGCAGGCGGTGGAGGTGGAGGAGCAGGAGGCGGAGCAGGAGGCGGAGGAGCAGGAGGATGAGCTCGTCTCTGTGTGTTTTTGGGTCGGTTCCGGGTTGTTTCAGGATGCTCGCAGCCTCTCCGCGGCTGAAGTGGAGCCGAGTGGTTTCCTCTCAGTTTGAACGCGGTGATTCAGCGAAGGACAAACCTCGAGCGTCTGTGACTCGTCCGGAAAAACAAACTGTTTCTGGTTTTATAACTCCTGCTCAGATGTTCACATTTCTCTGCGACTCCGTTATCTCTGGTGTTGTAGTGGAGAAGGTCGCCCTGGAGCTCAGGAGGAGGAGCCTGTAGAGGTTCCACTCGCAGCTTCTGTCTCATGTTACTACTTACTCCTGGGTCTGGGCCTCCTCCCAGTAGGACCTGCCTGGAACAGGAGCTCCTCAGTCTCTCCTCTAGATGGAGCAGCAATGCTACTCTGAGCTCCCCCCGGGGAACTGAGCTCCTCCCCCCCAGCCGCCCTGTGAAGGAAGCTCAGTTCAGCCGCCTGTATCCGCGATCACCTTTCGGTCGTTACCCAGATCTCATGACCACAGCTGAAGCTCCCTCTTCACCACGACACACCCGTCTGTGGATCTCACGCTCCGTCCCTCACTGACAACACCACCCCGAGGTGAACTCCTCCTCTAGATGAACTCCTCCTCTAGATGAACTCCTCCTCTAGATGAACTCCTCCTCTAGAGCCTGAATGACCCTCAGAGCTCAGGCTCAGACTGAGGGTTGAGGCTCGTATGAAGCACCTGGTGGTCCGGGCCACTAGAGGGAGCTGTGGGGCTGGTGCGGCCGGTCCAGCTGGCCTCGTTACAGAGTGAGGAGCTCGGAGTAGAGGAGAGACTGAGGAGCTCCTGGGCTCTCCCTCAGGAGGTGTTCCAGGGACATGTCTGGAGGAGGTGGATCAGGAGGTCTGGGCTTCTCTGCTCCGTGACTTCGTGAGGAACAAACTGGACCTTCTTCTGTGTCCGGTCTCCGCCGCTGTGGTTTAGTTTAGTTAAAGTTCTCTGATGAATCACCAAACTCTGAGTGTAGTTTGTTCTGGGACGTCCCTGTGTCCTGCAGCGCCCCCTGCAGGAGCCCCAGGTCTTTGTTTAGACCAGTTTATAAAAAAGGAAACAGGCTTTAGACCGGACTCCTGTTCAGCCTCTCTGGCCCGTCCCTCTGTGCTTCTCCTTAACCTTTGACCCCTAACAGCTGGATTTGACTTGGGCGCGGTTGGTTTCTGTCCCGCAGAGTCAGAGACACGCCGGAAACGCCAGGCTTTAATCTAAACAAACCTCTGACGTTTCTCTGACGGGTCGCTGACTCTGCGCCGGGCTGTGATTGGCTGTGCCCTCACTCTCTCTCACGCCCTCTCCCGTCTCTGTCCAATCACAGCGCAGCAGCAGGCGGCCCCGCCCGTCCCCGCCCGGGCGCTGGAGGCGGCGCTGAATCGACAGCAGCGTTTCTTCCGGATCCCGTTCATCCGTCCCAGCGACCAGTTCAAGGAGCCGGCGCCCAAGAAGAAGGGCTGGTGGTACGCCCACTTCGACGGGCCGTGGGTGGCCCGGCAGATGGAGCTGCACCCGGAGAAGCAGCCCATCATCCTGGTGGCCGGTACGTAAGAATAATATTATTATTATTAAAGATACTTAATGTAAACTACAAACTAAACTACCGAGAAGCAGCCCATCATCCTGGTGGCCGGTACGTAAGAATAATATTATTATTATTATAGATACTTAATGTAAACTATGAGCCTAAACTAACGAGAAGCAGCCCATCATCCTGGTGGCCGGTAAATAATATAATTAGGCCCGAGCAACGGACACGCAGTGTCCCGCGAGGGACTCATTAAAATCAATAACGGGGGACGAAAACGCAAGAATTCACGTAGCAAACGTGAACCGATTCGCAAGTAACAGGGGTCAAAACGTAGTGCTCCGCAAGCTCTAATTTTGGGTGGGGTTCGCGAGAGAGAATAATAAAAGATGGCTCTGTGGCGCCCCCTCAAACAGGCAGTTTACATTGACCCAATGGAGGAGTGGTCGCAAAAAAAATCATGGTACAAAAGTGACATTGGCCAGGGACATAGTCCACGTCAGGACATGTCAAAAATGATATTATGACCCCGCCCTAAATGCTACAGGAAGTCGGCCATCTTGGCCCGAACCTCAAACCTTCAAAATCGTACCTCTTGAACTTCTGGCCCCTGATCCCCGAGTTTTCAATGGAAAGTCTCCAATTTAGGCCAACATGTCCCCAACCCATGTGGCTTTCAAAATTATCAACTACATTTTTTTAAAACTATTGGGCGTGGTCATGACAAGGCCGCAACTGAGAGGCCATTTTCAGCAAATTTCAAAGCCTCATATCTTTCACAGACTTGGCCGGATTGGAACAGACCCAATCCGGCCAAGTGCACATTCCACACCTGGAGCTAATGGTGTGCACACGCAGCCGCTAGCGCCAAAATGACTTTACATTATCTTTTAAGTGGCTTGTAAGTGGCTTGTAAGTGGCTTGTAAGTGGCTTGTAAGTGGCTTGTAAGTGGCCCGCCCATCCTCCATGAAAATAGCCAGAGTTCTTTGCCTGGCAGCATGTTGGACTCTGTCCTGTTCTCCTGAAATTCATAAATTTTCCAAATTTCCCCCTTTCTAAACAAAAGCCACAGTTTTAGACTCGTACAGACTTATACTAACCCTCTGTCAGCGAAAGAAGTTTTAATTTGAACGTTTTGGCTGCAGATTCAGCTTTTTCTGGACGGAAGTTCAGTCCGGCTGTTTCCTGTCCGTCTCTTGACTCTACTGACTCGTGTTTCCGTTACTGACTCGTGTTTCCGTTACTGACTCTTGTTTCCGTTACTGACTCGTGTTTCCGTTACTGACTCTTGTTTCCGTTACTGACTCTTGTTTCCGTTACTGACTCTTGTTTCCGTTACTGACTCTTGTTTCCGTTACTGACTCGTGTTTCTGTTACTGACTCTTGTTTCCGTTACTGACTCTTGTTTCCGTTACTGACTCTTGTTTCCGTTACTGACTCTTGTTCCCGTTACTGACTCTTGTTTCCGTTACTGACTCTTGTTTCCGTTACTGACTCTTGTTTCCGTTACTGACTCGTGTTTCCGTTACTGACTCGTGTTTCTGTTACTGACTCTTGTTTCCGTTACTGACTCGTGTTTCCGTTACTGACTCTTGTTTCCGTTACTGACTCTTGTTTCCGTTACTGACTCTTGTTTCCGTTACTGACTCTTGTTTCCGTTACTGACTCTTGTTTCCGTTACTGACTCGTGTTTCCGTTACTGACTCTTGTTTCCGTTACTGACTCTTGTTTCCGTTACTGACTCTTGTTTCCGTTACTGACTCTTGTTTCCGTTACTGACTCTTGTTTCCGTTACTGACTCTTGTTTCCGTTACTGACTCTTGTTTCCGTTACTGACTCTTGTTTCCGTTACTGACTCGTGTTTCTGTTACTGACTCTTGTTTCCGTTACTGACTCGTGTTTCTGTTACTGACTCTTGTTTCCGTTACTGACTCTTGTTTCCGTTACTGACTCTTGTTTCCGTTACTGACTCTTGTTTCCGTTACTGACTCTTGTTTCCGTTACTGACTCTTGTTTCCGTTACTGACTCGTGTTTCCGTTACTGACTCTTGTTTCCGTTACTGACTCTTGTTTCCGTTACTGACTCGTGTTTCCGTTACTGACTCTTGTTTCCGTTACTGACTCTTGTTTCCGTTACTGACTCTTGTTTCCGTTACTGACTCTTGTTTCCGTTACTGACTCTTGTTTCCGTTACTGACTCTTGTTTCCGTTACTGACTCTTGTTTCCGTTATTGACTCTTGTTTCCGTTACTGACTCTTGTTTCCGTTATTGACTCTTGTTTCCGTTTCTGACTCTTGTTTCCGTTACTGACTCTTGTTTCCGTTACTGACTCGTGTTTCCGTTATTGACTCTTGTTTCCGTAACTGACTCTTGTTTCCGTTACTGACTCTTGTTTCCGTTACTGACTCTTGTTTCCGTTATTGACTCTTGTTTCCGTTACTGACTCTTGTTTCCGTTACTGACTCTTGTTTCCGTTACTGACTCTTGTTTCCGTTATTGACTCTTGTTTCCGTTACTGACTCTTGTTTCCGTTACTGACTCGTGTTTCCGTTACTGACTCGTGTTTCCGTTATTGACTCTTGTTTCCGTTACTGACTCTTGTTTCCGTTACTGACTCTTGTTTCCGTTACTGACTCTTGTTTCCGTTACTGACTCTTGTTTCTGTTACTGACTCTTGTTTCCGTTACTGACTCTTGTTTCCGTTACTGACTCGTGTTTCCGTTACTGACTCTTGTTTCCGTTACTGACTCTTGTTTCCGTTACTGACTCGTGTTTCCGTTACTGACTCTTGTTTCCGTTATTGACTCTTGTTTCCGTTACTGACTCTTGTTTCCGTTACTGACTCTTGTTTCCGTTACTGACTCTTGTTTCCGTTACTGACTCGTGTTTCCGTTACTGACTCTTGTTTCCGTTACTGACTCTTGTTTCCGTTACTGACTCTTGTTTCCGTTACTGACTCTTGTTTCCGTTACTGACTCTTGTTTCCGTTTATGACTCGTGTTTCCGTTACTGACTCTTGTTTCCGTTACTGACTCTTGTTTCCGTTACTGACTCTTGTTTCCGTTACTGACTCTTGTTTCCGTTACTGACTCTTGTTTCCGTTACTGACTCGTGTTTCCGTTACTGACTCTTGTTTCCGTTACTGACTCGTGTTTCCGTTACTGACTCTTGTTTCCGTTACTGACTCTTGTTTCCGTTACTGACTCTTGTTTCCGTTACTGACTCTTGTTTCCGTCACTGACTCTTGTTTCCGTTACTGACTCTTGTTTCCGTTTCTGACTCTTGTTTCCGTTACTGACTCTTGTTTCCGTTACTGACTCTTGTTTCCGTTATTGACTCTTGTTTCCGTTACTGACTCTTGTTTCCGTTACTGACTCTTGTTTCTGTTACTGACTCTTGTTTCCGTTATTGACTCTTGTTTCTGTTACTGACTCTTGTTTCTGTTACTGACTCTTGTTTCTGTTACTGACTCTTGTTTCTGTTACTGACTCTTGTTTCTGTTACTGACTCTTGTTTCTGTTACTGACTCTTGTTTCCGTTACTGACTCTTGTTTCCGTTATTGACTCTTGTTTCTGTTACTGACTCTTGTTTCCGTTACTGACTCTTGTTTCCGTTACTGACTCTTGTTTCCGTTATTGACTCTTGTTTCTGTTACTGACTCTTGTTTCCGTTACTGACTCTTGTTTCTGTTACTGACTCTTGTTTCCGTTATTGACTCTTGTTTCTGTTACTGACTCTTGTTTCCGTTATTGACTCTTGTTTCTGTTACTGACTCTTGTTTCTGTTACTGACTCTTGTTTCTGTTACTGACTCTTGTTTCTGTTACTGACTCTTGTTTCTGTTACTGACTCTTGTTTCCGTTACTGACTCTTGTTTCCGTTATTGACTCTTGTTTCTGTTACTGACTCTTGTTTCCGTTACTGACTCTTGTTTCCGTTACTGACTCTTGTTTCCGTTATTGACTCTTGTTTCTGTTACTGACTCTTGTTTCCGTTACTGACTCTTGTTTCTGTTACTGACTCTTGTTTCCGTTATTGACTCTTGTTTCTGTTACTGACTCTTGTTTCCGTTATTGACTCTTGTTTCTGTTACTGACTCTTGTTTCCGTTATTGACTCTTGTTTCTGTTACTGACTCTTGTTTCCGTTACTGACTCTTGTTTCCGTTATTGACTCTTGTTTCTGTTACTGACTCTTGTTTCCGTTATTGACTCTTGTTTCCGTTACTGACTCTTGTTTCCGTTATTGACTCTTGTTTCTGTTACTGACTCTTGTTTCTGTTACTGACTCTTGTTTCCGTTATTGACTCTTGTTTCCGTTACTGACTCTTGTTTCCGTTACTGACTCTTGTTTCTGTTACTGACTCTTGTTTCCGTTATTGACTCTTGTTTCCGTTACTGACTCTTGTTTCCGTTACTGACTCTTGTTTCCGTTATTGACTCTTGTTTCTGTTACTGACTCTTGTTTCCGTTATTGACTCTTGTTTCCGTTACTGACTCTTGTTTCCGTTATTGACTCTTGTTTCTGTTACTGACTCTTGTTTCTATTACTGACTCTTGTTTCCGTTATTGACTCTTGTTTCCGTTACTGACTCTTGTTTCCGTTACTGACTCTTGTTTCCGTTATTGACTCTTGTTTCTGTTACTGACTCTTGTTTCCGTTATTGACTCTTGTTTCCGTTACTGACTCTTGTTTCCGTTATTGACTCTTGTTTCCGTTACTGACTCTTGTTTCCGTTACTGACTCTTGTTTCCGTTATTGACTCTTGTTTCTGTTACTGACTCTTGTTTCCGTTATTGACTCTTGTTTCCGTTATTGACTCTTGTTTCCGTTACTGACTCTTGTTTCTGTTACTGACTCTTGTTTCCGTTACTGACTCTTGTTTCCGTTATTGACTCTTGTTTCCGTTACTGACTCTTGTTTCCGTTACTGACTCTTGTTTCCGTTATTGACTCTTGTTTCTGTTACTGACTCTTGTTTCCGTTATTGACTCTTGTTCCCGTTACTGACTCTTGTTTCCGTTACTGACTCTTGTTTCCGTTATTGACTCTTGTTTCTGTTACTGACTCTTGTTTCCGTTATTGACTCTTGTTTCCGTTACTGACTCTTGTTTCCGTTATTGACTCTTGTTTCCGTTACTGACTCTTGTTTCCGTTACTGACTCTTGTTTCCGTTACTGACTCTTGTTTCCGTTATTGACTCTTGTTTCCGTTATTGACTCTTGTTTCCGTTACTGACTCTTGTTTCCGTTACTGACTCTTGTTTCCGTTACTGACTCTTGTTTCCGTTACTGACTCTTGTTTCCGTTATTGACTCTTGTTTCCGTTACTGACTCTTGTTTCCGTTACTGACTCGTGTTTCCGTTACTGACTCTTGTTTCCGTTACTGACTCTTGTTTCCGTTACTGACTCTTGTTTCCGTTACTGACTCTTGTTTCCGTTACTGACTCTTGTTTCCGTTATTGACTCTTGTTTCCGTTACTGACTCTTGTTTCCGTTACTGACTCTTGTTTCCGTTACTGACTCTTGTTTCCGTTACTGACTCTTGTTTCCGTTACTGACTCTTGTTTCCGTTACTGACTCTTGTTTCCGTTACTGACTCTTGTTTCCGTTACTGACTCTTGTTTCCGTTACTGACTCTTGTTTCCGTTACTGACTCTTGTTTCCGTTTATGACTCTTGTTTCCGTTACTGACTCTTGTTTCCGTTACTGACTCTTGTTTCTGTTACTGACTCGTGTTTCCGTTACTGACTCTTGTTTCCGTTACTGACTCTTGTTTCCGTTATTGACTCTTGTTTCCGTTACTGACTCTTGTTTCCGTTACTGACTCTTGTTTCCGTTATTGACTCTTGTTTCTGTTACTGACTCTTGTTTCCGTTATTGACTCTTGTTTCCGTTACTGACTCTTGTTTCCGTTATTGACTCTTGTTTCCGTTACTGACTCTTGTTTCCGTTACTGACTCTTGTTTCCGTTACTGACTCTTGTTTCCGTTACTGACTCTTGTTTCTGTTACTGACTCGTGTTTCCGTTACTGACTCTTGTTTCCGTTATTGACTCTTGTTTCTGTTACTGACTCTTGTTTCCGTTATTGACTCTTGTTTCCGTTATTGACTCTTGTTTCCGTTACTGACTCTTGTTTCTGTTACTGACTCTTGTTTCCGTTACTGACTCTTGTTTCCGTTATTGACTCTTGTTTCCGTTACTGACTCTTGTTTCCGTTACTGACTCTTGTTTCTGTTACTGACTCTTGTTTCTGTTACTGACTCTTGTTTCCGTTACTGACTCTTGTTTCCGTTATTGACTCTTGTTTCCGTTACTGACTCTTGTTTCCGTTACTGACTCTTGTTTCTGTTACTGACTCTTGTTTCCGTTACTGACTCTTGTTTCCGTTACTGACTCTTGTTTCCGTTACTGACTCTTGTTTCTGTTACTGACTCGTGTTTCCGTTACTGACTCTTGTTTCCGTTATTGACTCTTGTTTCCGTTACTGACTCTTGTTTCTGTTACTGACTCTTGTTTCCGTTACTGACTCTTGTTTCCGTTACTGACTCTTGTTTCCGTTATTGACTCTTGTTTCTGTTACTGACTCTTGTTTCCGTTACTGACTCTTGTTTCCGTTATTGACTCTTGTTTCCGTTATTGACTCTTGTTTCTGTTACTGACTCTTGTTTCCGTTATTGACTCTTGTTCCCGTTACTGACTCTTGTTTCCGTTACTGACTCTTGTTTCCGTTATTGACTCTTGTTTCTGTTACTGACTCTTGTTTCCGTTATTGACTCTTGTTTCCGTTACTGACTCTTGTTTCCGTTATTGACTCTTGTTTCCGTTACTGACTCTTGTTTCCGTTACTGACTCTTGTTTCCGTTACTGACTCTTGTTTCCGTTACTGACTCTTGTT
The DNA here is from genome assembly GCF_951799975.1 of Gobius niger. Classification (NCBI taxonomy): domain Eukaryota; kingdom Metazoa; phylum Chordata; class Actinopteri; order Gobiiformes; family Gobiidae; genus Gobius; species Gobius niger. Next base: position 31,212,645 of record NC_136866.1, read on the forward strand.
TCCGTTATTGACTCTTGTTTCCGTTACTGACTCTTGTTTCCGTTATTGACTCTTGTTTCCGTTATTGACTCTTGTTTCCGTTATTGACTCTTGTTTCCGTTATTGACTCGTGTTTCCGTTACTGACTCTTGTTTCCGTTACTGACTCTTGTTTCCGTTACTGACTCGTGTTTCCGTTACTGACTCTTGTTTCCGTTATTGACTCTTGTTTCCGTTACTGACTCTTGTTTCCGTTACTGACTCTTGTTTCCGTTACTGACTCTTGTTTCCGTTACTGACTCTTGTTTCCGTTATTGACTCTTGTTTCCGTTACTGACTCTTGTTTCCGTTATTGACTCTTGTTTCCGTTATTGACTCTTGTTTCCGTTATTGACTCTTGTTTCCGTTATTGACTCGTGTTTCCGTTACTGACTCTTGTTTCCGTTACTGACTCTTGTTTCCGTTACTGACTCGTGTTTCCGTTACTGACTCTTGTTTCCGTTATTGACTCTTGTTTCCGTTACTGACTCGTGTTTCCGTTACTGACTCTTGTTTCCGTTACTGACTCTTGTTTCCGTTATTGACTCTTGTTTCCGTTATTGACTCTTGTTTCCGTTACTGACTCTTGTTTCCGTTACTGACTCGTGTTTCCGTTATTGACTCTTGTTTCCGTAACTGACTCTTGTTTCCGTTACTGACTCTTGTTTCCGTTACTGACTCTTGTTTCCGTTACTGACTCTTGTTTCCGTTACTGACTCTTGTTCCCGTTACTGACTCTTGTTCCCGTTACTGACTCTTGTTTCCGTTACTGACTCTTGTTTCCGTTACTGACTCTTGTTTCCGTTACTGACTCTTGTTTCCGTTACTGACTCTTGTTTCCGTTACTGACTCTTGTTTCCGTTACTGACTCTTGTTTCCGTTACTGACTCTTGTTTCCGTTACTGACTCTTGTTTCCGTTACTGACTCTTGTTTCCGTTGCTGACTCTTGTTTCCGTTACTGACTCTTGTTTCCGTTACTGACTCTTGTTTCCGTTACTGACTCTTGTTTCCGTTACTGACTCTTGTTTCCGTTACTGACTCTTGTTTCCGTTATTGACTCTTGTTTCCGTTACTGACTCTTGTTTCCGTTATTGACTCTTGTTTCCGTTACTGACTCTTGTTTCCGTTACTGACTCGTGTTTCCGTCGTGTCCAGGCAAAGACGACATGGAGATGTGCGAGCTGAGCCTGGAGGAGACGGGCCTGTCCCGGAAACGCGGCGCCGAGATCCTCCCGCGCCAGTTCGAGGAAATCTGGGAGCGCTGCGGCGGCAAAGAGTACCTCAGGACCGCCATCGAAACCCGACAGGCCCGGCCCACCTACGCCACCGCCATGCTGCAGTCCGCCTTCAAATAAACCCCGCCCACCTACGCCGTGCTGCAGTCCGCCTTCAAATAAACCCCGCCCACCTACGCCGTGCTGCAGTCCGCCTTCAAATAAACCCCGCCCACCTACGCCACCGCCATGCTGCAGTCCGCCTTCAAATAAACCCCGCCCACCTACGCCACCGCCGTGCTGCAGTCCGCCTTCAAATAAACCCCGCCCACCTACGCCACCGCCATGCTGCAGTCCGCCTTCAAATAAACCCCGCCCACCCACGCCACCGCCGTGCTGCAGTCCGCCTTCAAATAAACCCCGCCCACCTACGCCACCGCCGTGCTGCAGTCCGCCTTCAAATAAACCCCGCCCACCTACGCCACCGCCGTGCTGCAGTCCGCCTTCAAATAAACCCCGCCCACCTACGCCACCGCCGTGCTGCAGTCCGCCTTCAAATAAACCCCGCCCACCTACGCCACCGCCGTGCTGCAGTCCGCCTTCAAATAAACCCCAAACAAACCCGACCAAACGCCAAGTAGAGCCGAGCGATATCGACGCAAACAAACTTCTCTTATAATAATAATAATAATAATAATCATCATATTTTTACAAACATCAGAAATCAGTAAAAATGTGCTGCAAACATTTACATTTACATCGGTTTGTGGCTCAAAAGGGCCTTTACTCCCTATTTATTTTCACTATTTTCCCTCATTTTTCTTACCATTTTTTCTCCTCAATTTTCCCCCCATATTTTGATGTTTTTCCAATTTTTTTTCTCTAAAATTCCCCCCCCTATTTTGCATTTTGTCTTGCATTTCTTCCCTATTATTTCTCTTTTTCCCCCTCATTTTTTTTCTACATTTTTTCCCCTCATATTTTGCCATTTCCCCCATTTTGCCCTGATTTTTCCCTATTTTCTTCAACGTTTTTTTCAATTTCCCCCCACATTTTCATTTTTTTCCCCCCAATTTTTCATCAATTTTCCCCCATATTTTGTCATTTTTACAATTTTTTTCCCCAATTAAAAACAATATATTTTCCGCTTGATTTTACCGCGTTTTCCCTCAGTTCTTGACTTTGTAAATGTGCAGATCTTCCAATCAGCAGTTTCGATATTTTCTTGCAGACGATATATCGGCCAGCTCTACGATACCGTCGCCGTGACGACACTACAACAGCGCAGACGATCCTCCTGCGGCGACGCTCCGGCTCGTTCTGATAAAACACTAAAAGCACACGTTTAAACCCGTCGTCCCCTCCCCTCGGACGCCGGCGCCCCCTGGTGGTGACGCGTGAAAACATGGCGGTGTATTTCTCCAAACAAAACTACAGCCGCGCTTTACGAGAACACTAAACTACTACTACTAGACTACTCCAAATACTGCTAACACTACTTCACACGAGTACACTACATTTCCCCATCGGATACTGCGGATACTGCGGATACTGCGAATACTGCGAATACTGCGAATACTGCGCTCTGAGCTCCGCGGCTTCACTTTGATTTCAACTCAACTCTTTAAGTCTCAGCACGAGTTCCATCTTAAAATCAGCCCAAACTCTCTTTACCAGGTTTATTCTCTGACAGTTTGAGATTTAACCAGGAAGTAGCTCCAACATTTGGAAAAAAAACATTGAAAATAAAAAAAATAAAAATAAAAAAATTGAAAATTGAAAAAAAAATTGAAAATTGAAAAAATTGAAAATAAAAAAAAAATGAAAATTGAAAAAAAATAAATGTTGAAAACTTTTGGAAGAGTTTGGGAAAATTAGAAAATTCAGATTTTTCTTTCTTTTTTCCCCGTTTTTTTAGGCAAAGCACGTTTATTTATACACATTCTGTACACAAGGCAACTCAATGTGCTTGAAAGATGTAAATGGGAAATTTAAAAAAGATTTAAAAAAATAAAATTCTGAAAATGTTCTAATATTTTCCAAACTTTTCAAAGCTTTTTAAAAAAAAAAAAAATTCGGATTTTTTTTCTAAATTCCAAACGTTTGTAAATGTTGGATTTACTTTTTAGTTTAACAGTTTGTAGAACGTCGTCCATCTTGTGTGTCGCTCCCTGGTCTTTCCCGCACTTATTCATTCACAAATGCTGACATGTTTGGTATCCACGTGTAGCAGGAGTGACCGAGATGGCGCTGTAATCCAAATACGGTCATTTCCTGTGTGGGCGGGACAAAGACGGGACAAATACACACGGGGGCTTCAGTTTTATTGAGCTTTGAACTGAAAATCAAGGACACATTTTCATTAATCACTAATTTATTCACAAACTAAACCAGATCCAAAATGAGCAAATCTTTAAACGAATCTGTCCAAATAAACCCGCGCGTTCAAACCTCTGAACTTTATTTAGTTTTTGTTTGATTTCCTCGCTCGCTGCGTCTCCACTCAAGTCTTAAGTGAATAAAACCTTTTGTTTTTGACGCTGCTGTTCTGTTTCTCCCCTGTGGCTTTGCTCATTCCCTGATATAGATTTGTTTGATTTATTTACGCTAACCGGGCTAGCGTTCGTTAGCTCCGTTAGCTTCGTTAGCTTCGTTAGCCTCTGCGTCACATTCCATGTGGGAGTTGAGTTGAGATCATCCTTTTCTGCAAACGTTGCCTTAAATAAAACAGGGTTCACTCGTGGAAACCTTTCTGTTGAGCACATTCCGAGCGCCGCGTTTACATGCATGAGTCCGTACATTCCTCCGGCCCTGGACCTCCTCCTCCACCTCCTCCTCCACCTCCTCCTCCGCCTCCTCCGTGATTGTTTCCGTGAATGATTCTGTGGATAATTATGCAAACGTCTAACGAGCCGCTCGCCGTGCGGACCCTGATTTTTACGGATGAAGTTGTTCTTTTGTCGTGAGCGAAAACGAACTGGAACATTCCTGAAAAGATGATTTTGAACGAATGAAGCAATAAATCACTAAAACCAAACCGAGTTCTGTGTGGTTTCTGTCCTGTGTCATTTTGTAACGACTCATTGAGGAAACGCCCTCACGTGAAGGTCGGGGTTAAACTGATGTCAGGTCGCTGTGGTGATTCTACAATGGGACAAAGTGAGTTCAGTTTCTCACATTTCTGCCTAAATGTCACTGAATGAGGTCAGATCTGGGGTTAAACAGATGTGAGGTCATTGTGGTGATTCTGCAATGGGACAAAGTGAGTTCAGTTTCTCACATTCTGCCTAAATGTCACTGAATGAGGTCAGATCTGGGGTTAAACAGATGTGAGGTCATTGTGATGATTCTGCAATGGGACAAAGTGAGTTCAGTTTCTCACATTCTGCCTAAATGTCACTGAATGAGGTCAGATCTGGGGTTAAACAGATGTGAGGTCATTGTGATGATTCTGCAATGGGACAAAGTGAGTTCAGTTTCTCACATTCTTCCTAAATGTCACTGAATGAGGTCAGATCTGGGGTTAAACAGATGTGAGGTCATTGTGGTGATTCTGCAATGGGACAAAGTGAGTTCAGTTTCTCACATTCTGCCTAAATGTCACTGAATGAGGTCAGATCTTCACCAAAAGCAAAAGAATGAACAAACCGTGTCTGCTTAAACTGAAACTGCCATAACGTGTAAACATTCACAGGAGAGCGAGGAATACCGGAGCACATTTACACAGGTTTACCCGGATCCAGGGGCTCCACCGACCTGCAGGGGGCGCCGCCATCACCTCAGGTTTGGAAGAGCTTTGATTTCAACTCAACTCGATTTTGAAAACATGGGTCATTCAGGGTTATGTTATTTATGTCACATATTTTAACATTTTAATTCAGTTTTAATCTTTTGACAAAAATGTAATTCAATTTCAGTCAAGATTTAGACAAAAAGATATATTTTAGTCTAGTTTTATTGAACTACAGCTGCAGGTAAATTTAGTCGACTTTGCATTAATAATATTCATAATTATCATGTTTAATCAGGTCTCACAGTTTACATGATCTGAGGCTCTTTCAGGCGGTGACAGAAGTTTGGATGATTTTATTTTCTCATAGTTTTTGTCTCATGAAAAACTTAACATTTAGTTTTAGTCCAAATTTAGTCAAAAAAATAAAATTCAGCCCAAACACTTCAGGACTTCATGAGTTTACCGGGTTTGTCGCTTTGAGCCGGAGATTTAACCAGGAAGTCTTTCTGTTTTTCTGTTTGGAAAATGTTGAAATACGTTTTCAACAATTTAAACATTTTAAATTTTTTTCCAATTTGAAAAAAAATTTAAAAAATTAAAATTAAAAAATTAAAATTCGAAGAAAAGTTTTGAAAAATGTTTAAATTGTTGAAAACGTTTGGAAAAAAATATGACATTCCATTTATTTTTTTATTTTTTTTCCAGATTTCATCAAAACGTTGAAACACACACACACACACACACACATTCACCGAATAAAAACTGCACAGAGACGTTTTTTAATGGTTTTATTTGTGCCCATTTTGGGCGTTTGATTTTCGAGAAGCGCCGAAAATAAAATCGTCTCCGAAGTTTCCGCCGTCTCGTAAAAGAACCTTCCATTTCCTTTTCTACAAAAAAACCCTCGTCATGTTTCAAAAACACTTTGTTCACAGCACGAGAAGCGGCTACAGAGCTGGAGATAAAAAACGAGAGACAAAAACCAGAAGCAAAAAGACTAAAACGTCCAAAACCCCAAACTACAGAGAAAAACCTGCTCTAGTCTTCATATGTACACAAATGTACAGGTCAGGCCTGGACCGAGCTCCAAACCGGGTCAGGCCTGGACCGAGCTCCAAACCGGGTCAGGCCCGGACCGAGCCCCAAACCGGGTCAGGCCCGGACCGAGCCCCAAACCGGGTCAGGCCCGGACCGAGCCCCAAACCGGGTCAGGCCCGGACCGAGCCCCAAACCGGGTCAGGCCCGGACCGAGCCCCAAACCGGGTCAGGCCCGGACCGAGCCCCAAACCGGGTCAGGCCCGGACCGAGCTCCAAACCGGGTCAGGCCCGGACCGAGCCCCAAACCGGGTCAGGCCCGGACCGAGCCCCAAACCGGGTCAGGCCCGGACCGAGCCCCAAACCGGGTCAGGCCCGGACCGAGCTCCAAACCGGGTCAGGCCCGGACCGAGCCCCAAACCGGGTCAGGCCTGGACCGAGCTCCAAACCGGGTCAGGCTCTCGACCTCTGTGCCTGAAAGAAAAGGAGAAACAAAGTCTGGGCTCAGTGTCTGTGGCCGGCATGAGCAGCTCTAGTATTGTACTGTTGTAGTATAGTAGTATATTGTAGTATAGTAATATAGTAGTATAGTATAGTAGTATTGTAGTATTGTAGTATTGTAGTAGTATTATAGTATATTGTAGTATTGTAGTATAGTAGTATTGTAG
>NC_136866.1:31219512-31279512 GCF_951799975.1 Gobius niger
AAATGTGTCGTCTCTGAGAAGATTTAATCAAAGTGTCCAAAACTGCCCAGATGTGTCAGATATGTCCACAAAGACCTCAGTATCTGGAGGTTTGGCCAAGTTAGAAATGTACAGATTCCTCCAGAAACGTCCAGAAAATGTTGTTTCTTTTTGTCTGTGTGAGTTTCCACAGAATCACAGGAAGATCAAAGAATATATAATATAAGATATAAGAAAGATATAATGTTTAGTCCGGATCAGATCTGCCTCTGAGTCTCTGAGTCTCTGAGTCTCTGAGTCTCTGAGTCTGAGTCTCTGAGTCTCTGAGTCTCTGAGTCTCTGAGTCTGAGTCTCTGAGTCTCTGAGTTTCTGAGTCTGAGTCTCTGAGTCTGAGTCTCTGAGTTTCTGAGTCTGAGTCTCTGAGTCTGAGTCTCTGAGTCTCTGAGTCTCTGAGTCTGAGTCTCTGAGTCTCTGAGTCTCTGAGTCTCTGAGTCTCTGAGTCTGAGTCTCTGAGTCTCTGAGTCTCTGAGTCTGAGTCTCTGAGTCTCTGAGTCTCTGGATTCAGACTCTTCACTGTGACGTGTTTTGACTCGTCTAAAATACTGGTTAACTCAGTAATGTTTCCCACGAGGAGCTTCAGAGTCTCTGAACTGTGCCCACAGATTAGTCCAACAAACGCCGGGAAGAGTCAGAGAAACAAGTCCAAACGTCCCGTCGTCTTCACGGATCTGAAGTCTCTGTTTGGAGCCGAGGGGGAGGACTGAGAGAGAGAGAGCTGAGGGAGAGAGAACTCTGGGGAGGGGAGAGAGAGCTGAGGGGAGAGAGAGAGCTGAGGGGAGAGAGAGCTGAGGGGAGGGAGAGCGCTGAGGGGAGAGAGAGCTGAGGGGAGAGAGAGAGCTGAGGGGAGGGAGAGAGAGCTGAGGGGAGAGAGAGCTCTGGGAGGGGGAGAGAGAGCTGAGGGGAGAGAGAGAGCTGAGGGGAGGGGAAAGAGAACTCTGGGGAGGGGAGAGAGAGAGCTGAGGGGAGAGAGAGAGCTGAGGGGAGAGAGAGCTGAGGGGAGAGAGAACTCTGGGGAGGGGAGAGAGAGCTGAGGGGAGGGGAGAGAGAGCTGAGGGGAGAGAGAGCTGAGGGGAGGGGAGAGAGAGAGCTGAGGGGAGGGGGAGAGAGAGAGCTGAGAGGGAGAGCACACACACACACACGAGGGGCGGAGCCTGTGGTTTGGCTCAGACTCCGCCCACAGTCTGGACTCACCGCAGAATCACTGCTTTTAGACACAAGTGTTTGTTTAACAGTTTCAGAAGGAGACACGCCCGGTGTGGAAAACGAGTCCGAGTCTGAGGAGGAGAAACGTCTCCCCTGATCCCCGAGCTTTCAATGGAAAGCCTCCAACCAACACGTCCCAAACCCATGTGGCTTTCAAAATCATCATTTCAAATTTTGTTCCATTATTGGGCGTGGTCATGACAAGGCCACAACTGAGAGGCCATTTTCAGAAAATTTCAAAGCCTCATATCTTTCACAGACTTGGCCGGATTGGAACGGACCCAATCCGGCGCTCGTGCACATTTCCACACCTGGACCTGATGGTGCACACGCAGCCACTCTCGCCAAACATGCCTTTAAATTATCTTTTAAATAGTCTTTTAAGTGGCTTGTAAGTGGCTTGTTAGTGGCTTGTAAGTGGCTTGTAAGTGGCTTGTAAGTGGCTTGTAAGTGGCTTGTAAGTGGCTTGTAAGTGGCTTGTAAGTGGCTTGTAAGTGGCTTGTAAGTGGCTTGTAAGTGGCTTGTAAGTGGCCTGTAAGTGGCTTGTTAGTGGCTTGTAAGTGGCTTGTAAGTGGCTTGTAAGTGGCCCGCCCATCCTCCATGAAAATGGCCAGAGTTCTTTGCCTGGCAGCATGTTGGACTCAGTCAGAGTTTCTCCTGAAATTCGTCAATTTTCTAAATTTATTATTATTTATTCACAAAAGCCACAGTTTTAGACTCGTACGGACTTACACTAACCCTCTGTCAGCGAAAGAAGTTTTAATTTGAACGTTTTGGCTGCAAATTCAGCTTTTTCTGGACTGTACAATCACAGGAAGTTCAGTCCGGCTGTTTCCTGTCCGCCTCTCTGTGTGTTGCTTGTTCCCCCAGCCTGTGTAGCTTCATTGGTAGAGTGCTGGCCCGTCCGTAAAGCTGCTGGATCGATCTCAGCCTTGACTCTTTTTTTTCTTTTGGACTCTGCACTTACTGGGAAGAACATGAATCATGGCCATGGCCGTATCTACCATTGAGGTCACAGAGCTCCGGACCTCGCTAAAATTTTAGTTTTTTTAGTTTTTGGTTTTTTTACACATTGAATCCTGCGCAAATGAATGTTGTAAACACGCGCTTCTACAGTCGGAAGAGCCTCCAGTTCAGACGTGGATGAGCTTGTTCTGAACCTAAATGTGTCCACTCTGAAACTGGGCCTCATGAGCTGCTTTGGACCCGAGTGCGTAAAACTCGGCGGAGGCGCGGCTGTGCGTGAGGCTACCAGTGGTTTGACAGTGAGGGCGACGCAGAGGGGGCGGGGCCAGAGAGGGCGACGCAGAGGGGGCGGGGCCAGAGAGGGCGACGCAGAGGGGGCGGGGCCAGAGAGGGCGACGCAGAGGGGGCGGGGCCAGAGAGGGCGACGCAGAGGGGGCGGGGCCAGAGCGCAGAGTCTGATGTTCAGAATGAGCCAAAGCAAAACACTCAGCTTTACCCATTCACACCCACAGCCTCATTTTCAAAACAAAACGGACATTTTCATTTAATATTTTAGTATTTATTTAATATTTAATATGTTAGTGTTTATTTAGGACAAGACCTTCTTATTGCCTCTCACTCAGGCGAGCAACACTGTTTGGAAAACCTGCTTCACAGTAATAATGGATGAAATAGATATATATGTTAAATAGATATTTTATTTTGTGATATTCATCATGTCAAAGTAGGGGGTTCGTGACTCGTGCACGGCTGCACCCCCTGCCCTGGGGCAGACTGATGGAAGTGAGGCCAGTCTGCGCCACCTGCATGTCCGACACCATCCACTCACTCACCACATTCACTCAGGCTGGGTCTATACTCTACAAGCTATGATGACTTTCACCGTGATATTTTAAGGTCAGCACACACTACACGACTTTTATGCCCAAATTTGGACGAACATCAGGCCCACATCAGGCCCACATCAGGCCCTCATCAGGCCCACATCAGGCCCTCATCAGTCCACATCAGGCCCACATCAGGCCCACATCAGGCCCACATCAGGCCCACATCAGGCCCACATCAGCTTTGACACTTTTATAATGACTTTCTCTTTCCTTCACGGCGTAAGAGTGAGACCGGGCCGGGGGTGAGGCCGGGCCGGGGGTGAGGCCGGGCTGGAGGTGAGGCCGGTCCGGGGGCGAGGCCGGTCCGGGGGCGAGGCCGGGCCGGGGGTGAGGCCGGGCCGGGGGCGAGGCCGGGCTGGGGGTGAGGCCGGGCTGGAGGTGAGGCCGGGCTGGAGGTGAGGCCGGTCTGGGGGTGAGGCCGGGCCGGGGGTGAGGCCGGGCTGGGGGTGAGGCCGGGCCGGGGGTGAGGCCGGGCTGGGGGTGAGGCCGGGCCGGGGGTGAGGCCGGGCTGGAGGTGAGGCCGGGCTGGAGGTGAGGCCGGTCTGGGGGTGAGGCCGAGGCGAGAGCAGGTTTGGGCGAGAGCAGGTTTGGGCGAGAGCAGGTTTGGGCGAGAGCGAGCGGGGACGGTCACAAGGGGGGAGTGACTTTATCGCAGCGCGCAGCTTTAATTTATCTTTAAAAACATTTTACAGATGATTTTTCTTTAAAAAGTTCCAAGGTCTCGTGTTCTCAGTGGGGGACGGATCGGGGGGGTCAGTCAGGTCGGGGGGGTCAGTCAGGTCGGGGGGGTCAGTCAGATCGGGGGGGTCAGTCAGGTCGGGGGGGTCAGTCAGGTCGGGGGGGTCAGTCAGATCGGGGGGGGTCAGTCAGATCGGGGGGGTCAGTCAGGTCGGGGGGGTCAGTCAGATCGGGGGGGTCAGTCGGATCGGGGGGGTCAGACAGATCGGGGGGGTCAGTCAGATCGGGGGGGTCAGTCAGGTCGGGGGGGTCAGACAGATCGGGGGGGTCAGTCGGATCGGGGGGGTCAGTCGGATCAGGGGGTCAGTCAGATCGGGGGGGTCAGTCGGATCGGGGGGGTCAGTCAGATCGGGGGGGTCAGTCAGATCGGGGGGGTCAGTCGGATCGGGGGGGTCAGTCAGATCGGGGGGGTCAGTCGGATCGGGGGGGTCAGTTGGATCGGGGGGGTCAGTCAGATCGGGGGGGTCAGTCGGATCGGGGGGGTCAGTCGGATCGGGGGGGTCAGTCAGATCGGGGGGGTCAGTCAGATCGGGGGGGTCAGTCGGATCGGGGGGGTCAGTCAGGTCGGGGGGGTCAGTCAGATCGGGGGGGTCAGTCAGGTCGGGGGGGTCAGTCAGATCGGGGGGGTCAGTCGGATCGGGGGGGTCAGTTGGATCAGGGGGTCAGTCAGATCGGGGGGGTCAGTCGGATCGGGGGGGTCAGTTGGATCAGGGGGTCAGTCGGATCGGGGGGGTCAGTTGGATCAGGGGGTCAGTCAGATCGGGGGGGTCAGTCAGATCGGGGGGGTGAGCAGTGACGCGGTCAGCTGGAGTGGGTGTGGGGGGGTCACCTGTGAGGGACGTGTGAGACACAGAAACATTTTTACTCAAAAACCACCAAAGAAAAAGTTTCTCATCTCCCCCAGTCTCACCAAGTACTCGAGGAAAGGACAGAGTACTGCAGTACAGCTACCTGGTTATTGCGTACTCTTAGGAGGATAAAATACTGCAGGATAAAGTACTGCAGGATAAAAGTACTGCAGGAGAGAAGTACTGCAGGAGAGAAGTACTGCAGGATAAAGTACTGCAGGATAAAGTACTGCAGGAGAGAAGTACTGCAGGAGAGAAGTACAGCAGGAGAGAAGTACTTTTAGGTTGAGCCTCTTCCTCCGCCTTGTGGCTAAAACACAATAGCAGGACTTAGCTTTCAAATGAGGCTCTGGCCTGTGAACTCTCAGGTGCAGAAGCTTTAGGTTTGGGTAAAGCTGCAGTACATGTGCTCTGTTAAGTTCCCCCGTGTGTTTACAGGACCTCACCAGCAGGGGGCGGCAGAGCCTCACACACGGAGCTGCAGGAAAACAAGGCATGACTTTAACCTCTGAACCCCCGTCTGAACCGAGCGGCTTTACCCAAATCTGAAGCTTCTGGACTGGAGCTTTTGCTGCTTTTTCATCAAACTTTCTTTGTCGCTGTTTTGAGGCAGTTTTATAATGATAATAATATTAATTATTATTATTTTAATTATAATAATTATTATTTTAATTATAATTATTATTATTTTAATTATAACACCTAATAATTATGGTGATTATTTGATTTTTTGCTGAAACTTTAAATCTGTAAAACGTGTTTTTCTTTGTTTCTAATGAAGTCTGAATCTGTAAATGAGTTAAAGCGACACTTTTATAAATGAGCGTCATTAAAGAGCGTTTAGCGGCTCGTGTCAGGGGGAGGGGGAGAGGGGGGGGGCTGTGAGGTACAGGGGGGGGCTGTGAGGTACAGGGGAGGGAGAGAGGGGGGGGGCTGTGAGGTACAGGGGGGGGCTGTGAGGTACAGGGGGGGGCTGTGAGGTACAGGGGAGGGAGAGAGGGGGGGGGCTGTGAGGTACAGGGGAGGGAGAGAGGGGGGGGGCTGTGAGGTACAGGGGGGGGCTGTGAGGTACAGGGGAGGGAGAGAGGGGGGGGGCTGTGAGGTACAGGGGGGGGCTGTGAGGTACAGGGGGGGGCTGTGAGGTACAGGGGAGGGAGAGAGGGGGGGGGCTGTGAGGTACAGGGGGGGGCTGTGAGGTACAGGGGGGGGCTGTGAGGTACAGGGGAGGGAGAGAGGGGGGGGGGCTGTGAGGTACAGGGGGGGGCTGTGAGGTACAGGGGGGGGCTGTGAGGTACAGGGGAGGGAGAGAGGGGGGGGGCTGTGAGGTACAGGGGGGGGCTGTGAGGTACAGGGGGGGGCTGTGAGGTACAGGGGGGGCTGTGAGGTACAGGGGGGGGCTGTGAGGAGGTTTTTTTCAGGGCAGTCGGAGGCGTCGCAGGAGCAGCTCAGGTCACACGTCCTGGAATCACCTGGACAACGTGAATCATGTGACTGAGCCTGTGGCCCGCGGGCCCCCGGCCGGTCCTTCAGCTCGTCCTCAGGGTCCACTTTAACCTCTCACCCCCCGCTTTAACCCAGAGCAGAATCTGCACTTCAGCTTTACCCAAATCTAAAGCTCCATGAGCGGAAACAACCCACAGAAGTGATCAGCACTTTGTGTCACACTTAATAATAAATAATGACGTTCAATTAAAAAGATAAAAATCCATTGTTTTACGACACTTTTTTGTGGATTTTTTGTGGTTTATTTGTTCCTTTTTCATCTTTTTTGTTGCTTTTTGTGGGGGTTAAGCGAGGTTAACTCTGGCTCCGGGTCCTAAAGCCCCCCTGCGGATCGGGGGCCACTACAGCCCCGCAGACGGAGGATCTGGGGCAGAGTTCTGGGTCAGGCCTGGAAATTAAAATTAGCTTCATCTGAATAAATTAAAGCTCTGGGAGGATTTGGACGGAGCTCCGCCCACATCACAGACGTCCGTCCTCCTCGTGTTTCCTCTTCTCTGTGTTTCACCAGGACATCCTGCTACACGTGGATACCAAACCTGTGAGTGTGAGTGAAGAAGCACCAGGAGGGAGGGGTCGGGTCATAACGATTCTCCACAGGACGAGGTGACCCTGAAGGCAGCAGCTGCTTTCACTGACCTCAGCACTTTGAACACATCACTCTGCGGAGCTAATCCAGGCTTTGACCAGAGGGGGGGGGGGAGGGGAGGGGGGGGCCTGGGGGGGGGGGGGCGGTTCAAGACAAGACGCTAAAACAAAGCTCTCTTTTCCGGTTTTCTCCACAGGTTTGTAAAAAGAACAAAAACGTGACGGTCAAAGTGAAAAACATTTACAGAGACTTTAGTTTTCAGTTACGGGCCGTCCTCCATCTCGCTCTTTTTCAGCATTTTACACTTTTATTTTCATGTTTTAATTTTTTTAATACAATTTTTCAGATTTTTATTTTTTTTTCAAAATGTTTTCAAGATTATTTTTTCCTTTAATTTTTTGCATTTTTTAACAGATTTTCCCCCCAATTTTTTTTCTCGCATATTTTCACATTTAACATTTTTCTAAACTTTTTCCATATTTTTTACCGCAAACCTTCACCACATTCTTATTTCTTATTATTTTAATTGTTTTGTTGACGATTTTCTCTTTCACATTTTGTCTTCATGTTTTAAATGCATTTTTTCATGTTTTTTTTACTACTTTTTTTTTTTTCATAATTTTTCCACATTTTTTCTAAACTTCAATCCAACTTTTTTTCTGTATTTCTTTTCAGTTTTTTCCTTTTTTCAATATTTTTCCTTCCGCATTTTTTCACATTTCAAATCTTTCCCGACTTTATTTCTCTCAGTTCTTCCTGGAGCCTCCGGAGGGAAAAGACCTGAAAGCTTCTGTTCTTTCAGGTGAATGTTTTTAATGACAAATAAAAAATAAAACCATCGAGCGAAGCCAAGCCGCAGAGTTTCCTCCAGGTCACGTTTAACAAGACCATTTTAGAAACAGTTCATCCAGTTTAAAATCACTTCAACTTTCAGTCAGAGCTCGGGCTGCGAAAAAACCGTTAAAACAGTTAAAACAGTTAAAACCGTTAAAACCGCTAAAACCGTTAAAACCGCTAAAACCGTTAAAACCGTTAAAACCGTTAAAACCGTTAAAACCGTTAAAACAGTTAAAACAGTTAAAACAGTTAAAACTGTTAAAACAGTTAAAACCGTTAAAACCGTTAAAACCGTTAAAACCGTTAAAACCGTTAAAACTGCTAAACGACACCAGGCTGGGATCCAAAAAATGATCAAAAGCAGAAATAATACATCTTTATATTCAAGTGTTGAAGCTGTTGATTATCAACATAAATAAAAAAAGTAAAAATTAATTTAAAAAAAAAGTGAAAAATAAAAAAATTGAGAGAAAAAATGCTATTTTGGGAAAAAAATGGAAAAATGTAGAAAAAAGAAACTGGGAACATTTTGGGCAAAATTAAAACAGAAATTGTCAAAATTTGGGGGGAAAAACGCACAATTTTAAGGTACTTTTTTTTTCCAAAAAATACATTTTAAAAAGTGAAAAAAAGTGAAAAAAATATATATATATTAAAAAAATGGGAATAATTTTACAATTTTGAAAAAAATAGAAAAATGTGTGGGGAAAAAAGGAAACATTTTGGGCAAAATTTGGGAAAAAAAAAAAAAATTGGGAAAATTTTGGGTAAAAAATGTGGGAAAAATAAACAAACTTGTGGCTAAAACGCGCTTCTTGTTTCACCTCAAACAAATGATATGAATGTAAAAGAAAAGACACAAATGAACACCTGTTTTCTGCTTCTTTATAACAAATACTTTAGTATCGATATTGAAAAAGAATCGTTCCGGTATCGGTATCGGAAAGACTGTACCGGTGCCGTGTCCGAGTCCTTCACTCTCGATCGTCCGTCTTGTTTCCGTGGGCGACGAGGTTCAGGATCCTCCACAGACAAACGGCGAAAAGCGGAAACTCCTGCGAGAGCGGGAAAACACAGCGGCGCAGACGCTCCAGCTCGGCCTGCACGGGGAGCAGGTCCACTCTCAGTGGCCCGTCAGTGCTGTGGGACGCTCTCATTGGCCCGTCAGTGCTGTGGGACGCTCTCATTGGCCCGTCAGCGCTGTGGGAGGCTCTCATTGGCCCGTCAGCGCCGTGGGAGGCTCTCAGTGGCCCGTCAGTGCTGTGGGACGCTCTCATTGGCCCGTCAGCGCCGTGGGAGGCTCTCAGTGGCCCGTCAGTGCTGTGGGAGGCTCTCAGTGGCCCGTCAGCGCTGTGGGAGGCTCTCATTGGCCCGTCAGCGCTGTGGGAGGCTCTCATTGGCCCGTCAGCGCTGTGGGACGCTCTCATTGGCCCGTCAGCGCTGTGGGACGCTCTCATTGGCCCGTCAGTGCTGTGGGAGGCTCTCAGTGGCCCGTCAGTGCTGTGGGAGGCTCTCAGTGGCCCGTCAGCGCCGTGGGACGCTCTCATTGGCCCGTCAGCGCTGTGGGACGCTCTCATTGGCCCGTCAGTGCTGTGGGAGGCTCTCAGTGGCCCGTCAGTGCTGTGGGAGGCTCTCAGTGGCCCGTCAGTGCTGTGGGACGCTCTCATTGGCCCGTCAGTGCTGTGGGAGGCTCTCAGTGGCCCGTCAGCGCTGTGGGACGCTCTCAGTGGCCCGTCGGTGTCAGTCTCTGCTCTCATTGGCCCGTCGGTGTCAGTCTCTGCTCTCATTGGCCCGTCGGTGTCAGTCTCTGCTCTCATTGGCCTGTCGGGTTGTGTCTCTGCTCTCATTGGCCCGTCAGCGCTGTGGGACACTCTCATTGGCCCGTCGGCTTGTGTCTCTGCTCTCATTGGCTGGTCGGCTTGTGTCTCTGCTCTCATTGGCTGGTCGGTGTCAGTCTCTGCTCTCATTGGCTGGTCGGTGTCAGTCTCTGCTCTCATTGGCCCGTCGGCTTGTGTCTCTGCTCTCATTGGCCCGTCGGCTTGTGTCTCTGCTCTCATTGGCTGGTCGGTGTCAGTCTCTGCTCTCATTGGTCCGTCGGCTTGTGTCTCTGCTCTCATTGGTCCGTTCGAACGTGGCAGCAGCTGCTCCAGGATCCACATCAGGCGACAGCTGTTTTCAAACGCCGCCAACGGGAACTCAGCGAGCTCCGCCTCCTGAGAGAGAGAGAGAGTTTAAACTGGGGGGGGGGGTCATGTGGTCATGTGTGTGACATGTTTTAGGAGAAACACATTTTTCAGGAGTTCTAAAGTTTGACCTGTGACCCTTAAGCTCCGCCTCTGGACTCGCCGAGCGCCAAAACAGAAAATGGAGAGAAAAGTGTTTTCCTCAGAGCGAGAGAATCACAGAAGTTTGAGTCTGCTGTTCAGAGTCTGTCAGGTCACATCAGAGACACTTCAGCAGCGCTTCGATCCCCCCCCTCTGCCCCCCCCTCTGCCCCCCCCCCTCAGATGAACTCCTCACCTACACTTCCATCCGTCTCTCGGTGCGTTCGCGGCGCTGACAGCTAATCGAAGCCCCCGCTCTCCGTGGGGGGGTCAGGCCTGTGTCTAAATATAACAGTGTGGAGGAACTTCAGACCCACGAGTGCAGGAGAACCCGGGCAGAGACATCAGTGTTCTGGAGGACAGGTATCGGTATCGCTCAGGTATCGGTATCGCTCAGGTATCGGTATCGCTCAGGTATCGGTATCGCTCAGGTATCGGTATCGCTCAGGTATCGGTATCGGTAAAGTCCTGGTAATGAAGAAAATGCCCTGATAATAAGTCCTTAAAGAGGGGGTGTTCTGCTTTAAAGAGGGGGTGTTCTGCTTTAAAGAGGGGGTGTTCTGCTTTAAAGAGGGGGTGTTCTGCTTTAAAGAGGGGGTGTTCTGCTTTAAAGAGGGGGTGTTCTGCTTTAAAGAGGGGGTGTTCTGCTTTAAAGAGGGGGTGTTCTGCTTTAAAGAGGGGGTGTTCTGCTTTAAAGAGGGGGTGTTCTGCTTTTGTCAGTCCCATAGCACCAGTCTATATCTCACTACAATGATGACAAACCTTCTGTTGGTCTGTAAATGCAGTAAATTAGAATAACTGCCTTGTATAAAATGTCTCTCTCAAAATGGCTGTAGTGAATGTCTTGAAATAGGCCTCTGTCTCTTTAAGAACCTCTGAGCCTTTAGACACGCCCCCTCCACACGCTGTCTGTGGCATCAGTGGGGAGGGGGTTCTGCTGAGGAGCAGTGGTTGGTTACTCGGCTGGTGACCAAAGCTCGGAGGCGTCTCCAGGAGGTGGGGGCGTTCCTAGGAGGACTCAGGCAAACCTATCCCTAAAATGGCCGCCATCAGCCAAATTTCAACAAAAATGTGACAAAAATTCAACAAAAAAATGACAAAAATTCAACAAAAAAGTGACAAAAATTCAACAAAAAAATGACAAAAATGTGACAAAAATTCAACAAAAAAATGACAAAAATTCAACAAAAAGTGACAAAAATGTGACAAAAATTCAACAAAAAAATGACAAAAATGTGACAAAAATTCAACAAAAAAATGACAAAAATTCAACAAAAAAATGACAAAAATTCAACAAAAAAAATGACAAAAATTCAACAAAAATGTGACAAAAATTCAACAAAAAAAATGACAAAAATTCAACAAAAAAGTGACAAAAATTCAACAAAAAAATGACAAAAAATCAACAAAAATGTGACAAAAATTCAACAAAAAAATGACAAAAATTCAACAAAAAAATGACAAAAATTCAACAAAAAAAATGACAAAAATTCAACAAAAATGTGACAAAAATTCAACAAAAAAATGACAAAAATTCAACAAAAAAATGACAAAAATTCAACAAAAAAAATGACAAAAATTCAACAAAAAAGTGACAAAAATTCAACAAAAAAATGACAAAAATTCAACAAAAAGTGACAAAAATTCAACAAAAATGTGACAAAAATTCAACAAAAAAATGACAAAAATTCAACAAAAAAGTGACAAAAATTCAACAAAAATGTGACAAAAATTCAACAAAAAAATGACAAAAATTCAACAAAAAAGTGACAAAAATTCAACAAAAAAATGACAAAAATTCAACAAAAAGTGACAAAAATTCAACAAAAAAATGACAAAAATTCAACAAAATGTGACAAAAATTCAACAGAAATGTGACAAAAGCCTATCCCTAAAATGGCCGCCATCAGAGTTTTTACATATGACTCAAAAATACGTGAATGTGCCAAGGCAACACTTCAGCCATGTTTTTAATGAGGGAGTGGCAGAATAACAGGATGGAAAGCTTGAACAAGTCAATTTTGCAGAATACCCCCCTTTAAGAAGCGATTTCCCTCAGAGCTTTACTCCTTTATAGTATTTAACCTCACGGAGCGAGCGGTGAGTGAGGAGGACGTTAAAGGCACTTTATACTCACTACTGCCGCCTCAGGTCGTGTGCGTAACTGCAGTTTCTATATTAAGCCTGACGGTGCTCAGCCCGATCTACGAAGACACACCTTTGTAAAGCAGCCGGGGACAAAATGGCCGACAGTCTCTGAGTAAACATCGCCTTTAGAGTCTGGTCTCTGTCAGGAGCAGAGGGAGCAGAGTCTCTGTCAGGAGCAGAGGGAGCAGAGTCTCTGTCAGGAGCAGAGGGAGCAGAGTCTCTGTCAGGAGCAGAGGGAGCAGAGTCTCTGTCAGGAGCAGAGGGAGCAGAGGGAGCAGAGTCTCTGTCAGGAGCAGAGGGAGCCGAGTCTAGTCTCTGTCAGGAGCAGAGGGAGCAGAGTCTCTGTCAGGAGCAGAGGGAGCAGAGTCTCTGTCAGGAGCAGAGGGAGCAGAGTCTCTGTCAGGAGCAGAGGGAGCAGAGTCTCAGTCAGGAGCAGAGGGAGCAGAGTCTCAGTCAGGAGCAGAGGGCAGTCGCTGTCAGGAGCAAAGGGAGCAGAGGGCAGTCGCTGGATGGTCGGTAAAGTATTCTCCGATATGGAGCGAGTGCAGGAGCGAATGTTCCAGTTCAAACACATGAATCACACGGATCTATAAATTTGTTCTGAGCTACAGTTCAGCTCCTGCCAAGCTCCTCCACGTCTGCAGCCAAAGACCTCTTTCTGTGCAGCCCCCGTCCCCCCCCCTGTCCCCCCCCCCCTGCCCCCCCCCTCCCCCGGTGGTGAGAGCTTGGCCTCAGCCCCAGGATTAAATATGGCTTCATTATTGGGACATTTCCCTGCACAGCTTCAGCCGCCAGCAGGTCAGAGCCGCCGCAGAGGAAACCCAAATAACTCCAGACCTGAGCTCACCCGGTGTAGGGGGATAAACTCCCCCGCTTTAAAGGGATAAACTCACCCGCTTTAAAGGGACAAACTCACCCGCTTTAAAGGGATAAACTCACCCGCTTTAAAGGGATAAACTCATGTCATTTTGTTTTTAAGTCAAACGCATAAAAAATCCCAAAATGCCAGAGCTGTTTCACCTGCACTTTAAGGAAGATCAAACCTTCATCATTTGAGAGCAGGATCGAGCAGCAGCGTCACTGATCCGTTAGTCACAGATGAACCAAAACAAAGCCGTGATCTTAAAGGAACAGGCCACCGTTTTTACATACTGAGATATGTTCTTACCTAACCTTAGCAGAGTTAATATATCCCCGTCTGGTCTTTGTCCGGCGCTCACACATACGCAGCCTCTCCCACATGTCACATAGCTCCAAAAAAGCTCACGATAGAAGCTACCAAGCTCTTCCACGTGTTCCCTATTTAAATAAAGTTACGTGAAGTGTTTTCATGCCAAGTATATTTACACAGAAATGTAACATGTGGATTTTATAAGCAGATAAAAAGGGGAACTATATTGTGAGGCGTAATGATACAGGAGCAGTAACTCCTAAAGACTTCCCCGCTCACTTCCGTCAGTAGAAGCTGCGTGACTTGTAGAGCAGCAGAGAACAGTTGAAGAAGCCTGGATAACTTGTGAACGATGCCTTTTACGTGCATCGTGCCGGGCTGTGATAACAAGCAGAAAGTATATAGTGTAGTAATGTTTCACAGATTTACAACGACACAGGACTCAGGAGCTCCACCATGAGGTAGGAATGTGCAGCACTTTCCCAAAATATATTTTCTGCTTGTTGTAAAAGGCTCTGTACAAGTCACGCAGCTTCTATTGACGGAAGTGAGCGGGGAAGTCTTTAGGAGTTACTGCACGGACGCGCAGGAAACACGCGTGTGTCTGAAGCGTGTTTCCTAAGCGTGTTTCCTAAGCGTGTGTCTGAAGCTGGAACATTGTGCTTTGTTCCAGCTCTTATTAGAACGAGGAGTCAGAGGAACTCAGTTTGAGGAAAGGTCTGGAGCGGGACATCACTCAGATGTTTTATACTTCAGAGACGTCGTTAATGTGTAACGAATAATTCACTACCTGTTCATTCATCAACAAATACAGACATGTTTGGATGAAAAATGAGAAAAAATTATGAAAAATTTAGACAAAGTGAGAAAAAGACGAAAAAATAAGAAAATAGTGAGAAAAAAATGCTGAAAAAGTGACGAACTTTTTTATTTAAAAAAAATGAAAAAATTAGAATAAAGTGAGAAAAAGTGATGAAAAACAGAAAAAACTAGAAAAGTGAGATAATAGTGACGCAAAAACAATTACAAAAATATTAAAAAGTGAGGAAAAATGAATAAAGTGACGAAAACACAAGAATAAAGTGATGTGAAATGTGTGTTGTGTTTTATCCATGTTTTTGTCTCACTTTTGTTGCTTTTTTGACACTTTTTTAAGAAGCTTTAAGATTTGGGTAAAGCCAAACTCCGGAAAACCTGGGGATCAAGGCCTTGATTTTGGCACAACTCATTTCATGCTTTTTAAAGCCCTGCAGGTTTTTGTCACGTTTATGTCGCTGTTTGATGCTTTTCGCAAGAAGATTTTAGATTTAGGTAAAAATAAAAGCTTTCTCTCCCCCTCTGTCTCTCCCCCTCTGTCTCTCCCCCTCTGTCTCTCCCCCTCTGTCTCCCCCCTCTGTCTCTCCCCCCTCTGTCTCTCCCCCCTCTGTCTCTCCCCCCTCTGTCTCTCCCCCTCTGTCTCTCCCCTCTGTCTCTCCCCTCTGTCTCCCCCCTCTGTCTCTCCCCCCTCTGTCTCTCCCCCTCTGTCTCTCCCCTCTGTCTCTCCCCCTCTGTCTCTCCCCCTCTGTCTCTCCCCCTCTGTCTCTCCCCCTCTGTCTCTCCCCCTCTGTCTCTCCCCCCTCTGTCTCTCCCCCCTCTGTCTCTCCCCCTCTGTCTCTCCCCCTCTGTCTCTCCCCCTCTGTCTCTCCCCCTCTGTCTCTCCCCCTCTGTCTCTCCCCCTCTGTCTCTCCCCCTCTGTCTCTCCCCCCTCTGTCTCTCCCCTCTGTCTCTCCCCCTCTGTCTCTCCCCCTCTGTCTCTCCCCCTCTGTCTCCCCCCCTCTGTCTCTCCCCCCTCTGTCTCTCCCCCCTCTGTCTCTCCCCCTCTGTCTCTCCCCCTCTGTCTCCCCCCCTCTGTCTCTCCCCCTCTGTCTCCCCCCCTCTGTCTCTCCCCCTCCCTGTCTGTCAGGTTTTTCCAAATCCACTGATGCTGCGATGGAATCATTCTCTGCCACATTAAAGGCTCGTAAATGATCCGGCTCCTCGACTGAAACACCTCGGTCCAGTCGACTAACGCTGTGATCTGTGAAGCCTTTACTGAAACACCTCGGTCCAGACGACTAATCCGTGTGAGAGCGGTGACATTAGTATGCAGCTCACTCACAAGGACAGGCCTCAGTCTGAGCTGCAGGGACGTCACTCACACGTCTCCACGGTTACCCCGGTCACCAGAGGAGGAGGAGGAGGAGGAGGAGGAGGAGGAGGAGGAGGAGGAGGAGGAGGAGGAGGAGGAGGAGGAGGAGGTGCACAGGGAGGGCGCTGAAGGAGACACCAGAGGCGACACCAGAGGAGAAGGAGACACAAGGACAGGCCTCAGTCTGAGCTGCAGGGACATCACTCACAACCTCCTCTACTCTCAGGCTCGTCTCCACGGTTACCCCGGTCACCAGAGGAGGAGGAGGTGCACAAGGAGGCACCAGTAGAGGAGGAGGAGATGCCAGAGGAGACGCTGAAGGAGACGCCTAGACGTGTTTTTTTGTGTTTTTTTTAAATATCTTTATTTGAATTGGGACAGTGCACATTAATCAACATGTGTTTCTTCAACATGTAAATGGAGTTAGCCATGTTAGCCATGTTAGCCATGTTAGCCATGTTAGCCATGTTAGCCATGTTAGTCATGTTAGCCATGTTAGCCATGTTAGTCATGTTAGTCATGTTAGCCATGTTAGCCATGTTAGTCATGTTAGCCATGTTAGCCATGTTAGCCATGTTAGCCATGTTAGCCATGTTAGTCATGTTAGCCATGTTAGCAATGTTAGCCATGTTAGCCATGTTAGCCATGTTAGTCATGTTAGCCATGTTAGTAATGTTAGTCATGTTAGCCATGTTAGCCACGTTAGCCATGTTAGTCATGTTAGCCATGTTAGTCATGTTAGCCATGTTAGTAATGTTAGCCATGTTGGCCATGTTAGCCATGTTAGCCATGTTAGTCATGTTAGTCATGTTAGCCATGTTAGCCATGTTAGCCACGTTAGCCATGTTAGTCATGTTAGCCATGTTAGTAATGTTAGCCATGTTAGCCATGTTAGCCATGTTAGTCATGTTAGCCATGTTAGCCATGTTAGCCACGTTAGCCATGTTAGTCATGTTAGCCATGTTAGTAATGTTAGCCATGTTAGCCATGTTAGCCATGTTAGCCACGTTAGCCATGTTAGTCATGTTACCCATGTTAGTAATGTTAGCCATGTTAGCCATGTTAGCCACGTTAGCCACGTTAGCCATGTTAGCCATACAGGCTCGTTTTCCTCCGGCGTCCCCAGGCTGATGTCATGACAGGACAAACACAGACACAAACACTCAGAGAAACACCGTCACAGAGACATGAAGAGACAGTGAGTGATGAACGACAACGTTAAGTTTGTAAAAAATAGGTAAATTCACAGATAAAAGACCAGGAAGTGACAAAACACAAAACACCACAATCTTCCACACGGCAACACATGTGTCAGTGGTGACTCTAGCACAGGGGTCGCCAGCCTTATTTCAGCTGAGGCGACTTTAAGAGCATTAAGTTGTTCGAGGGCGACAAGTTAAAAACAAATCCTAAAGACTTCAACGTTCACTGTTCACTTATAGGATATTGACCTCATATTATATTAAAAATGCTTTATTTAAACTCATACTGAGTCACAAGAACCGAAATAACTGTCATTTTAAGAATTAGATTCAAGAAAATGAAGTGTTTTACACTTTAGATAAAGTCCCCAGGGCTCCTGGACACGCCCCAAAGGGCCCCCGGGGGCCCGCGGGCCCCACGTTGGAGACCCCGGCTCTAGACCACGGTGTGTTCACACGTCTGAGTGTCCAAAAGCCACTTCTTCACAGAGTTTCTAAAAGTGTGGAGTGAGGTCAGGTTCCTTTCTGAAGCGTGTTTCCTAAGCGTGTTTCCTAAGCGTGTTTCCTAAGCGTGTGTCTGAAGCGTGTTTCTAAAGCGTGTTTCCTAAGCGTGTGTCTGAAGCGTGTGTCTGAAGCGTGTTTCCTAAGCGTGTTTCCTAAGCGTGTTTCCTAAGCGTGTGTCTGAAGCGTGTTTCTAAAGCGTGTTTCCTAAGCGTGTGTCTGAAGCGTGTTTCTAAAGCGTGTTTCCTAAGCGTGTGTCTGAAGCGTGTTTCTAAAGCGTGTTTCCTAAGCGTGTTTCCTAAGCGTGTGTCTGAAGCGTGTTTCTAAAGCGTGTTTCCTAAGCGTGTGTCTGAAGCGTGTGTCTGAAGCGTGTTTCCTAAGCGTGTTTCCTAAGCGTGTTTCCTAAGCGTGTGTCTGAAGCGTGTTTCCTAAGCGTGTTTCCTAAGCGTGTTTCCTAAGCGTGTTTCCTAAGCGTGCTTCCTAAGCGTGTTTCCTAAGCGTGTGTCTGAAGCGTGTTTCCTAAGCGTGTTTCCTAAGCGTGTTTCCTAAGCGTGTTTCCTAAGCGTGTTTCCTAAGCGTGTTTCCTAAGCGTGTTTCCTAAGCGTGTTTCCTAAGCGTGTTTCCTAAGCGTGTTTCCTAAGCGTGTTTCCTAAGCGTGTTTCCTAAGCGTGTTTCCTAAGCGTGTTTCCTAAGCGTGTTTCCTAAGCGTGTTTCCTAAGCGTGTTTCCTAAGCGTGTTTCCTAAGCGTGTGTCTGAAGCGTGTTTCCTAAGCGTGTTTCCTAAGCGTGTTTCCTAAGCGTGTTTCCTAAGCGTGTTTCCTAAGCGTGCTTCCTAAGCGTGTTTCCTAAGCGTGTTTCTGAAGCGTGTTTCTGAAGCGTGTTTCCTAAGCGTGTGTCTGAAGCGTGTTTCTGAAGCGTGTTTCCTAAGCGTGCTTCCTAAGCGTGTTTCCTAAGCGTGCTTCCTAAGCGTGTTCTTTGACCTAGTTTCCTCCTGTTCTAATCCGGGCGTGTAGCGTGTTGATACAGAGTGAGTCTGAAGAGCTGCTCACACCTCTGTCCAGCACTGACCCGTCACGGCCACAGGGGGCGCTGCATTTAGGGCCGCGCTCCAGGCCAGCGGGACAGAAATAAACCACTGTGGACCTGACAATGAACCAGAGTCAGTGAAGCAACGTGAGGACCCAGAACATGCTTCATCTGTGACCTCACTACAGGCCCCGCCCCTTTGTGCCTTCACGCCGTGAGGCCACATACAGGCCCCGCCCCCGTGTGCCTTCACGCGTGAGGCGGCTCCACAAACACACACGTAAAGTCTGAGGATAAACCTCTGTCCGCCCGCCTGAACCATCCTGTCCTCTTTGGCCATTATACAGGCCTGTGTAGCACCTCATTTGAAAGCTAAGACCCACAAAACGGATCTTTTTCCTCGCGTTGTTGCTGTGTTGTCTCACCTTTTCTATGTTTTTTCTTTCTTTCTTTTTTTCCATTTTTGTCACACTTTTGTTGCGTTCACATCCCTGTTTTCTTCTCATTTTTTGTGGCTGTTTTGGTGCTTTTGTCCCAAGCAGCTTTTTGATTAGGGTAAAGCCAAACTGGAGAAAATGGGATCCGTTCAGGTGGGAGTTAAGAGGTTAAAGCGCCTCAGCGGTCGCCTTCAGAGTGACATCACACACATAACTGAGTCAGACATGAGTCCTCATTCTGTCAGAAACATGAAACCTTTGGTCTAATGTTTGCCTCATTTATTCCTTTGTGGTTTTTCTTTCAGCAGGTTTAGGTTCTTTCAGCCGTCAGGACGATCTGAAACTGTCCGTGTCTCACAGGAAGTGACCCCGGCTTCTCCTCGCCGTCGCCGTCTGACTAAACCGTGAGGCCGTGTGACCCTGGATGGTCAGATGGATGGAGGTGAACGGCCACCATGTCCCAACAAGGCTGTGACGTCAGTAAGGAGGGGGCGGAGTCATGAGGACAGAGCTGGTCGGTCCCTTTAGGATCCCTGAAGGTGTGACAATGACCTCTTTCTGACTGACCACTGTCTTCATCATGACATCGCCCCATGTCCTGCTGTAAAGAAAACCTCTGCATCACTGGCTGCTATGGGCAGAAAAGGAGAGAAGCTCATGATGTGGACCCCCTCCTCCCCTGACCTCAGCCCTATTGAGAACCTTTGGAGCCTCAAGCAAAACTTCTATGAGGGTGGGAGGCAGTTTTCATCCAAACAGCAGCTCTGGGAGGCTATTCTGACATCCTGCAAACAAATCCAAGCAGAAACTGTCCAAAAACTCACAAGTTCCATGTATGTGTGATGTCGGGCCCTGTAGCTCCGCCTCCCCTGTAGCTCCGCCTCCGCTGGGATGGGTTTCCCGCTGCCCTTGAACGCTCCGGTTGAAACCTGGCGTGGCGTTGGGAGCTGTAACTCCGCCTCCCCTGTAGCTCCGCCTCCGCTGTGATGGGTTTCCCGCTGCCCTTGAACGCTCCGGTTTAGACCTGGCGTGGCGTTGGGAGCTGTAACTCCGCCTCCCCTGTAGCTCCGCCTCCGCTGTGATGAAGCTGGTTTCCCGCTGCCCTTGAACGCTCCGGTTGAAACCTGGCGTGGCGTTGGGAGCTGTCAGCCCGTGATGGATGAGCCGCTCGTTTGGCGTTAACCAGGTTCTGGCACAAAGCGGCGCCGCGCGCTCGCAGCGTATGTCGTTATTGCGGCGCTCACCAGCAGGGGTCAGCGCGGGCAGAGGCGGGATTAGACTCTGGCACAAACACGGCTCCGAGGGACGAGCAAGTCATCAATCACCGGCAAACGGAGACAGACACGAGCCAGGTTTATATGTGTGGGTTATTCTGACAGAACAAAGATCTGCTCAGAGGGACGAAGCTGTTCTTACTGACACGATCCATCAGGAGTCAGGTCTGAGAACGTCCTGCTGTGAAAGCTCTTCCAAGTGTGATAAAGTGTGAGTCTGTAAAGTGAGTAAAACAGTGGAGAACATCATTTCTCCAAAGACGCTGAAGGCCTTGTTCTCATGACCTTCTAACGCTGTCTCTGTTTACGTCTCGGTGGATTTCCTGGACGTTAACGTTAATGTGGCGTTTCTAAAGCGTGTCATCGACCGTCCTCGTTTGGAGAAACCGCTTTAAAGTTCAGTCTCTTTGTGAGCACAGACCTGTCACTCTGAGAGGCTGAACTCTCGTCCTTCACCTGACGTCTCCTCTCGTTCTTCTGAGACCCTTGTTCCTGATGAGCTGAGAGCCCCAGACGTCCTCACTCTCCTCGCTCATAAACCCCGCCTTCTTCTGGTGGCCTCGGGGTGAGCGCGCTCTGAAGAGTTCTCCGAGAGTTCTCCGAGAGTTCTCCGAGAGTTCTCCGGGAGTTGTGGAGCTGGACCTTCCCTCCTGCTCCACATCTGGAGCTGGACCCAGGAAGCGTGACCTGCGTCTGTGAGGCGGTGGCGTGTAGCGTGTGGAAGTTTGCTGCTCCGTTTATCTCCTCAGTGTAAGAACGAGGCTCTGACAGGAACATTATTCCCGCTCTGACACTGAGTGGAGGCATTAACACGGAGTCATTAAGTCTGATTCAGACAGAGAAGACACGAGGGGGGGGCAGGGGGGGTAATGGGCTTTTTCCATTAAAACACGTCTGTTCTGACACTCTTTCATATTCAGGAGGACGACGTGAGGCTGAAGAGGAACAACACGCTTAAAGAACACGCTTAGAGAACACGCTTAAAAAACACGCTTAGAGAACACGTTAAAGAACACGCTTAAAGAACATGCTTAAAGAACACGCTTAGAGAACACGCTTAAAAAACACGCTTAGAGAACACGTTAAAGAACACGCTTAAAGAACATGCTTAAAGAACACGCTTAGAGAACACGCTTAAAGAACACGCTTAAAGAACATGCTTAGAGAACACGCTTAGAGAACACGCTTAGAGAACACGCTTAAAGAACACGCTTAAAGAACATGCTTAGAGAACACGCTTAGAGAACACGCTTAGAGAACACGCTTAAAGAACACGCTTAGAGAACACGCTTAAAGAACACGCTTAAAGAACACGCTTAAAGAACACGCTTAAAGAACACGCTTAGAGAACACACTTAAAGAACACGCTTAGAGAACACGCTTAAAAAACACGCTTAAAGAACACGCTTAGAGAACACGCTTAGAGAACACGCTTAAAAAACACGCTTAAAGAACACGCTTAGAGAACACGCTTAAAGAACACGCTTAGAGAACACGCTTAGAGAACACGCTTAAAAAACACGCTTAGAGAACACGCTTAGAGAACACGCTTAAAGAACACGCTTACAGAACACGCTTAGAGAACACGCTTAGAGAACACGCTTAAAGAACACGCTTAGAGATCACGCTTAAAGAACACGCTTAGAGAACACGCTTAGAGAACACGCTTAAAAAACACGCTTAGAGAACACGTTAAAGAACACGCTTAAAGAACATGCTTAAAGAACACGCTTAGAGAACACGCTTAAAGAACACGCTTAAAGAACACGCTTAGAGAACACACTTAAAGAACACGCTTAAAGAACACGCTTAAAGAACACGCTTAAAGAACACGCTTAGAGAACACGCTTAAAGAACACGCTTAGAGAACACGCTTAAAGAACACGCTTAAAGAACACGCTTAAAGAACAAGCTTAGAGAACACACTTAAAGAACACGCTTAGAGAACACGCTTAAAGAACACGCTTAGAGAACACGCTTAGAGAACACGCTTAGAGAACACGCTTAAAGAACACGCTTAAAGAACACGCTTAGAGAACACGCTTAGAGAACACGCTTAGAGAACACGCTTAGAGAACACGCTTAGAGAACACGCTTAAAGAACACGCTTAAAGAATACGCTTAGAGAACACGCTTAAAGAACACGCTTAAAGAACACGCTTAGAGAACACGCTTAGAGAACACGCTTAGAGAACACGCTTAAAGAACCTGCTTAGAGAACACGCTTAGAGAACACGCTTAACAAACACGCTTATAGAACCACAGCAACTTCTACAAACATGAGATTATACATGCATGAACTACCTGCCTGAGAGGGGTGGAGCTCTTCTCTCTCCTACGCCGTCACTTTCCATTCAAGGTCAAGTCACGGAGCTAAACCAGATACAGACTGAGGCTGCCCCCCCCCCCCCCAACCACGCCCACATCCGTCTGTGTTCATGACCTTTTCGCCCCCAACCACGCCCACATCCGTCTGTGTTCATGACCTTTTCCCCGCCCCCAACCACGCCCACATCCGTCTGTGTTCATGACCTTTTCCCCGCCCCCAACCACGCCCACATCCGTCTGTGTTCATGACCTTTTCCCCGCCCCCAACCACGCCCACATCCGTCTGTGTTCATGACCTTTTCCCCGCCCCCAACACACGTGACCTCCTGTACTGTGGCTCAGGGAGCCTGTGGGAGACTGGGGGGAGGAGCCTGTGTGAGACTGGGGGAGGAGCCTGTGGGCGGAGCCTGTGGTTGCACCTGTAGGCCTCGTACCTGGCAGAGCGTCCACAGCTGCTCGCTGACGGCTCGCAGGCGGGAGAGGATCTGTCCAATCAGGAAGCGGCGAAGCAGCGGCGAGCGTCCCAGAGTCAGCACGCAGTCGGTCAGAGAGTCGCCGCGCTGAGGGAGATAGTGTACATGTTATTCCTCCTGCAGCCTGAGGGGAGTTTCTCTGTTTGAGGAAAGAGTTCTGAGAGAAAGCGCTGAGTCGCTCTGAGGCTGATCCTGAAAAACGCTGAGTCGAGCTTCAGCCTGAACAATAGAGTCCATTATAGACGGAGCCAGACGACGATTAGATAAAGAAAAGATCCTCACGTATTCAGACAAGTCTTTACAAACTGAAGCAGAGAAAGTAAACGTCGTCATCGATCCAGAACATTTCAGATCAGCGGGGAGACAAACATCTGCATTTACAAACATCTGCATTTACGTCGCTCAAAGACACAATGTCCTGAACAGACGACGCAGAAAAAACATTTTACACATTTTTTGTAATTTTCTCCATTTTTGTAACTTTTTTTTCCTGATTTTTCCCACATTTGTTCCCCATTTTTTCACATTTGGTTTCCTATATTTCCCCCACATTATCTGAACATTTTTCCCTCTCTTTCCCCAGTTTCCTCACAAACATCAGTCCTCAAAGTCTGACTGATTTCATGGCTCCGTCACAGCCCTGATGAGACGTCCTTTACACTCAGTCACAGACGGACCTTTCCTGTCACGCAGTCACACGGACCGGGCCTTAAGCACAGCAGACACTGCGGCTGCACCACACTGGATTTCATATGTGCGACT
Source organism: Gobius niger (assembly GCF_951799975.1). Taxonomy (NCBI): domain Eukaryota; kingdom Metazoa; phylum Chordata; class Actinopteri; order Gobiiformes; family Gobiidae; genus Gobius; species Gobius niger. Next base: position 31,242,932 of record NC_136866.1, read on the forward strand.
TCTCACACGGCTTCATCAGCAACACGACACAAATGTGCAAGAGGCAAAGAGGCGTTTATGGAGCTTAGTTTGTTTCTCCTTCAGCTTCGGAAGTGTTTTTATGAAAACCTGCTGATACAAACTGACAGAGGTTTTTCTATCCTCATGTTCAGTTTATCTGTTTCCTTCTTCACCTGCAGCGTCTCCTGAAACTCGGCGCTGGTAAATTCTGCCGCCCACACACACTTCTCAAACTCCATCTGATCACCAGAGCAGTCGTGCAGTTGCAGCTTCGGCCTGTAGGGGCAGCCTGCTGGAACGGCACTTCCTTTAACCTCTTAACTCCCGCCTGAACCCAGAGCATTTGCTCCAGTTCAGCTTTACCCAAATCCTGTAGGCCAGTGTAACACCTCATTTGAAAGCTAAGACCTACAAAACTCATCTAAATGGATCTTTTTCCTCACGTCATCACATTTTTTTTCCATCATTTAGTAACTTTTTTGTCACATGTTCATCATTTTTTCGTCAATTTTTTGGAATTTTTTTGGTCATTTTTTGTACATGGTTTTGTCCTTTTATGTCAATTTTTTGTGACATTTTTGTCATTTTTTGTTCCTTTTTCACAATTTTTTGTCATTTTTTGTCTAAGTTTTCTCACTTTTTTGCTACATCTTCATCATTGTTTTCATCTCAGTTTTGTTGCTATTTTCTCACCTTTTTTCCAGAAGCTTTTGGATTGGGGTAAAGCCAAACTAGAGATAATGTTCTCGGTTCAGGTGGGAGTTAAGGGGTTAAACAGAGCTGCTAATCCTGTCGAGACGATTGGCTAATATCAAAATCACTGAATAAACAAATTCTTTAGTTTGAGAACTTTTGCTCTACATGAACTCACATGAAGCCGGGCGTCTTATTTGGATCCTTCAGTGCGACTGATAATCACTCGGTCACGGGGTTTTCTTACATGTATGTGACATGTTTGGAGAGCCGTGTGGGGTTTTCTTACATGTATGTGACATGTTTGGAGAGCCGTGTGGGGTTTTCTTACATGTATGTGATATGTTTGGAGAGGCGTGTGGAGCAGAGCAAACACAGGAGGGTCAGAGGAGAGCGAGGACCAAACGCCTGAACATGACGTGAGCCCAGCCAAAGTTATTACACTGATGTTTGGGATGATCTGACAGACCAGCTGGTCTCCACGGTAACGCTGTCATGTGGCTGTACAGGGGGAGCTCGTCCCTCGTGGCTCTGCTGGTATGATTCATTCAGCTGGTTTAAAGTCTCAGTGTGAGTCCAGCTTTAGGCCCGTTCTATGATTAACCACATTATGATTCTATGAAGTCCATGAGTTTAAACCTGACCTGAGGCGTCGGATAAAAGTCTCTGAGATCGAATCACCGACCCCTGTTTACACCTCACTGAGTCCTTACTGAGGACTCTGTGAGGCCCCCTATCCTCGGCCTGAAGGCCCCCTGTCCTCGGCCTGAAGGCCCCCTGTCCTCAGCCTGAAGACCCCCTGTCCTCGGCCTGAAGGCCCCCTGTCCTCGGCCTGAAGGCCCCCTGTCCTCAGCCTGAAGGCCCCCTGTCCTCAGCCTGAAGGCCCCCTGTCCTCAGCCTGAAGGCCCCCTGTCCTCGGCCTGAAGGCCCCCTGTCCTCGGCCTGAAGGCCCCCTGTCCTCAGCCTGAAGGCCCCCTGTCCTCAGCCTGAAGGCCCCCTGTCCTCAGCCTGAAGGCCCCCTGTCCTCGGCCTGAAGGCCCCCTGTCCTCGGCCTGAAGGCCCCCTGTCCTCGGCCTGGAGGCCCCCTGTCCTCAGCCTGAAGGCCCCCTGTCCTCAGCCTGAAGGCCCCCTGTCCTCGGCCTGAAGGCCCCCTGTCCTCAGCCTGAAGGCCCCCTGTCCTCAGCCTGAAGGCCCCCTGTCCTCGGCCTGGAGGCCCCCTGTCCTCAGCCTGAAGGCCCCCTGTCCTCAGCCTGAAGGCCCCCTGTCCTCGGCCTGGAGGCCCCCTGTCCTCAGCCTGAAGGCCCCCTGTCACGTACGAGTCTAAAACTGTAGCCGTTGTGAATAAAGGTGCAAATTAGGAAAATTGACGGATTTCAAGGGAAACTCTTACAGAGGCCAGCCTGCTGCCTGGGTAAGGCCTCTGGCTATTGTCACGGAGGATGGGTGGGCCACTTACAACCCACTTAAAGCCGAAAGACTTCCTGTTTGTCAGGGGGCGGGGTCTGTGGCCAAGTTGGTTGAGGCTCGGGCTCATTGGGGGCATTTTTTTCAATTTTGCAGGTGGCGCTGTTGTGCCATTTTGCATGTCCCAAATCGGACAATCACATTTTCATACATTTTTCACGAGATCGGATTTTTCTGTGATTTTTAATTGAGTTTTCAGGGTCAAAATCCAGTTTGAAGAGGCGGAAAGAAGAAGAATATTTTTTAAACTCAGAAACAATATAGGCGTTTTCCCATTATAGCTGTTTTCACACATTATATATTTTCCTTCAGCATAAACAGCATAAACAGTGCACAGTGTAAGAGTCCGGTCTCTCTCAGGTGAAGTCTCGCTCCAGTGCGTTCGCTCTAAGACCTCCCTCCTGTTTGTTTCAGACGAGCTGCAGAGAGAGGACGAGGTAGCGACCCCAGACTCTGCCCCAGCGCTCACCCGTCTCATTAGGGGAGGGGGGAGAGAAAGAGGGGAGAGGGGGGAGAGGGAGGGAGTGAGGGAGGGAGACAAAGGGCGTTTAACACTAAAGAAGAGGGACGGAGGCTTTGACGGGGCAGGTGGAGGAAAGAGCTCAGACTGAAGCCACAAAGCCTTTGTTTACTTCAATATTTCAAAGACATTTTACTGCATATTTTTCTAAACCGTTTCCACTCGACTTTTATGAAACAAACCATGAAAAGACTGACTGTGAAAATGAGACTTGAATAATGCGTTTGGTGATCTGGGTTTCACACGGAGTCGGTCACGTCTTCATTGATTCATGTCATAAAGTAAAGAGGTCACGTCTCAAAGGTAAAGCACTGGAGGGTTTACAAACCAGTGTTTATGGGTCTGACTGATGCGCCTCAATAAACCAGCATGTGTCCTCTCTCTCATCCTCTCCTCTCTCTCATCCTCTCCTCTCTTTACTCTCCTCCTCTCTCTCATCCTCTCCTCTCTTTCATCCTCTCCTCTCTCTCATCCTCTCCTCTCTCTCATCCTCTCCTCTCTCTCATCCTCTCCTCTCTCTCATCCTCTCCTCTCTCCCATCCTCTCCTCTCTCCCATCCTCTCCTCTCTCTCATCCTCTCCTTCTCTCATCCTCTCCTCTCTCTCATCCTCTCCTCTCTCCCATCCTCTCCTCTCTCCCATCCTCTCCTCTCTCCCATCCTCTCCTCTCTCTCATCCTCTCCTTCTCTCATCCTCTCCTCTCTTTACTCTCCTCCTCTCTCTCATCCTCTCCTCTCTCTCATCCTCTCCTCTCTTTACTCTCCTCCTCTCTCTCATCCTCTCCTCTCTTTCATCCTCTCCTCTCTCTCATCCTCTCCTCTCTCTCATCCTCTCCTCTCTCTCATCCTCTCCTCTCTCCCATCCTCTCCTCTCTCCCATCCTCTCCTCTCTCTCATCCTCTCCTCTCTCTCATCCTCTCCTCTCTCTCATCCTCTCCTCTCTCCCATCCTCTCCTCTCTTTACTCTCATCCTCTCCTCTCTTTACTCTCATCCTCTCCTCTCTTTACTCTCATCCTCTCCTCTCTTTACTCTCATCCTCTCCTCTCTCTCATCCTCTCCTCTCTCTCATCCTCTCCTCTCTTTACTCTCATCCTCTCCTCTCTCTCATCCTCTCCTCTCTCTCATCCTCTCCTCTCTTTACTCTCATCCTCTCCTCTCTTTACTCTCATCCTCTCCTCTCTTTCATCCTCCTCTCTCTCATCGTGTCTTTACTCTTCTCCTCCTTACTCCTCTTCTCTCTCTCATCCTCTCTTTACTCTTCTCTTCACTCCTCTTCTCTTCTTCTCATTGTGTCTTTACTCTTCTCCTCCTCTTTCCCCCTCCTTCTCTTTGTACCCCTCTTCTTCATCTCCTCCTCTCTTTACTCTTCTCTTCTCCTCCTCTTTACTCCTCTTCTCCTCTCCGCACTCTTCTCTTCTCTTCCTCTCATCGTGTCTTTAGTCTTCTCCTCTCTTTTCTCTTCTCCTCTTTCCGCCTCCTCTTCCCCCTCCTCTTTGAACCCCTCTTCTTCCTCTCCATCTCTCTCTTCTCTTCTCTCCTCCTCCTCTTGTATCCGATGCTTGAAGCAAATGTCAGATTTAACTTCTGTGTGTCCAGGAAAACGTTTTTTAAAGCAGCACATTAGAATCTAAAATCCTCTCAGGCCATTTTCCCCACACATATGGATCCATGTTGGCAGCATATGAAAGAAGAATGTTGTGATACGTGTGTCGTTCTCGCTCAGTGAGTCGTTATGAGTCTGAGGTTTGTGTTTGTTTGTGTTTGTTTGTGTTTGTTTGTGTTTGTTTGTGTTTGTGCACCTGTCGCTGTCCGCGGTGCTGAAACACGGCCCTCTTTAAAAAGCCGCTGGTCCTAAACATTTGCCATTGATTTCCGCGCTGTAGAATTAAGCCTGAAATAAAAGGTGTATCGAGCGGCGCGGCGCCCGGCGAGACCTCAGCAGCACTTTATGAAGACGATAAAGGGAATAACGCGGAGTAAACAAACTGCTACTGCGCCTTAAAGAAGAGCCTCAGGACTCGGGGACTTCAGCTCAGAGACTAAGTCAGAGGAGAAAACTGCACGAGGCTCCAGGAGGCTCCAGGTTCAAACAGCGGCTCCAGGTCCAAACAGAGGCTCCGGGTCCACAGGTTCTCCGGCAGATTTAAGGCTTTTTAAGGACATAACGATATTTAAGCTCTTAAAAGGATCTGCATCATGTTATTTGAGCCATCTCAAAGTAAAGTATAGGCATTTATATGATGTATTGCACCTCTACCACTATGGAGTACTAATATTTGTGCGACTGGTATTTTCTGGGGGTATTTTTCAAACAACTGAGGGAAACAACTCTGGGAAAACAAGAAGAAATTGGGTCAAAAATACAAAAAAAAAAACGATGTAGAAAATGTGGGGAAAATAGGGCAAAAGGAAAAACAAAATGAAGCAAAGTCGCCTCCTTTAATATCTGGACCAATAGCAAACTGTCTCCCACAAAGGAAATGCCCATATTTGGATCACAGCGTCATCTCGAGCACAGCTTTTCGTGCTACACGTGGATACCAAACATGTCTTTGTAAATGAATGAGCGTGGGAAAGACCAGGGGGCGACACAGACATGTTGGAGGACATGAAATGTTTAGAAAAAAATGTAATTTTTTTTAACTTTTTTTTTTTCATTTTCAATTTTTTTTCAATTTTTCATTTATTTTCATTTTTAAAAAAACACATTTTTGAATTTATTTTCCCTTTTTTTTTTTTCCCTTTTTTTTTTTCAATTTTTCTTCATTTCTTTGTTTTCTTTCATTTTCTTTCATTTTTTTCATTTCTGTTTTCTTTTCATTTTTTTTTTTTTTCATTTTTTTAATCTTAATGTTATTTCTTCAGACGGTCCTCCTCTGGACCGGTGTTTGCTCTGAGTCCGTGAGTCCAGCGTCGCCTCCAGACGTTTCACTAAACTCATTCCACTCATTAAAAGTGCAAACAGAGACGCTCTGACAAACAGCTGCAGGACACAGGGTTTATCTGACGCTGCTTCGTCATGTGGAGCTAAACCTGAAAGGTTCCCAACGCGAGAGCCGAGACCCTCCAGGGCAACGTCAGGTCTGAACAAACTCAGGAGAAGCACAAAGAGCTCCTCTCACAGCCGAGCACGAGAGGCGATTTACTGAGCAGAGCTTCTCCTTCTGTCTGTCTGTAAATGCAGATGTTTGTGAGCCACATGTTTATGTAAATGCAGATGTTTGTGAGCCACACGTTTATGTAAATGCAGATGTTTGTGAGCCACACGTTTATGTAAATGCAGATGTTTGTGAGCCACATGTTTATGTAAATGCAGATGTTTGTGAGCCACACGTTTATGTAAATGCAGATGTTTGTGAGCCACATGTTTATGTAAATGCAGATGTTTGTGAACCACATGTTTATGTAAATGCAGATGTTTGTTTATGTAAATGCAGATGTTTGAGCCACATGTTTATGTAAATGCAGATGTTTGAGCCACATGTTTATGTAAATGCAGATGTTTGTTTATGTAAATGCAGATGTTTGAGCCACACGTTTATGTAAATGCAGATGTTTGAGCCACATGTTTATGTAAATGCAGATGTTTGTTTATGTAAATGCAGATGTTTGAGCCACACGTTTATGTAAATGCAGATGTTTGAGCCACATGTTTATGTAAATGCAGATGTTTGAGCCACATGTTTATGTAAATGCAGATGTTTGAGCCACATGTTTATGTAAATGCAGATGTTTGAGCCACATGTTTATGTAAATGCAGATGTTTGTTTATGTAAATGCAGATGTTTGTGAGCCACACGTTTATGTAAATGCAGATGTTTGAGCGACATGTTTATGTAAATGCAGATGTTTGAGCCACATGTTTATGTAAATGCAGATGTTTGTTTATGTAAATGCAGATGTTTGTGAGCCACACGTTTATGTAAATGCAGATGTTTGTGAGCCACACGTTTATGTAAATGCAGATGTTTGAGCCACATGTTTATGTAAATGCAGATGTTTGAGCCACACGTTTATGTAAATGCAGATGTTTGTGAGCCACACGTTTATGTAAATGCAGATGTTTGTGAGACACACGTTTATGTAAATGCAGATGTTTGTGAGCCACATGTTTATGTAAATGCAGATGTTTGTGAGCCACACGTTTATGTAAATGCAGATGTTTGTGAGCCACACGTTTATGTAAATGCAGATGTTTGTGAGCCACATGTTTATGTAAATGCAGATGTTTGTGAGACACACGTTTATGTAAATGCAGATGTTTGTGAGCCACACGTTTATGTAAATGCAGATGTTTGTGAGACACATGTTTATGTAAATGCAGATGTTTGTGAGTCACACGTTTATGTAAATGCAGATGTTTGAGCCACACGTTTATGTAAATGCAGATGTTTGTGAGACACACGTTTATGTAAATGCAGATGTTTGTTTATGTAAATGCAGATGTTTGTGAGCCACATGTTTATGTAAATGCAGATGTTTGTGAGACACACGTTTATGTAAATGCAGATGTTTGAGCCACACGTTTATGTAAATGCAGATGTTTGTGAGACACACGTTTATGTAAATGCAGATGTTTGTTTATGTAAATGCAGATGTTTGTTTATGTAAATGCAGATGTTTGTGAGTCACACGTTTATGTAAATGCAGATGTTTGTGAGCCACATGTTTATGTAAATGCAGATGTTTGTGAGCCACATGTTTATGTAAATGCAGATGTTTGTGAGACACACGTTTATGTAAATGCAGATGTTTGTGAGCCACACGTTTATGTAAATGCAGATGTTTGTGAGCCACACGTTTATGTAAATGCAGATGTTTGTGAGCCACATGTTTATGTAAATGCAGATGTTTGTGAGTCACATGTTTATGTAAATGCAGATGTTTGTGAGCCACACGTTTATGTAAATGCAGATGTTTGTGAGTCACATGTTTATGTAAATGCAGATGTTTGTGAGTCACATGTTTATGTAAATGCAGATGTTTGTGAGCCACACGTTTATGTAAATGCAGATGTTTGTGAGACACACGTTTATGTAAATGCAGATGTTTGTGAGCCACACGTTTATGTAAATGCAGATGTTTGTGAGACACACGTTTATGTAAATGCAGATGTTTGAGCCACATGTTTATGTAAATGCAGATGTTTGTGAGCCACATGTTTATGTAAATGCAGATGTTTGTGAGACACACGTTTATGTAAATGCAGATGTTTGTGAGACACACGTTTCTGTAAATGCAGATGTTTGTGAGCCACATGTTTATGTAAATGCAGATGTTTGTGAGTCACACGTTTATGTAAATGCAGATGTTTACAGCCACATGTTTATGTAAATGCAGATGTTTGTGAGCCACATGTTTATGTAAATGCAGATGTTTGTGAGACACACGTTTATGTAAATGCAGATGTTTGAGCCACATGTTTATGTAAATGCAGATGTTTGTGAGCCACACGTTTATGTAAATGCAGATGTTTGTGAGACACACGTTTATGTAAATGCAGATGTTTGAGCCACACGTTTATGTAAATGCAGATGTTTGAGCCACATGTTTATGTAAATGCAGATGTTTGTGAGCCACATGTTTATGTAAATGCAGATGTTTGTGAGCCACACGTTTATGTAAATGCAGATGTTTGAGCCACATGTTTATGTAAATGCAGATGTTTGTGAGCCACATGTTTATGTAAATGCAGATGTTTGTGAGCCACATGTTTATGTAAATGCAGATGTTTACAGCCACATGTTTATGTAAATGCAGATGTTTGTGAGCCACATGTTTATGTAAATGCAGATGTTTACAGCCACACGTTTATGTAAATGCAGATGTTAGTGAGCCACATGTTTATGTAAATGCAGATGTTTGTGAGCCACACGTTTATGTAAATGCAGATGTTTGTGAGCCACACGTTTATGTAAATGCAGATGTTTGTGAGCCACACGTTTATGTAAATGCAGATGTTTGAGCCACATGTTTATGTAAATGCCGATGTTTGTGAGCCACACGTTTATGTAAATGCAGATGTTTGTGAGTCACACGTTTATGTAAATGCAGATGTTTGTGAGTCACACGTTTATGTAAATGCAGATGTTTGTGAGTCACACGTTTATGTAAATGCAGATGTTTGTGAGCCACACGTTTATGTAAATGCAGATGTTTGTGAGCCACACGTTTATGTAAATGCAGATGTTTGTGAGACACATGTTTATGTAAATGCAGATGTTTGTGAGCCACATGTTTATGTAAATGCAGATGTTTGTGAGCCACACGTTTATGTAAATGCAGATGTTTGTGAGCCACACGTTTATGTAAATGCAGATGTTTGTGAGCCACACGTTTATGTAAATGCAGATGTTTGTGAGCCACACGTTTATGTAAATGCAGATGTTTGTGAGCCACACGTTTATGTAAATGCAGATGTTTGTGAGCCACACGTTTATGTAAATGCAGATGTTTGTGAGCCACACGTTTATGTAAATGCAGATGTTTGTGAGACACATGTTTATGTAAATGCAGATGTTTGTGAGCCACATGTTTATGTAAATGCAGATGTTTGTGAGCCACACGTTTATGTAAATGCAGATGTTTGTGAGCCACACGTTTATGTAAATGCAGATGTTTGAGCCACATGTTTATGTAAATGCAGATGTTTGAGCCACATGTTTATGTAAATGCAGATGTTTGTGAGCCACATGTTTATGTAAATGCAGATGTTTGTGAGTCACATGTTTATGTAAATGCAGATGTTTGAGCCACATGTTTATGTAAATGCAGATGTTTGAGCCACATGTTTATGTAAATGCAGATGTTTGTGAGCCACATGTTTATGTAAATGCAGATGTTTGAGCCACATGTTTATGTAAATGCAGATGTTTGTGAGTCACATGTTTATGTAAATGCAGATGTTTGTGAGTCACATGTTTATGTAAATGCAGATGTTTGTGAGCCACACGTTTATGTAAATGCAGATGTTTGAGCCACATGTTTATGTAAATGCAGATGTTTACAGCCACATGTTTATGTAAATGCAGATGTTTGTGAGCCACACGTTTATGTAAATGCAGATGTTTGAGCCACATGTTTATGTAAATGCAGATGTTTGTGAGTCACACGTTTATGTAAATGCAGATGTTTGTGAGCCACATGTTTATGTAAATGCAGATGTTTGTGAGCCACATGTTTATGTAAATGCAGATGTTTGTGAGCCACATGTTTATGTAAATGCAGATGTTTGTGAACCACATGTTTATGTAAATGCAGATGTTCGTGAGCCACATGTTTATGTAAATGCAGATGTTAGTGAGCCACATGTTTATGTAAATGCAGATGTTTGTGAACCACATGTTTATGTAAATGCAGATGTTTGTGAGCCACACGTTTATGTAAATGCAGATGTTTGAGCCACATGTTTATGTAAATGCAGATGTTTGTGAGCCACATGTTTATGTAAATGCAGATGTTTGTGAGCCACATGTTTATGTAAATGCAGATGTTTGTGAACCACATGTTTATGTAAATGCAGATGTTTGTGAGCCACACGTTTATGTAAATGCAGATGTTAGTGAGCCACATGTTTATGTAAATGCAGATGTTTGTGAACCACATGTTTATGTAAATGCAGATGTTTGTGAGCCACACGTTTATGTAAATGCAGATGTTTGAGTCACATGTTTATGTAAATGCAGATGTTTGAGCCACATGTTTATGTAAATGCAGATGTTTGAGCCACATGTTTATGTAAATGCAGATGTTTGTGAGCCACACGTTTATGTAAATGCAGATGTTTGAGCCACATGTTTATGTAAATGCAGATGTTTGTGAGCCACATGTTTATGTAAATGCAGATGTTTGTGAGCCACACGTTTATGTAAATGCAGATGTTTACAGCCACACGTTTATGTAAATGCAGATGTTTGAGCCACACGTTTATGTAAATGCAGATGTTTACAGCCACACGTTTATGTAAATGCAGATGTTTGAGCCACACGTTTATGTAAATGCAGATGTTTACAGCCACACGTTTATGTAAATGCAGATGTTTGAGCCACACGTTTATGTAAATGCAGATGTTTACAGCCACACGTTTATGTAAATGCAGATGTTTGTGAGTCACACGTTTATGTAAATGCAGATGTTTGTAAACACACGTTTATGTAAATGCAGATGTTTGAGCCACACGTTTATGTAAATGCAGATGTTTACAGCCACACGTTTATGTAAATGCAGATGTTTGTGAGCCACACGTTTATGTAAATGCAGATGTTTGAGCCACATGTTTATGTAAATGCAGATGTTTGTGAGCCACATGTTTATGTAAATGCAGATGTTTGAGCCACATGTTTATGTAAATGCAGATGTTTGTGGAACAGGAGCCTCAGGTTCCAGAGTGTTTCCGCTCAGACGCTCAGGAGACGTTCAGCTCCACAAACAGTTCTCTGGCTCAAACACAGCAGAACGAGGCTGATCTGAGGCTGATCCGCTGCATATTCACGTCAAACCCCCCCATGGAAACAACTCAGGCCTGAACAAAGACTGTGAGGGAACCTGTAACTAGCCGTGCCCATACATGTGCCAGCCGTGCTCATACATGTGCAGGCCGTGCCCATACATGTGCCACTGGTCACTCAAAGTTTGATCTAGAGCTCAACTCCCTGAGCAACACTCGCTCTGGGGGGGCGGAGAAAGGGAGGGGGGGGCAGCTGCCATCCTCACCCCCCCCAGTCCCGTTTTCTATGACACCGACCGCAGCGTTGATTAGAAGTTCAGACATAATCTTTCACCAAGTCCATCTCACTTTAGTGTTTCCTGAGACGCCTGAAGGCGGCGACACACCGGCCGGACCGCCGTGACATCATCTGAGCCGGAGGAGGCTCAGATGATGTCACGGATGGAGCTTCTTCACCTGAACCTGCAGCATCAGAGGGAGAAGAAACGCCACGTGAGGATGACGGGGCAGAGGGAGGATGTGAGGATGACGGAGCAGAGGAAGGAGGATTCAAACGCCACGTGAGGATGATGGAGCAGAGGGAGGATGTGAGGATGATGGAGCAGAGGGAGGATGTGAGGATGACGGAGCAGAGGAAGGAGGATTCAAACGCCACGTGAGGATGATGGAGCAGAGGGAGGATGTGAGGATGATGGAGCAGAGGGAGGATGTGAGGATGATGGAGCAGAGGGAGGATGTGAGGATGATGGAGCAGAGGGAGGATGTGAGGATGATGGAGCAGAGGGAGGATGTGAGGATGATGGAGCAGAGGAAGGAGGACGTGAGGATGATGGAGCAGAGGAAGGAGGATTCAAACGCCACGTGAGGATGATGGAGCAGAGGAAGGAGGATGTGAGGATGACGGGGCAGAGGAAGGAGGATGTGAGGATGACGGAGCAGAGGAAGGAGGACGTGAGGATGACGGGGCAGAGGAAGGAGGATGTGAGGATGACGGAGCAGAGTAAAGAGGACATGAGAAGGAAAGGTCAGAGGTTTCATCACGTTCTCACAGACACAACAGAACTCTTTCCTCTGCAGATAAACTCTCCTCCGGCTGATCTTCCTCCTCGTGAGTTGATTTCTTTATTGCTGCATCGAAACCACAGAGGGATTCGCTGTGAACAGAATTTAATTATCTGCAGAGTTTTTCAGCTCTGGAGGCGGCGCCGCGGACGGATCGATGGCGGCGAGAGCGGTTTTTAACTCGCCGCAGTTTAAACACCAACACCTGCAGGAGGAATCACTCTCACACACACACCCCTGACTGTGGGACAGGAGGAGACAGCAGGGGGCGCTGTCCTGGAGGAGACAGCAGGGGGGCTGTCCTGGAGGAGACAGCAGGGGGCGCTGTCCTGGGAGGAGACAGCAGGGGGCGCTGTCCTGGAGGAGACAGCAGGGGGCGCGGTCCTGGAGGAGACAGCAGGGGGCGCTGTCCTGGAGGAGACAGCAGGGGGCGCTGTCCTGGGAAAAACCTGTCCTTCACCTTTGGACCAGAGGGTTTCAGCCTCTCAAAGCACGTTTTTTTTTACCATTTTATTAATCATTTTTATAGAACTTTGACCTTCCCCTTGGGAGTGTCCAGTTCTGTTTCTCCGCACCAACAGACGGAGGCGGAGTTTGACAAAACACAGAGACTATGGCTGGAGGATGATGATGATGGTGATGATGATGGAGGATGACGGAGATGCTGTGTGGCTTGAATCACTTGGAACCAAAATGTTTGCTAGATTTGGACCAATCAGAGAGCGAGGAGGGGCGGCGAGACGATGACGCTCTTCGACATACCTGTAGTTTGTTTATGGCAGCGGCTCCATGTTGTGATGGAGCTTTAGACGTGTTAAAGTTTACAGCAGGTACGTCATACGTGACCTGATACGATGATATGATGAGACAGACATTCAGCCAATGAACGGCTCTGGATGATCGTAAGCCACACCCCTCCGACCCCGACCTCCTCGCCCTGCGGAGAATGTTAAATAAAGAAAAACAGAGTGCTCATTCTAGCCACTAGGGGGCACTACATAAAAAAAGGAAAGAGTTCCACACGTGTCCAGCAGAGGCACTGACATAATAAGAGCTCAGGATATGAACAACACATTACAGCCACGTGGTGATGGCCAGTCTGCCCCAGGGCGGCTGTGCGGCATCGTGTAACTATAATTAAATAGAGGAAACATGGAAGAGCTTCACTTCCGCCCCCTAGAGGAGAGGAGGCTAATGCTAACGACGTCTGTGGTCTGTGTGCGTGACTGAGCGCACGTGTGAAGACCAGACAGGTACACATCAACTCGTCTGAGCTCAGGTAAGAACATATCTCCGTCTGGATCCTTGGAGCCGCCCCGGTCCTCCAGACTCTGTCCTTCAGGCTCTGTCCTCCAGGCTCTGTCCTCCAGACTCTGTCCTCCAGACTCTGTCCTCCTCTGTCCTCCAGACTCTGTCCTCCTCTGTCCTCCAGGCTCTGTCCTCCTCTGTCCTCCAGACTCTGTCCTCCAGGCTCTGTCCTCCAGGCTCTGTCCTCCAGACTCTGTCCTCCAGACTCTGTCCTCCTCTGTCCTCCAGACTCTGTCCTCCTCTGTCCTCCAGGCTCTGTCCTCCTCTGTCCTCCAGGCTCTGTCCTCCAGACTCTGTCCTCCAGGCTCTGTCCTCCTCTGTCCTCCAGACTCTGTCCTCCAGGCTCTGTCCTCCTCTGTCCTCCAGGCTCTGTCCTCCTCTGTCCTCCAGGCTCTGTCCTCCAGGCTCTGTCCTCCAGGCTCTGTCCTCCTCTGTCCTCCTCTGTCCTCCAGGCTCTGTCCTCCAGGCTCTGTCCTCCTCTGTCCTCCTCTGTCCTCCAGACTCTGTCCTCCTCTGTCCTCCAGACTCTGTCCTCCAGACTCTGTCCTCCAGGCTCTGTCCTCCAGGCTCTGTCCTCCAGACTCTGTCCTCCTCTGTCCTCCTCTGTCCTCCAGACTCTGTCCTCCAGGCTCTGTCCTCCAGGCTCTGTCCTCCAGGCTCTGTCCTCCAGACTCTGTCCTCCAGGCTCTGTCCTCCTCTGTCCTCCTCTGTCCTCCAGACTCTGTCCTCCTCTGTCCTCCAGACTCTGTCCTCCTCTGTCCTCCAGACTCTGTCCTCCTCTGTCCTCCAGACTCTGTCCTCCAGACTCTGTCCTCCTCTGTCCTCCAGGCTCTGTCCTCCAGACTCTGTCCTCCAGGCTCTGTCCTCCTCTGTCCTCCTCTGTCCTCCAGACTCTGTCCTCCAGACTCTGTCCTCCAGGCTCTGTCCTCCAGGCTCTGTCCTCCAGGCTCTGTCCTCCAGGCTCTGTCCTCCAGACTCTGTCCTCCTCTGTCCTCCTCTGTCCTCCAGACTCTGTCCTCCAGGCTCTGTCCTCCAGGCTCTGTCCTCCAGGCTCTGTCCTCCAGACTCTGTCCTCCTCTGTCCTCCTCTGTCCTCCAGACTCTGTCCTCCAGACTCTGTCCTCCAGGCTCTGTCCTCCAGACTCTGTCCTCCAGGCTCTGTCCTCCTCTGTCCTCCAGGCTCTGTCCTCCAGGCTCTGTCCTCCTCTGTCCTCCAGACTCTGTCCTCCAGACTCTGTCCTCCAGGCTCTGTCCTCCAGGCTCTGTCCTCCAGGCTCTGTCCTCCTCTGTCCTCCAGGCTCTGTCCTCCAGGCTCTGTCCTCCTCTGTCCTCCTCTGTCCTCCAGGCTCTGTCCTCCTCTGTCCTCCAGGCTCTGTCCTCCTCTGTCCTCCTCTGTCCTCCAGGCTCTGTCCTCCAGACTCTGTCCTCCAGACTCTGTCCTCCAGGCTCTGTCCTCCAGACTCTGTCCTCCAGGCTCTGTCCTCCAGGCTCTGTCCTCCAGACTCTGTCCTCCAGGCTCTGTCCTCCAGGCTCTGTCCTCCAGGCTCTGTCCTCCAGACTCTGTCCTCCAGGCTCTGTCCTCCAGGCTCTGTCCTCCAGACTCTGTCCTCCAGGCTCTGTCCTCCAGGCTCTGTCCTCCTCTGTCCTCCAGGCTCTGTCCTCCAGGCTCTGTCCTCCTCTGTCCTCCAGGCTCTGTCCTCCAGGCTCTGTCCTCCTCTGTCCTCCTCTGTCCTCCAGGCTCTGTCCTCCTCTGTCCTCCAGGCTCTGTCCTCCTCTGTCCTCCTCTGTCCTCCAGGCTCTGTCCTCCTCTGTCCTCCAGGCTCTGTCCTCCAGGCTCTGTCCTCCTCTGTCCTCCAGGCTCTGTCCTCCAGACTCTGTCCTCCTCTGTCCTCCAGGCTCTGTCCTCCTCTGTCCTCCAGGCTCTGTCCTCCTCTGTCCTCCAGGCTCTGTCCTCCTCTGTCCTCCAGGCTCTGTCCTCCAGACTCTGTCCTCCTCTGTCCTCCAGACTCTGTCCTCCTCTGTCCTCCAGGCTCTGTCCTCCTCTGTCCTCCAGGCTCTGTCCTCCAGACTCTGTCCTCCTCTGTCCTCCAGGCTCTGTCCTCCTCTGTCCTCCAGGCTCTGTCCTCCAGACTCTGTCCTCCTCTGTCCTCCAGGCTCGGTCCTCGTCCTGAGCCTCTGTCTGGAAGATCTGAGACGGCCTCTCTCGCTCCTCCTGTCGTTACTAATGGAAACTCATTAAACCTGATTCACGAGGACTCGACAGGATAATGCCGTCAGTGACAGGGGCGCGCACGCTCACACACACACACAGGGACCGGCACGTGCACGCTCACACACACACGCTCACACACACACGCTCACACACACACACAGGGACAGGGGCGTGCACGCTCACACACTCACACACAGCCTTTAGATTTGGGTGAAGCCGACCTGGAGTAAGTGCTGTTTTCAGGCGGGGGTGAGAGGTGAGAACTTTTAATTTACTGAAGCAATTACAGGTCGGAGCCGAGAGGAATCGATGAGCAATTACACGGTGATTACAGACGAGCGTCACGGCGGCGTCTTCAGAGGCAGAGGGCGGAGCTTCAGCACCACTTCATCAACTCTATCAGCTCACAGACAACAGAACCACAGCAGAACCACAGCAGAACCAGGACAGAACCAGGACAGAACCACGACAGAACCACAGCAGAACCAGGACAGCAGCAGGTTAGGAGAGGCCTTCAGAGGCTCCGTATCAAATGTAAAGGCTTCATAATGAATCCCTGTTTCAGACAGACTTCACCTTAACCTCTTCTCACCCGCCAAAACCAAATCCATTCTCTCCTCTTTGCCATTGCCGTCACTTTTTATTCCCCTTGTGTGTTTTTGTCACTTTTTTATGACTTTTTTGCTGCTCTTCTGTCACTTTTTTGCTGGATTTTTATCTTTTTTTGCTGGATTTTTGTCACTTTTTTGCTGGATTTTTGTCTTTTTTTGCTGGATTTTTGTCTTTTTTTGCTGGATTTTTGTCTTTTTTTTGTTGGATTTTTGTCTTTTTTTTGCTGGATTTTTGTCTTTTTTTTGGCTGGATTTTTGTCATTTTTTTGCTGGATTTTTTGTCATTTTTTTGCTGGATTTTGATCTTTTTTTTGCTGGATTTTGATCTTTTTTTTGCTGGATTTTGATCTTTTTTTTGCTGGATTTTTGTCTTTTTTTTCTGGATTTTTGTCTTTTTTTTTGCTGGATTTTGATCTTTTTTTTGCTGGATTTTGATCTTTTTTTTGCTGGATTTTGATCTTTTTTTTGCTGGATTTTGATCTTTTTTTTGCTGGATTTTGATCTTTTTTTTGCTGGATTTTGATCTTTTTTTTTGCTGGATTTTGATCTTTTTTTTGCTGGATTTTGATCTTTTTTTTTGCTGGATTTTGATCTTTTTTTTGCTGGATTTTGATCTTTTTTTTTGCTGGATTTTGATCTTTTTTTTGCTGGATTTTGATCTTTTTTTTTGCTGGATTTTGATCTTTTTTTTGCTGGATTTTGATCTTTTTTTTTGCTGGATTTTGATCTTTTTTTTGCTGGATTTTTTGTCATTTTTTTGCTGGATTTTGATCTTTTTTTTGCTGGATTTTGATCTTTTTTTTGCTGGATTTTGATCTTTTTTTTGCTGGATTTTGATCTTTTTTTTGCTGGATTTTGATCTTTTTTTTGCTGGATTTTGATCTTTTTTTTGCTGGATTTTGATCTTTTTTTTTGCTGGATTTTGATCTTTTTTTTTGCTGGATTTTGATCTTTTTTTTGCTGGATTTTGATCTTTTTTTTTGCTGGATTTTGATCTTTTTTTTGCTGGATTTTTTGTCATTTTTTTGCTGGATTTTGATCTTTTTTTTGCTGGATTTTGATCTTTTTTTTGCTGGATTTTGATCTTTTTTTTGCTGGATTTTGATCTTTTTTTTGCTGGATTTTGATCTTTTTTTTGCTGGATTTTGATCTTTTTTTTGCTGGATTTTTTGTCATTTTTTTGCTGGATTTTTGTCACTTTTTTTGTTGAGTTTTTGTCATTTTTGTTGCTTTTTTTGGTCACTTTTTAGCTTTTTTTGTTGCGTTTACATCCTCATTTCTTCTTCATTTTTTTTCTCTGTTTTGAAGAAGATTTTAGATTTGGAGAATTTGGAGAAAACATGTTCAGGTGGGAGATAAGAGGTTAATCCAGTGAAAACCCTTCAGACTAGGACTAACAGACTCTTGGCAGCAGATTCCACTGTACCCCTTCTTAAAGAGAGGGACCCCCCCACGTGACAGGTGGGACGTGTCAACCAAGACTGTCCCACAACATCCACAGACTAAAGGTGATTCAGTTTTACTATGTTTCAGTCGATGACGCTGAGCAGCTTTTCCCACGTCTGCAATGTGGAAACTGATGACGTCATAAGACACAGATCAGGGAACTCCTACGGGACAGGGGAATAACTGATGTTCCTCAGAGTTCCTAACACAGGATTCTGCAAAACATGGCTTTACAAGAAAGAAAAACAGTGTTTACACAGGGAGATATGAAAGTAAAGAGAGGACGCTGTGAAGCCTCTGCACTGAAGGTGTGTTCCAGAAAGTTGCTTCTCTCCTCGTCCCGTGTTTTCTTTCAGACGGCTTTAAATCAGCAGAGCCGTGAGTTCTGGCCCAACACGGCGTCTCTTTCCCTGTAGGATCAGACGTGAAGAGGCTGCTCTGGTGCAGGAGCCAGAAGATCAGGAGACAGACTTTTACTTCCTTTACTACAGGGGTGGGCAACCTCAGGCCCGGGGGCCAAATCCGGCCCTCCAGCACAGAACCTCTGGCCCCCAAGATGATTATGTGAAACATTATTGTGCAAATAAGAGATCAAATACCTGTTAAAGTTGTCTAAAAATGAGAGAAATAGTCAGTATTTTACAAATGTCCTGTCAGAACATCCTGCTTGGTCAGATATAATGTTAAACAGTGATTCTCAACTGGTGGGTCGGGACCCAAAAGTGGGTCACAGAACCATTTCAGTGGGTTGCAAGTCTAGAAGGAACAATATTTTCCCTCTGAAACTGCCTGGAAACATGAATGAATGTTATTGGGTAGTTTTGATCATAATTTCAGTCTTAATGAAATCTACTGCTTGTTCAACAAAAGCTTGTGTTGAAAATACAATATTTTATACGATCTATGACAAATTGCAGTTTTATTTGGGTCCTCGGCTCATCATCCGAGGGTAATGGCAGGTCCCAAAGCCGTGACACTTGGGAACCACTGATGTAAAACAATGGCATTTGTAGAGAATAGTTCTTTACTTTGGGCTACGATGTTGAGGTTCAGCCCTTGGGTGTTTTGGAAATGATGAAAATCAGCCCTCGACAAAGCAAACCTGCCTGTTTTACTACATGCTTTAGAAGCCAAACCCACTCTGGGGAAGGTCCTGATAAGGAAATAGCAAAACAACAGCTCCAAAAGTGCATTTAGCCGATATAGGCCCTTTAACGTTCCTCTGTGAGGAGTCAGACACAAGGGGGCGCCGTTCCCCTGGTCAGTGTCAGCGTCAGCAGAATGAGGGAGAAACGCCGCGTCCTGAACAGCTGAACCAGGAAATAAAACTAAACTAAGACAAAACAGGAACAAAGGAAGAGAAGAGTCTGTGAGGGTCAGTTTAGCTTCTCTGCTTCATCCTGGACGGGAGTAAGAAATCCATCATGAAAAGCAACACATTTATAAACCATATATATGAGCTGCATATTATCCATGTTTGGAAGAATGTGAGGTCCAAGGATAAATGCATATTAAGGCGAGACGCTGCAGCTGAATAGGGAAAAAACAAATGTAGAGAAAACGATTTGAAACTTTCACTGAACATTATTGGTATAAATAAGAGACAAAAATGTATTGCAATTTTTCTGACATTTTATGTTTTCTTATAAAAATAAGGCATTTTGTGCATGAAAATTGCCGGAATCTAAAGGTTAGGGTTAACCCTAACCAACAGAGTCTCTTTAAAAAAGCCATAACAATCTTGGAGAAGAAGCCGTTCTCCTTTCACCTCTGCACTGTCTTAGAGAAGCTTCATTTACTCCATTTTGAAAACTTCATTCATTTTAAATATGGTTGCCTTGTATATAAAGTATTGCATGGACTTGCTCCGCCTCCATTGCAGGATTTCATCAAAACAAAGTCTGTGAGTGGGATCACGGGCACCAGGGCATCAGCTCGAGGAGACTGTGAGGTTCCACACAGGAGAACCTCCTCTGGACAGACTGTGAGGTTTCACACAGGAGAACCTCCTCTGGACAGACTGTGAGGTTTCACACAGGAGAACCTCCTCTGGACAGACTGTGAGGTTCCACACAGGAGAACCTCCTCTGGACAGACTGTGCTCTCTGTGAGGCTCCACACAGGAGAACCTCCTCAGGACAGACTGTGCTCTCTGTGAGGCTCCACACAGGAGAACCTCCTCTGGACAGACTGTGAGGTTCCACACAGGAGAACCTCCTCTGGACAGACTGTGCTCTCTGTGAGGCTCCACACAGGAGAACCTCCTCTGGACAGACTGTGAGGTTTCACACAGGAGAACCTCCTCTGGACAGACTGTGAGGTTTCACACAGGAGAACCTCCTCTGGACAGACTGTGAGGTTTCACACAGGAGAACCTCCTCTGGACAGACTGTGAGGTTTCACACAGGAGAACCTCCTCTGGACAGACTGTGAGGTTTCACACAGGAGAACCTCCTCTGGACAGACTGTGCTCTCTCCCTTTATCATCAGACTTTTAAAGCCCGTTTTAAACTGTGGCTAAAGGAAAACCAGGCCTGTGACACTTTTAGTTGTTATTGCATTTATTGTTGTCGCATTATGTTCATTGTAAATTGTAAATTGTGTATGTGTTTCCTGCCTCGGGACGACAGATGCAAACTAGCATCTCCGCTATAATCTGGCATATTCACAGAGCTCATGTGCAACTGTTCATCAGCATGCATTGTCCCAATCAAATAAATAAATATATAAATAAATAAATGTTGTGAAGTCCAAGACGGGACAGTCTGGAGTCTGTGGGAGCGACTGTGAGGACCAGGCTCTGCCCGAGGGGAAAACCAGCCTGAACATCCTGGACCAGAAGGAGAAAGACTATGTTTGGATTAAAGCCACTTCACGGGGAAACTGCAGGACACGAGGAGGTCAGATCTGACGGCTTCACATTTATCCTCTGACATGAAAACTCAGGCGTGACTAACCCTGATCTGAGCTCGGAACACGCGTGCTGCATACAACATGGCAGCCCGTGTTCTGCTACACGCGTGTGCTCTGACCTCCTGTGGACCATGTTAAAGTGTCATGAAGCTGACGGAGCGAGAGCAGAAGGAACACTGTGTATTCATGCTTTGCTTTGAGGATTTGTGATAAACCTGACGCGTCTGAGCCGAACTCAAGGACCAGGAGCTGATCTGTGTCTGAGGCTCGTTCTTATCCCGAGGTCGTTTGCTTTAACACGGCTGAACGTTAAGCTTTAGTGAGAGTTTTATGCTTTCATTAGAATATAAAGCGCTCGCAAAGTCTTATGAGAAAATGAATAAATGACGGCGAGAGCTGGATCTGTATTTCTGACACGTCTGAACACAGAAGATCAGATCTCACTTGGATCTCATGACTCTCTGCTCTTCATCCTCCAGAGACTGAAAGCACGTTTCAATATGAACTCTTCAGTTAAAAGTGTCAAATGGAAAGAGGGAGGATTGGCGCTGCCAGACTTTGATTAATTGGTGTATTCCACATTTTACAGCAAAGTGGAAACAAATAGAGTTGAACCCTGATGAGGACCATGTATGTGCCATGATAGCTCGTAAGAAGATATTCAAAGAAAATGAAAAGAAATTGGATTTAATCACCAAATTCACCTTGGAGGTCTGGTTTAAATGAGTAAAAAGGTACAAAATGGAGAATGAGATACAGATATTTAGCTGGTTGGCATAAGATCCAAATTTTAAACCAGGAGTCATGAACTCAAAATGTAAGAACTGGGCTAATAGAGGTCCGAACATACTGAGTCATTTTATCAAAAAAGTTTTCAAAACTTAATAAGGCGAGACACTGCAGGTGAAGAGGGAAATGTTTTTTTTTACAGATATCAATTTGAAACTGTTGCTGTCGATCACTGGCATTAATGTGAGAGAAAAATACATGGCAAGTTTTCTGTCATTTTATCATTTTATCTTTTCATATAAGAACAAGGTGTTTTATGCCTAAAAATGCCCCATATTTCCCATCTTTTCAGCGACGAAATCTGAATAATAGACAGAGCTACATTCAAATCAGTGTTAATGTCGTCGACTAAAATATTTAGTCTTAATTTTAGTCAAAGTGATATTTTTGTGAATAAAATTGGACTAAAACTAAATTAAAAGTTTCTCATGAGACTAAAACTGTGACTAAAATGTCCAGATATTTGAGTCGACTAAAATCAGACTAAATAAAAATGAAAAGGAGAGACTAAAATCATCCAAACTTGTATTGAGCGTCTGAAAGAGCCTCAGATCATGTTTAAAGGATCAGCTCTGAGCTTTGTTCATGTGGAGCAGAAACATGAAGCAGAGGAACAACATTAAACATGATTAGAATCAATATCATCAATATAAGTCCACTACATTAGTCTCAAATTTAGTCGACTAAAACTAGACTAAAATTGAAGATATTTTTTTGACTAAAACTAGACTAAAATCAAATTACATTTTCGTCAAAAGATTAAGACTAAAACTAAAATAAAATATGTTGTCAAAATTAACACTGATTCAAATTTATGGTTTCATTTTATGAATGAGTTGCCAAGACTTTCTCTGAGGGGATTCAGGATTTCTTGTTGTAGTAGCTGTAGTTTTAAAATAAGCTGTTTTTTAGTGGAAAAATGTCTAAAAATGTAATTCTCGCCTCATTTTTTGACATTCAAAACTCAATAAATGGGGCTTAAGGGATTAAATAATAAAAAATCCCTCTGAAAAAATCTTCCAAATCTTGTTCAGTCCGAGGCTGGAAAATGTGAAGTCTTTAGGTCCGACTGACGTGGACATAGTGTCGCCACAATGACAGAAACATGTGTTTGGAGAAAAAGGCCCTTGAAATTGTGTTCTCCCATATAAGTCTATGGGGGAACATTGAATCAGCGCAATATTTAAACATGTTATTGTGAAGATTAGGCGTGTTTTCTGTTTCCAGGTGAAAGTTTATATGTTCAGAGACAGATTTGTCCCAAAACCTGAAAACTGAAAGAATTGAGTTTTGCCTGTAGTGTCTCCCCTTAACTACACAAAATAACCAGTTTTAGAAATGTACACTGATTGAAATACATCCATATGACATGACCAGTATCGGTATCGACAACAATGACCCCAAAAGTATCGGTATCGGATCGATTCCAAAAAATGTGGTATCGCCCATCCTTAATGTTAACTCTTCAGTTAAAAGTGTCAAATGGAGTTTGGTTTGGAAACACATCCCTGATCATAATAATAAAGGATTTGACTTTGCCCAATTTCTTTAATTTTCCCTCTATTTCTGCCCCATCTTTACCAATAATTTGTCATATTTTTTCCTTTTTTTTCTTCATTGTTGCTAATTTGTTATCACAATTTTTCCCTTTTTTTTCCAAATCGTTTTTAGAATATTTCCTTATTTTAGCCACTAATTTCCCAATGTTTTTTCCACATTTCCCCCTAATTATTCCCTTCCTTATAAACTGTGTGTTTCAGTTTTTGTTTCTTTTAAATCAGGAACACTTGAGTGAACAGATATGTCTCCGCCCCGGCTGTGAGCGTAATCGCAGACTGGTTACGCAGCAGCAGGGGGCGCTCTCTCACACACACGACTCATTACAGAGCGATTACACAGGTGCACATCAGCGCTCAGCAGGGGGCGCTCTCACAGGGATAATGAGGCCGTAATGAGGCTGATTAACCTCCCGATGTTTCCTCAGACGTGAAGGAGAAACTCTTTCCTCAGACGTGAAGGAGAAACTCTTTCCTCATGAAGGAGAAACTCTTTCCCTCAGACGTGAAGGAGAAACTCTTTCCTCAGACGTGAAGGAGAAACTCTTTCACTCAGACGTGAAGGAGAAACTCTTTCCTCAGACGTGAAGGAGAAACTCTTTCCTCATGAAGGAGAAACTCTTTCCTCAGACGTGAAGGAGAAACTCTTTCCTCAGACGTGAAGGAGAAACTCTTTCCTCATGAAGGAGAAACTCTTCCCTCAGACGTGAAGGAGAAACTCTTTCCTCAGACGTGAAGAAGAAACTCTTTCCTCAGACGTGAAGGAGAAACTCTTTCCCTCAGACGTGAAGGAGAAACTCTTTCCTCATGAAGGAGAAACTCTTTCCTCAGACGTGAAGGAGAAACTCTTTCCCTCAGACGTGAAGGAGAAACTCTTTCCTCAGACGTGAAGGAGAAACTCTTTCCTCAGACGTGAAGGAGAAACTCTTTCCCTCAGACGTGAAGGAGAAACTCTTTCCTCAGACGTGAAGGAGAAACTCTTTCCTCATGAAGGAGAAACTCTTTCCTCAGACGTGAAGGAGAAACTCTTTCCTCAGACGTGAAGGAGAAACTCTTTCCTCATGAAGGAGAAACTCTTTCCTCAGACGTGAAGGAGAAACTCTTTCCCTCAGACGTGAAGGAGAAACTCTTTCCTCATGAAGGAGAAACTCTTTCCTCAGACGTGAAGGAGAAACTCTTTCCTCAGACGTGAAGGAGAAACTCTTTCCTCAGACGTGAAGGAGAAACTCTTTCCTCATGAAGGAGAAACTCTTTCCTCATGAAGGAGAAACTCTTTCCTCATGAAGGAGAAACTCTTTCCTCATGAAGGAGAAACTCTTTCCTCAGACGTGAAGGAGAAACTCTTTCCTCATGAAGGAGAAACTCTTTCCCTCAGACGTGAAGGAGAAACTCTTTCCTCATGAAGGAGAAACTCTTTCCTCAGACGTGAAGGAGAAACTCTTTCCCTCAGACGTGAAGGAGAAACTCTTTCCTCTGACGTGAAGGAGAAACTCTTTCCTCATGAAGGAGAAACTCTTTCCTCAGACGTGAAGGAGAAACTCTTTCCCTCAGACGTGAAGGAGAAACTCTTTCCTCATGAAGGAGAAACTCTTTCCTCAGACGTGAAGGAGAAACTCTTTCCCTCAGACGTGAAGGAGAAACTCTTTCCTCTGACGTGAAGGAGAAACTCTTTCCTCATGAAGGAGAAACTCTTTCCTCATGAAGGAGAAACTCTTTCCTCATGAAGGAGAAACTCTTTCCCTCAGACGTGAAGGAGAAACTCTTTCCTCATGAAGGAGAAACTCTTTCCTCATGAAGGAGAAACTCTTTCCCTCAGACGTGAAGGAGAAACTCTTTCCTCAGACGTGAAGGAGAAACTCTTTCCTCAGACGTGAAGGAGAAACTCTTTCCTCAGACGTGAAGGAGAAACTCTTTCCTCATGAAGGAGAAACTCTTTCCTCAGACGTGGTGGAGAAAGAGAGGCCGTTTCTAAAGCTGGATTCAGAAACTCTGGGCTTTGGGGAAAACACAGAAACATGTTTTTCTCCATCCGCAGATGTTTGATGAAAGAGTTTGGAAAAATCAACAGTGATTAAATTCATCAGAGTTTGTCACGTTAACTCTTCAGCTCGAGGCGTCACAAATATGTTTTTCCCGTCAGTCGAGACTTCACACGTCTGAATAGGCCTGGGGCGGCAACCGGATCACCGGATCACCGGATCACCGGATCACCGCGGTCACGTGAGCACACCGCGGGTCTAAGGGCCTCACCGTCATCACCGCCAAAAAATAAAAAATGCCTTTAAGTAAACGAAATTTAATCACAAAAGGAAGTAATAATAAACCAGAACAAGTGTCTCAACGAAAAAACTGACAAAAGTCTCAAAAAAAAATGTAAACATGGCTCTGTTTAAACCGGGGAAAAACGAGAAACTACGAAGACACGAGGCTGATCGGTGGACTGGCAGATCTGACCAAACCAAAGCACAAGGACTCGTGTGTGGGATCATCCTGGAGGAGCAGGATCTTCAGGTCCTCGGCAGGTGGACGTGTTTCCTTCTTCATCAGCACAAAGGCCTGACCAGGAACTTTAAGGTGAGGACATCTTTATGGATGCGTTTACAAAGCGGGTGATGAAGCTGATGTAGCTGAGTTTGGGGAAACTGCCCCGGTCAACATGCGTGTTCAACCTGCTGTCTGGTCTCTAACTCAGCCCAATAATATCAGAACAGTTCATGTGACAGGTCAATGTTCGCTTCCTTTCTCCTTTCACTCAGTTTGATCTGCATTTGTAGGAAATGTGAAGATAAAGCTCAGAGATGTTTGTTTGGTCGGAGTGAAGAGGCTGAAGCTGAATAAATGATCACAGAACATGAGTCACCTCATAATAAAAGCCTGGATCACTCAGGAGAGCAGGAGAACAGCGGCTTGGATCGCCCCCCTCCCCTCTTCAAATGTGTCCCCCCCCCCACCTTCGAAACGCTTCTGACGCCAGTGAGCGGAATATCGCAAAACCCAAAACGGCCCAGCCCCACGTCTGAAGGAAGGTCCACATGTTTCTCTTGTTTCTTTTTCCTTGATTTTCTCCCATGTTTTTACCTATAGCCCCATCTGCCATTTATGGATTGATTTTTTCCCCCATTTCTCCTCAAAATAATTCCTTCCCCAAACTTTACCTATTTCCCCCCCCCCCAATTTTCCCCCAATAATAAATCTCATTTATTTTCCACATTAACCCTCACACACACTTTTCCTACATGTTCCGCCGCAGCTCTGTCTCACACACGGCTGTGCTGTTTGTACATGTATGTCGCATGTCGCATGTTGCATGTTGCATGTTGTATGTCGCATGTTGAAAGTCTGACCTGCTGGTCTCCGCAGAGGAGCAGGCTCTGGGTCAGGCGTCTCATCAGCTCCTCCAGGCGGCGGCTGAAGTCGGGGCTGGGGCTGCGGCCGGAGCAGTGGACGTCCAGGGCAGAGACGCTGACCTCACAGGCCCAGAGCAGAGCCCCCGGGCCGGGGCAGAGGCCTCCAGGGGAGAGGCCTGTAACCAGGAGAGGGGCAGAGACACAGCCTGGTCAGGACAATCATCTTTCTGAGACACAAAGTGATGTTTAAATGTTTGTGATGTTTGTGATGTTTGCAAAAGTATCATCGTTATGGAGAAAGTTCCACAAATATGTAGATGTTTGTGAGACTGACCCAGGACCAGTCAGACCCCGACACCAGGAGCAGGTTTATACACTGGACATAAACCCGGTGAAGCGTGTGTGTGTGTTTCCTCCTGCAGTCTCCGACACACACTCTGCAGTTCACACACTTCTCTGTAAAACTGAGTGACACGTGAGACGAGTGAAGGCGACAGACCCACCAGGACCTGCAGACTCCAGCGCGGCCCAGACGGAGCTCAGGAGCTGGGACACGGACTCCTCCAGGACGGGCCCGCCCTCCGGAGCCCGGCCCAGGAGCAGAGGGTCCGGGCGGGGGCGGGAGAAGGACTGCAGGCCACACAGAGCCTGGAGGAACTGCACGTGAGGCAGCGGCTCCTGGAACAAAGCATGAACATGTGTTACAGGACAACATCACAGCAGCAGCAGCAGAGTATTTTTATTTTTTTTATATCTTTATTTGAATTGGGACAGTGCACATTAATCAACATGTGTTTCTTCAACATGTAAATGTGCCGGAGTTTGCCATATAAGCTAATTTTCATCCGTCGTCCCAGGGCAGGTTGATGTCATGACAGGACAAACACAGGCACAAACACACAGAGAAACACCATCACAGAGACATAAAGAGACAGTGAATGATGAATGACAACATTAAATATGTAGAAAATAGGTAAATTCACGACCGTCACAGTGTCAGAGCTCAGACGTGACGTTTGAAGAGCCAGACAGAAAGGGACAAAACACAAAACACCACAATCTTCCACACAGAGACATGCATCAGTGGTGACTCTAGACCATGTTGTGTTCTCGTGTCTGATTGTCCAAAAGCCACTTCTTCACAGAGTTTCTAAAAGTGTGGAGTGAGGTCGGGTTCCTCAGTTCTGTTGGGATCAGGTTCCAGGAGTGAGCTGCTCGTACTGAGGAGGCAGGTCTTTCTGAATGGGATTTGACAGTCTCCTCTGCTGGATGAGCGTGTGTTTGTGTTTACATTCAGCTGTATAAACTCCTGTAATGGGGGCGGGGCTAGTCCATTTAGGGTTTTATAGACCATAATAACATCTGAATACATTAACACATTTTCCCACTTTAAAAAATTATGTTTGGTAAAGACTTTACAGTAATGATAAGAATTGTTCTTTTTGTCTAAAGTTTTTACTGTCTGCTTATAAAGTCTTTCTACAGGCAACAGTGTGGTCTTGTAATATGCGAGAGAATTGTGGCATTTAGGTACAATTTTGAAGCATCAGTCGTTAAGTTATTTCTGTCTGGTTCAGTCCTTCATGGTTAAGTCTTTGCTGAAGCAGGTCATTTTGATTCACTCGCCTGGAAAATGACGCCTCCAGATTAAAACCATTGCTGTTAATGTTCCTCATGGAATCTACATAACACTCCTGCATGTGAGTCTCTGGTTGTAGCCACATCAGTTTGACCATCAGATCCACCATTAGCATCAACTACAGACTGAATAAAAGAATCATTGTCTTTATTCTCGCCAACATTTTTGATGAAAATAAAGGTCCACAGCTGAACCTAAACACACTCTGAGCCGATAAAAGTACCACCACTGGAACACATGTGTCAAACAGGTCAACAATGTCTGTAAACATTAACATTGTACATCCATTTTACACGGATATGTCCATGTGTTTTATGACCTTTGTTTTACCCAAATATATCATTTTGACCAGTAACATGTGGGGTCATGTGACTTTTTCATTAACCTCTTAACTCCCGCCTGAACGGATCACATTCCAGTTTGGCTTTACCCTAATCAAAAAGCACCGAAACGAAATGAGAAATGAGAAGAAAACAAGGATGTAAACGCAAAAAAAAAGACAAAAAGTCAATCAACAAGTGACCAAAAATTTGAAGAAAAAAAAAATGAAAACATAAATAGGTGACACAACTAGGGCTGAAACAACTACTCGATTAATCGACAACTAATCGGTTATTGAAATAGTTGTCAACTATTTTACTTATCGATTAATCGTTTTCTAGCAAACACAGACTTAAAAAGAGCAAAAATGACGTGAACATTTTTTTTTATTTTTGATGGAAACCTGCTTTGTTTTTCTAGTTTAGGGTCTTTAGTGTTTTGTACATTGAAAATTTCATAAATATCTGTTTGTTTCTCATCCAGTCATAAAGCAGAATCAGCAGAAAGCGCCTCCGAAAACACTCACTTTCAGTTTACAACACGTCCTCAAATGATCCACTTTAGCTTTATGTGATTAAAAAAAATGAAAAAATAACATTTTCGTATACCATTCACAGCCAAGCGATTAATCGATTAATCGTAAAAAATAATCGTTAATCGACTACCAAGATAATCGTTAGTTGCAGCCCTAGACACAACACAGCAACAGCGCAAGGAAAAAGATCCGTTTTGTGGGTCTTAGCTTTCAAATGAGGTGTTGCACAGGCCTATAGCCAAAGAGGACAGTATGCATTCAGTTTAGGCGGGTGGTAAGAGGTTAAAGTTGAAAAAAAGAAAAAAGAATTGAACATTTTGATTTTTGGTGGAAAATTAAAACAAAAAAGTTTTGAAAAAAAAAAGGAAAATATTTGAAATGTTTTGGAACGCGTTGGAAAGGTTTAAAGAAATGGAAACAGTTTGGAAACGAAAAATCTGAAATATTTTAACAATTTTGGACCAGTTTGTAAAATGTCCTCCATGTGGCTCCCTGCTCTTTCCCATACTTATTCATTCACACATACTGACATGTTTGGTATCCACGTGTAGCACGAAAGGCTAAACTTAAAGAGGGGGTGTTCTGCTTTAAAGAGGGGGTGTTCTGCTTTAAAGAGGGGGTGTTCTGCTTTAAAGAGGGGGTGTTCTGCTTTAAAGAGGGGGTGTTCTGCTTTTGTCAGTCCCACAGCACCAGTCTATATCACACTACAATGATGACAAACCTTCTGTTGGTCTGTAAATGCAGTAAATTAGAATAACTGCCTTGTATAAAATGTCTCTCTCAAAATGGCTGTAGTGAATGTCTTGAAATAGGCCTCTGTCTCTTTAAGAACCTCTGAGCCTTTAGACACGCCCCCTCCACACGCTGTCTGTGGCATCAGTGGGGAGGGGGTTCTGCTGAGGAGCAGTGGTTGGTTACTCGGCTGGTGACCAAAGCTCGGAGGCGTCTCCAGGAGGTGGGGGCGTTCCTAGGAGGACTCAGGCAAACCTATCCCTAAAATGGCCGCCATCAGAGTTTTTACAGATTACTCAGAAATACGTGAATGTGCCAAGGCAACACTTCAGCCATGTTTTTAATGAGGGAGTGACAGAATAACAGGATGGAAAGATTGAAAAAGTAGATTTTGCAGAATACCCCCCTTTAAAGGCTGTCCGGTCGATGCCAGGTTTAAGGTCTCATTACACTTCCCGCTCGCCGTGGTTTAAGGAGGTTTCCTCGTCGGCTGCCATTGTTTTCCAACGGACCTTCCGCGTAGTTAGAAATGATTTCAGGACGATGTGGAAAACTGACCCGCGGGCGCGTCAAATGTAATCGAACCTTTAGAAACGCCTCATTAACGTTAACATCCAGGAAATGAACCGAGACTGAAACAGGGACAGGTCACAACGACAGACAGTCATAAAACACCGCCTTAAATGTCCTTCCTTTCAACTTCAACCAAACAAACAAGAAGAAAACTCTAACAACCAGGTTCCTCATCAACTGAGTTCTTACCTGGACAGACGTTTCTCTGAAGATGGAGGCAGATGGAGTCGCAGTAGTATTTACAGCAGTGTCCTGGACAGTGTCCTGGGCAGTGTCCTGGGCAGTACCCTGGGCAGTGTCCTGGGCAGCACTTGTAGGCCGCAGGACGTAGGCGTTGGTGCTGAGGTCCATGAGCAGGTCGGGCGTCTCTGAATCGTTCTCCAGTGGCTCCGTGTCCTTGTTGGTTCCAAACAGATCTTCCGAAAACACCTCCTGCACCTCGGACTCTGCAAAACAAGTGTCACAGCGTCACTCTGCCCCCTGCTGGCCTTGTGTACATCTACACTTACAACTGGACTATCAGTGTCAGAGCTGAGACGTGACGTTTGAAGAGCCAGACAGAATAAAGACGTATTAAAAACATAACAAAGACGTATTCCAGGCGGTTCCCGGTGAATCGGCTTGTTGCACAACGTGGCTACGCTAGTTCCTCTGAGCTGAAGTTGTGGGCACTAGTACTTCCTGTTCGTATTCATTTCCATTAAGATTAGCTTTGACCTGTTCGAATCATCGCATTTCCAAAGGTTTCTGTGGTGGACAGTGAGTTCCTGGTAGACGGTCACTTCCTGCAGGTTAATGAGTCGCTGTACAGTGTAAATATTTCCGTAGAGGAGACGTCTATGTTTATGAGGATCAGTGAGTTTGACTTGAAGCTAAAGGCTAACATTCATGTCATACATTATACAATTTGAAATAGTGCCTTTTATTATTATTTTTTAATAGCATGTTAGCCTTTAGCTTTAAGGCAAACGATCAGTCCTTTATGATGACAGGCGTCTCCGATCTGGACTCGTTACATCAAGATTTGAACACAGTAAATGATCATCTACCGAGAACTCACTTCCCACAACATAATCGTAAGAAAATATGATTATTATTCCAGGAAAAGAAAACAGACAGGAAGTACTGGCGCTCACAAGCAGCAGACACTTATTTTGAGCTGAGTGGGACGAGCCCGGTGAAGCTTCTCTCCAGGACCTGCCCCTGGCCGGTGATAATGAAGAGTAATGTGGCGTCACCTGCAGCCCCTGCGGCGCCTCCTGCCTGCGGGGGGCGGCACTTCAGACCAATAAGGCCGGACTTCCACTCAGGAAACTTTACAACTTACTACAAAACCTGCTCGTTACTCGTGACGCCGCCGCCATTCATCAGAGTGAGGCGGGGCTGGAGGAGGTCGAGGAAAGTGCAAAGACAGCAGTTATTCAGAAAAAGAGCCAGGTTTAAACGTGTGGGATGTTTTTTACTCTCCACATTCAGAAAAAGAGCCAGGTTTAAACGTGTGGGATGTTTTTTACTCTCCACATTCTCAGCTGCAGCGTCTCCTTAAACGTGTGAGTGTTGGAACCTTCAGCCTCTCGGATCCGCCTGGTCTGCAGGAGCTTTTGTCTTTAAACTGAAGCTTTGAAAGGGAAACGCAGTGGCAGTCGGTGAACTGCAGTAACCCCTGAGCTCAGCTCTTCATCGCCCGCTCCCTCTTCACTTCCACATCATAATTATGACAAATCACACACCACTTTAATTATACATCTGCCTTAATAACCGCGGCCCCTCCTCCTACACTCCCTCCCCCTCCCCCTCCCTCAGGTTTATTCAGCAGCAGCAAATGTACGGCTCTGTACTGACATTTTAATGCCCAAATACAATATCACTCATTCCACAAATGTAAAACTCTGTGAATGTTTGACTTCTTAAAGCTGGAGAACCTGATTTTCCCTGTTTCCAAACTGTGACATGTTGAGTTCTGGCCCAAACCCCAAAGTAAATGACACTAACTTACGTCGTATCTTCCATCGCTCGACAATGGTCTGTTAGCAAAACTATATTTCCTCTACAACGACAAACGTCAACAACCCCAGTTTTAAGATTAGCAAAACTCTGACAGAGAAGAGAAGGTGTAACGTTTCAGCTGAATGTGTTTCTGGATCAACATTTTAGTCTTTTTTCTGCTGCTCCGTGGACGTTAAAGCAGCGCCAGCGGGACAGAGACAGGACCTGACTTTGAAAAAGCTTCAGTAAGTTTAGTCTCTGACGTCTGTGTTTCCACGTCACAAACGCTCGTGTCCTGTTTCCTGTTGTTGTTTGAGGAGGAGGCGCCGCTGCTTCGGTTTGAGTGAGTGAACTCTGACCCCACACACGGCGTTATGTAAATGAGATGTAAATGAGCCGAGAGGTGAGAACAGCCCAGACGTCCTTCACATATTTCCACTTCCAAATATGGTCAGATTTCCATGTGTTTCACATTGTTGGAAACTCCCTCTCCTCCTCACCTGGCTCCTCCCTCTCCTCCTCACCTGGCTCCTCCCTCTCCTCACCTGGCTCCTCCCTCTCTCCTCACCTGGCTCCTCCCTCTCTCCTCACCTGGCTCCTCCCTCTCTCCTCACCTGGCTCCTCCCTCTCTCCTCACCTGGCTCCTCCCTCTCTCCTCACCTGGCTCCTCCCTCTCTCCTCCCTCTCCTCCTCCCCTGGCCCCTCCCTCTCCTCCTCACCTGGCTCCTCCTCCCCTGGCTCCTCCCTCTCTCCTCACCTGGCTCCTCCTCACCTGGCTCCTCCCTCTCCTCCTCACCTGGCTCCTCACTCTCCTCCTCACCTGGCTCCTCCCTCTCTCCTCACCTGGCTCCTCCCTCTCTCCTCACCTGGCTCCTCCTCACCTGGCTCCTCCCTGCTGACTCGCCGCAGCAGCAGCTCCTGTCTGAGCGTCAGGACCTCCCTCTGCAGATCCTCCACTCTCCTCCTCCAGTCTTCGTCCCTCAGACTCTGGGCCAGGCTCTCGGAGAACTGTCGGGCGCTGGTTCCGTCGGGTTTGGACCTGATGATCGCCACCGCGGCCGCCGTCCTCAGCTTCAGGAGGAGGAGCCGGTCCTGCTGCAGCACTGAGGGAGAAGAGACACGAGGATCAAGTTCTACCAATGGTTTTAATAAATCCTCTCAAGTCCAATGAACCTCCTCCTCAAGGGCGTGACACCGGAGAACATGAGGACATCCACAGGAACATCTGGTTCATATAATGCTCTTCTCATGTCCATGTCAAAGAAACAAATACGCTTCTTTCCTCACGTCGTGGTATCAGCATCTCCACACGCACAGGCTCAACCACATGTGGAATCTTTCTCACACAATCAGATCTAATAGAGTTCGGGAAAGTCTACAGTTACCATGGAGATCGGCCATCTTTGCAGCTGTTAGCATACATTTCCATTGACTAACATTAGCTAAAAACAGTATAAAAAGTGGAGAAAAAAGCAGCGGAACAGCTCCGTTAGCTGCTGAGTTACTGCTGGTAAATACATATTACTCACTGTGGTGTCAGAGTGTTTTAATGTGAACAATAACTCCAGTATTTCAACTTTTAAACTCTCCATTCATTTACAATTGCTGCTAATCCCATATAGAGTTCGGGAATGTGATGTCATGTCGCTAAGCATTATGGGATTAGCAGCAATTGTAAACGAATGGAGAGTTTAAAAGTTAAAATACTGGAGTTATTGCTCACATTAAAACACTTGGGCACCACAGTGAGTAATAAGTATTTACCAGCAGTGACTCAGGAGCTAACGGAGCTGTTCCACGGCTATTTCTCCACTTTATAAACAGTTTTTACTGTTAGTCAATGGAAATGTATGCTAACAGCTGCAAAGATGGCGGATCTCCATGGTAACTGTAGACTTTCCCGAACTCTATTGCTTAGCGATATGACATCACATTCCCGAACTCTATTCCAGATTTACTGAGCTTTGATTTTTAATGTTTACAGATTTATCCACTAATAAACTGTGTGTTTAGAAACCAAACAAGATCCTAAACCCCTCTGAGAAAATCTCTGCGACTTGAGAAATGTTAGATTTAAATGTAAATGTATAAAATGGAATAATAATCTGTCAGTAACATTCACAGTTTCCCTCTTCTCCTGCAGCTTCTCTTGTGTTAGCTTCCAGTTTCAGATCATTAATCACTAATTAATCACATAAACGTCACGATAAACAGCCTCATATGTTGTGAGCCTCATGTTTGCTTCGCTCTCTGGTTCAATAACAGTTCAGGAGCAGAATTACCTTCAGCAGGACTCTGTTCAGTCGCCATGTCCTCCGAGGCAGCAGCAGACACGAGCTAATGCTAACGCTAATGCTAAGTGCTAATTAGCCCGGAGCTAACGCGGTTTGGGACGATTCTCACACTTTGCCCTAAATGCGGACATGTTTCTTTGCCTCGGAGGAAGTTCAGGTTCCTCTGGGTCAGACTGGAGGAAGTTCAGCACAAAACTTTACATTATTACTGTTTCTAAAAGGGTTAGCCACAAAAAGGAAGTGCTTCTTCTTCTGCGAAATCATGTAGAACTACAAACAAATGTAGAACTACAAACAAATGTAGAACTACAAACAAATGTAGAACTACAAACAAATGTAGAACTACAAACAAATGTAGAACTACAAACTAATGTAGAACTACAAACTAATGTAGAACTACAAACAAATGTAGAACTACAAACAAATGTAGAACTACAAACAAATGTAGAACTACAAACTAATGTAGAACTACAAACAAATATAGAACTACAAACAAATATAGAACTACAAACTAATGTAGAACTACAAACAAATGTAGAACTACAAACAAATGTAGAACTACAAACAAATGTAGAACTACAAACAAATGTAGAACTACAAACAAATGTAGAACTACAAACAAATGTAAAACTACAAACAAATGTAAAACTACAAACAAATATAGAACTACAAACAAATATAGAACTACAAACAAATATAGAACTACAAACAAATATAGAACTACAAACAAATATAGAACTACAAACAAATGTAAAACTACAAACAAATGTAAAACTACAAACAAATATAGAACTACAAACAAATATAGAACTACAAACAAATGTAGAACTACAAACACATATAGAACTACAAACAAATATAAAACTACAAACTAATGTAGAACTACAGACAAATATAGAACTACAAACAAATAGAACTACAAACAAATAGAACTACAAACAAATGTAGAACTACAAACAAATGTAGAACTACAAACAAATGTAAAACTACAAACAAATATAGAACTACAAACAAATGTAAAACTACAAACTAATGTAGAACTACAGACAAATATAGAACTACAAACAAATAGAACTACAAACAAATAGAACTACAAACTAATGTAGAACTACAGACAAATATAGAACTACAAACAAATAGAACTACAAACAAATGTAGAACTACAAACAAATGTAGAACTACAAACTAATGTAGAACTACAAACAAATATAAAACTACAAACTAATGTAGAACTACAGACAAATATAGAACTACAAACAAATAGAACTACAAACAAATAGAACTACAAACAAATGTAGAACTACAAACACATATAGAACTACAAACAAATATAGAACTACAAACAAATGTAGAACTACAAACAAATGTAGAACTACAAACAAATATAAAACTACAAACTAATGTAGAACTACAGACAAATATAGAACTACAAACAAATGTAAAACTACAAACAAATATAGAACTACAAACAAATAGAACTACAAACAAATAGAACTACAAACAAATGTAGAACTACAAACAAATATAGAACTACAAACAAATGTAGAACTACAAACTAATGTAGAACTACAGACAAATATAGAACTACAAACAAATAGAACTACAAACAAATGTAGAACTACAAACAAATGTAGAACTACAAACAAATGTAAAACTACAAACAAATATAGAACTACAAACAAATATAGAACTACAAACAAATGTAGAACTACAAACTAATGTAGAACTACAAACTAATGTAGAACTACAAACTAATGTAGAACTACAAACTAATATAGAACTACAAACTAATGTAGAACTACAGACAAATATAGAACTACAAACAAATATAGAACTACAAACAAATGTAAAACTACAAACAAATATAGAACTACAAACAAATATAGAACTACAAACAAATATAGAACTACAAACAAATATAGAACTACAGACAAATATAGAACTACAAACAAATATAGAACTACAAACTAATGTAGAACTACAGACAAATATAGAACTACAAACAAATATAGAACTACAAACAAATGTAAAACTACAAACAAATATAGAACTACGAACAAATATAGAACTACAAACTAATGTAGAACTACAGACAAATATAGAACTACAAACAAATAGAACTACAAACAAATGTAG
>NC_136866.1:31284512-31314817 GCF_951799975.1 Gobius niger
CTGGCAGGGGAGGAAGCCGGTCAGACCTGGCAGGCCCAAACGTGTTGTGAGGGTCTGCTGGGAACGTCTGGCGGATCCCTCTGTCAGTGGGGTCTTCAACTCCCACCTCCGGAAGAGCTTCACCTGGCCTTGTTGGCTTGTGGGACTCCGGAGGCAGCTGAGAGGTACCGGCAGGCTGAGCAGCTGAAGAGCCTCCTGGTCGCCTCCCTCAGGAGGTGTTCCAGGCATGTCCTATAGACCCAGGACAGGCTGGAGGGACATGTCCCTGTGACCTGGTGTTGCCTCGGGGTCTCTCAGCTGGAGGAGGTCTGCTTGGATCAGGAATCAGCCTCTGTGACCCGGCCCCGGATAAAGACGGAGAAAATGAATGGATGGATTTTAGTGTTGCCTTTTAGAGCGTTACCTGGACAGACTCCCAAATATGTGTCTGAGCTGCTGTGCCCCGACTCCTCCGGTCGCTCCCTTAGGTCCTCGGGCCAGAACCTCCTCTCTGTCCCAGTGACCCGCTTTAAAAGCAGCTGAAGTCGCGGCTGTGGTCGTTTATGTGAAACTCTAAACTCCGCCTTAACGGAACGCTTTTACCCAAATGTAAAAGCTCCTGACCTGGGAGTTCACAGACTATGGGCCAGTGTAAGGCCTGATTTGAAAGCTAAGACCTACAAAACCGCTCAAAGGTTTTTATTTGCGTTGTTGCCGTGTTTTTGTTGTATTTTTGAGTTTTTTCGTCACTTTTTCATCTCGTTCTTGTCACGTTTTTCTGCTTTTTCTTGTTTCATCCTTATTTCCGTGGCTTATTTGATGAGTTTTGAACGTTGGGTTTAGAGAGAACGTGCTCCGTCCAGGTGGAGGTCAGGAGGTTTGTTTCCTGTGTGAAAGCTTCTTCTTCTGCTCCTCCAGGTGATGTGTGACATGTGGCTGTCCTCGGACATCACCTGCTGCACCGCCTCCATCCTGCACCTGTGCGTGATCGCTCTGGACCGGTACTGGGCCATCACGGACGCCGTGGAGTACACGAAGAAGCGCACGCCCAGACGCGCGGCCGGCATGATCGCCACGGCCTGGGTCATCGCCATCTCCATCTCGCTGCCGCCGTTCTTCTGGAGGCAGGTGAAGGCGGAGGAGGTGACCAGCTGCGACGTCAACACGGACCACATCTTCTACACCATCTACTCCACCTTCGGGGCCTTCTACATCCCCACGCTGCTGCTCATCGCCCTGTACGGACGCATCTACGTGGAGGCGCGCAAACGCATCCTGAAGCAGAGCAACAACAAGCAGCAGCGCGGAGGCAAGAGGCTGACGTCTGCGCAGCTGCTCAACAGCTCGCCCGGGTCTGTGGCCTCCAGCAGCTCCCTGAACTACGGGACCAACGACACGGAGCGGGACAGCTGCTGCGAGCAGTCCCCCTGCAGCCAGGTCAGTGTCCCCCCCTCCTCCCCCCTCAGTCCCCCAGGTAACTCCCCTTATACTCACCCCATAACCTCTAAACTCCCTGAACTACGGGACCAACGACACGGAGCGGGACAGCTGCTGCGAACACTCCCCCTGCAGCCAGGTGTGTGTGTTTCCCCCTACTCCCCCCTCAGTCCCCCCTCAGTCCCCCTACAGCCAGGTAACTCCCCTTATACTCACCCCATAACCTCTAAACTCCCTGAACTACGGGACCAACGACACGGAGCGGGACAGCTGCTGCGAACACTCCCCCTGCAGCCAGGTGTGTGTGTCCCCCCTTACTCCCCCCTCAGTCCCCCAGGTAACTCCCTTTACTCCCCCCTCAGTCCCCCAGGTAACTCCCTTTACTCCCCCCTCAGTCCCCCAGGTAACTCCCTTTACTCCCCCCTCAGTCCCCCAGGCAACTCCCCTTACTCCCCCCTCAGTCCCCTAGGTAACTCCCCCTACTCCCCCCTCACTCGCCCTGCAGCCAGGTCAGTGTCCCCTTACTCCCCCCTCAGTCCCCCAGGTAACTCCCTTTACTCCCCCCCCAGTCCCCCAGGTAACTCCCTTTACTCCCCCCTCAGTCCCCCAGGTAACTCCCTTTACTCCCCCCCCAGTCCCCCAGGTAACTCACCTTACTCCCCCCTCAGTCCCCCAGGTAACTCCCCCTACTCCCCCCTCAGTCCCCCAGGTAACTCCCCTTACTCCTCCCTCAGTCCCACAGGTAACTCCCCTTACTCCCCCCTCAGTCCCCCAGGTAACTCCCCTTACTCCCCCCTCAGTCCCCCAGGTAACTCCCCTTACTCCTCCCTCAGTCCCACAGGTAACTCCCCTTACTCCTCCCTCAGTCCCACAGGTAACTCCCCTTACTCCCCCCTCAGTCCCCCAGGTTACTCCCTTTACTCCCCCCTCAGTCCCCCAGGTAACTCCCCTTACTCCTCCCTCAGTCTCCCAGGTAACTCCCCTTACTCCTCCCTCAGTCCCCCAGGTAACTCCCCTTACTCCCCCCTCAGTCCCCCAGGTAACTCCCCTTACTCCCCCCTCAGTCCCCCAGGTAACTCCCCTTACTCCCCCCTCAGTCCCCCAGGTAACTCCCCTTACTCCCCCCTCAGTCCCCCAGGTAACTCCCCTTACTCCCCCCTCAGTCCCCCAGGTAACTCCCCTTACTCCCCCCTCAGTCCCCCAGGTAACTCCCTTTACTCCTCCCTCAGTCCCCCAGGTAACTCCCCTTACTCCCCCCTCAGTCCCCCAGGTAACTCCCCTTACTCCTCCCTCAGTCCCCCAGGTAACTCCCCTTACTCCCCCCTCAGTCCCCCTACAGCCAGGTAACTCCCTTTACTCCTCCCTCAGTCCCCCAGGTAACTCCCCTTACTCCCCCCTCAGTCCCCCAGGTAACTCCCCTTACTCCCCCCTCAGTCCCCCAGGTAACTCCCTTTACTCCCCCTCAGTCCCCCAGGTAACTCCCTTTACTCCCCCCTCAGTCCCCCAGGTAACTCCCCTTACTCCCCCCTCAGTCCCCCAGGTAACTCCCCTTACTCCCCCCTCAGTCCCCCAGGTAACTCCCCTTACTCCCCCCTCAGTCCCCCAGGTAACTCCCCCTACTCCCCCCTCAGTCCCCCAGGTAACTCCCTTTACTCCCCCCTCAGTCCCCCAGGTAACTCCCCTTACTCCTCCCTCAGTCCCCCAGGTAACTCCCCTTACTCCTCCCTCAGTCCCCCAGGTAACTCCCCTTACTCCCCCCTCAGTCCCCCAGGTAACTCCCCTTACTCCCCCCTCAGTCCCCCAGGTAACTCCCTTTACTCCCCCCTCAGTCCCCCAGGTAACTCCCTTTACTCCCCCCTCAGTCCCACAGGTAACTCCCCTTACTCCCCCCTCAGTCCCCCAGGTAACTCCCCTTACTCCCCCCTCAGTCCCCCAGGTAACTCCCTTTACTCCCCCCACAGTCCCCCAGGTTACTCCCCTTACTCCCCCCTCAGTCCCCCAGGTAACTCCCCTTACTCCCCCCTCAGTCCCCCAGGTAACTCTCCCTCCTCCCCCCTCAGTCCCCCAGGTAACTCCCCTTACTCCTCCCTCAGTCCCCCAGGTAACTCCCCTTACTCCCCCCTCAGTCCCCCAGGTAACTCCCCTTACTCCCCCCTCAGTCCCCCAGGTAACTCTCCCTCCTCCCCCCTCAGTCCCCCAGGTAACTCCCCTTACTCCTCCCTCAGTCCCCCAGGTAACTCCCCTTACTCCCCCCTCAGTCCCCCAGGTAACTCCCCTTACTCCTCCCTCAGTCCCCCAGGTTACTCCCCTTACTCCCCCCTCAGTCCCCCAGGTAACTCCCCTTACTCCTCCCTCAGTCCCCCAGGTAACTCCCTTTACTCCCCCCTCAGTCCCCCAGGTAACTCCCTTTACTCCCCCCTCAGTCCCCCAGGTAACTCCCTTTACTCCCCCCTCAGTCCCCCAGGTAACTCCCCTTACTCCTCCCTCAGTCCCCCAGGTAACTCCCTTTACTCCCCCCTCAGTCCCCCAGGTAACTCCCTTTACTCCCCCCTCAGTCCCCCAGGTAACTCCCTTTACTCCCCCCTCAGTCCCCCAGGTAACTCCCCTTACTCCTCCCTCAGTCCCCCAGGTAACTCTCCCTCCTCCCCCCTCAGTCCCCCAGGTAACTCCCCTTACTCCTCCCTCAGTCCCCCAGGTAACTCCCCTTACTCCCCCCTCAGTCCCCCAGGTAACTCCCCTTACTCCTCCCTCAGTCCCCCAGGTAACTCCCTTTACTCCCCCCTCAGTCCCCCAGGTAACTCCCTTTACTCCCCCCTCAGTCCCCCAGGTAACTCCCCTTACTCCTCCCTCAGTCCCCCAGGTAACTCCCCTTACTCCTCCCTCAGTCCCCCAGGTAACTCCCTGTGAGGAAGCTGCCACGAATGGTTGAAATGGGCAGGCAGACTTAACAAAGTTAGAGTTCTCACCAGACATTTATTGCTCACGTAAACAGATCTTCTGACACACAGATACAAAATGGCACCCATGACTAGTAGCAGTCAGGTTTTATACTTCCTCCCCTTCCACATGGTTCAGCCTGAAGTTTTTAAAATGGCCGACAAAGACCACGCCCCTTCCTTTCTCACCAGGTGGTACAGGTAAATGATATAATTATTAACATATACATGAATCTGAGGTTATTGTTGGCTGGTGGATATTGCAAACGAAACAAAAAACAAAAAATAACAAACACACACAATGGGACAAACCCACTTTGTCACACTCCCCTTACTCCCCCCCAGTCCCCCAGGTAACTGCCTTTACTCCCCCCTCAGTCCCCCAGGTAACTCCCCTTACTCCCCCCTCAGTCCCCCAGGTAACTCCCTTTACTCCCCCCTCAGTACCCCAGGTAACTCCCCCTACTCCCCCCTCAGTCCCCCAGGTAACTCCCTTTACTCCCCCCTCAGTCCCCCAGGTAACTCCCCCCATACGCAGCCTCTCCCACATGTCACATAGCTCCAAAAAAGCTCACGATAGAAGCTACCAAGCTCTTCCACGTGTTCCCTATTTAAATAAAGTTACGTGAAGTGTTTTCATGCCAAGTATATTTACACAGAAATGTAACATGTGGATTTTATAAGCAAATAAAAAGGGGGACTATATTGTGAGGCGTAATGATACAGGAGCAGTAACTCCTAAAGACTTCCCGCTCACTTCCGTCAGTAGAAGCTGCGTGACTTGTACAGAGCCTTTTCCAACAAAGCAGAAAATATATTTTGGGAAAGTGCTGCACATTCCTACCTCATGGTGGAGCTCCTGAGTCCTGTGTCGTTGTAAATCTGTGAAACATTACTACACTATATACTTTCTGCTTGTTATCACAGCCCGGCACGATGCACGTAAAAGGCATCGTTCACAAGTTATCCACGCTTCTTCAACTGTATCTGCTGCTCTACAAGTCACGCAGCTTCTACTGACGGAAGTGAGCGGGGAAGTCTTTAGGAGTTACTGCTCCTGTATCATTACGCCTCACAATATAGTGCCCCTTTTTATCTGCTTATAAAATCCACATGTTACATTTCTGTGTAAATATACTTCGCATGAAAACACTTCACGTAACTTTATTTAAATAGGGAACACG
Organism: Gobius niger; assembly: GCF_951799975.1. Taxonomy (NCBI): domain Eukaryota; kingdom Metazoa; phylum Chordata; class Actinopteri; order Gobiiformes; family Gobiidae; genus Gobius; species Gobius niger. The sequence goes on from NC_136866.1 coordinate 31,290,049, forward strand.
TGGAAGAGCTTGGTAGCTTCTATCGTGAGCTTTTTTGGAGCTATGTGACATGTGGGAGAGGCTGCGTATGTGTGAGCGCACGGACAAAGACCAGACGGGGATATATTAACTCGACTAAAGTGAGGTAAGAACATATCTCAGTATGTAAAAACGGTGGCCTGTTCCTTTAACCATTGCCATGCGTCTGCTCTTGCGGTTGTTTTGGACAGTTCGTTTCGAGTTGACAGATAAGTAAGTTCCTCTGGTTTGCTCAGCAGAGTCTTTCCCGCTCTGTCTCGTGCACCTGGAGTCCTTCATGCTTTTATTTCGTGTGGTTTAGATGATTGTAGCTCTTTGTTCTGTGGGCTCCATCAAACCTCCATCTGTCGCCTGCAGTTGGTCCAAATGGCAGCAGCGCGTTTAGGAAACATGAGCAGGATTCACTTTCAGATACTGCTAATGGTTTTAAATGTCTGAACGTTTTGACTCCACCTTCCAGAGCTTTCTGTGATGCAGGTCGAACATTGAGATCTTCCAGTTATAATACGCTGGAGAAACCAAAATCTAAGCTGAAAACCAGACTCTGGAACAGCCTCCCCTTAATGTTAAGATGGCCTCAGTCTGTTCAGGTTTTTAAGTCGTTGTTGACTTTAGTGGAGTATAACTCGTCCTCCTCTGTCACAGGTGAAGGACTTTAGTGGAGTATAATAAGTCCTCCTCTGTCTCAGGTGAAGGACTTTAGTGGAGTATAATAAGTCCTCCTCTGTCTCAGGTGAAGGACTTTAGTGGAGTATAACTCGTCCTCCTCGGTCACAGGTGTTGGACTTTAGTGGAGTATAATACGTTCTCCTCTGTCACAGGTGAAGGACTTTAGTGGAGTATAATAAGTCCTCCTCTGTCACAGGTGAAGGACTTTAGTGGAGTATAATAAGTCCTCCTCTGCCTCAGGTGAAGGACTTTAGTGGAGTATAACTCGTCCTCCTCGGTCACAGGTGTTGGACTTTAGTGGAGTATAATACGTTCTCCTCTGTCACAGGTGAAGGACTTTAGTGGAGTATAATAAGTCCTCCTCTGTCACAGGTGAAGGACTTTAGTGGAGTATAATAAGTCCTCCTCTGCCTCAGGTGAAGGACTTTAGTGGAGTATAATAAGTCCTCCTCTGTCACAGGTGAAGGACTTTAGTGGAGTATAACTCGTCCTCCTCGGTCACAGGTGAAGGACTTTAGTGGAGTATAACTCGTCCTCCTCTGTCACAGGTGAAGGACTTTAGTGGAGTATAACTCGTCCTCCTCTGCCTCAGGTGAAGGACTTTAGTGGAGTATAACTCGTCCTCCTCGGTCACAGGTGAAGGACTTTAGTGGAGTATAACTCGTCCTCCTCTGTCACAGGTGAAGGACTTTAGTGGAGTATAATAAGTCCTCCTCGGTCACAGGTGTTGGACTTTAGTGGAGTATAACTCGTCCTCCTCTGTCACAGGTGAAGGACTTTAGTGGAGTATAATAAGTCCTCCTCGGTCACAGGTGTTGGACTTTAGTGGAGTATAACTCGTCCTCCTCTGTCACAGGTGAAGGACTTTAGTGGAGTATAACTCGTCCTCCTCTGCCTCAGGTGAAGGACTTTAGTGGAGTATAACTCGTCCTCCTCTGTCACAGGTGAAGGACTTTAGTGGAGTATAACTCGTCCTCCTCTGCCTCAGGTGAAGGACTTTAGTGGAGTATAATAAGTCCTCCTCTGTCACAGGTGAAGGACTTTAGTGGAGTATAACTCGTCCTCCTCTGTCACAGGTGAAGGACTTTAGTGGAGTATAACTCGTCCTCCTCTGTCACAGGTGAAGGACTTTAGTGGAGTATAACTTGTCCTCCTCTGTCACAGGTGAAGGACTTTAGTGGAGTATAACTCGTCCTCCTCTGTCACAGGTGAAGGACTTTAGTGGAGTATAACTCGTCCTCCTCGGTCACAGGTGAAGGACTTTAGTGGAGTATAACTCGTCCTCCTCTGTCACAGGTGAAGGACTTTAGTGGAGTATAACTCGTCCTCCTCGGTCACAGGTGAAGGACTTTAGTGGAGTATAACTCGTCCTCCTCGGTCACAGGTGTTGGACTTTAGTGGAGTATAACTCGTCCTCCTCTGTCACAGGTGAAGGACTTTAGTGGAGTATAATAAGTCCTCCTCGGTCACAGGTGTTGGACTTTAGTGGAGTATAACTCGTCCTCCTCTGTCACAGGTGAAGGACTTTAGTGGAGTATAACTCGTCCTCCTCTGCCTCAGGTGAAGGACTTTAGTGGAGTATAACTCGTCCTCCTCTGTCACAGGTGAAGGACTTTAGTGGAGTATAACTCGTCCTCCTCTGTCACAGGTGAAGGACTTTAGTGGAGTATAATAAGTCCTCCTCGGTCACAGGTGTTGGACTTTAGTGGAGTATAACTCGTCCTCCTCTGTCACAGGTGAAGGACTTTAGTGGAGTATAACTCGTCCTCCTCTGCCTCAGGTGAAGGACTTTAGTGGAGTATAACTCGTCCTCCTCTGTCACAGGTGAAGGACTTTAGTGGAGTATAACTCGTCCTCCTCTGTCACAGGTGAAGGACTTTAGTGGAGTATAACTCGTCCTCCTCTGTCACAGGTGAAGGACTTTAGTGGAGTATAATAAGTCCTCCTCTGTCACAGGTGAAGGACTTTAGTGGAGTATAACTCGTCCTCCTCTGTCACAGGTGAAGGACTTTAGTGGAGTATAACTCGTCCTCCTCTGTCACAGGTGAAGGACTTTAGTGGAGTATAACTCGTCCTCCTCTGTCACAGGTGAAGGACTTTAGTGGAGTATAACTCGTCCTCCTCTGTCACAGGTGAAGGACTTTAGTGGAGTATAATAAGTCCTCCTCTGTCACAGGTGAAGGACTTTAGTGGAGTATAACTCGTCCTCCTCTGTCACAGGTGAAGGACTTTAGTGGAGTATAATAAGTCCTCCTCTGTCACAGGTGAAGGTGTTGGACTTTAGTGGAGTATAATAAGTCCTCCTCTGTCACAGGTGAAGGACTTTAGTGGAGTATAACTCGTCCTCCTCTGTCACAGGTGAAGGTGTTGGACTTTAGTGGAGTATAACTTGTCCTCCTCTGTCTCAGGTGAAGGACTTTAGTGGAGTATAATAAGTCCTCCTCTGTCACAGGTGAAGGTGTTGGACTTTAGTGGAGTATAATAAGTCCTCCTCTGTCACAGGTGAAGGACTTTAGTGGAGTATAACTCGTCCTCCTCTGTCTCAGGTGAAGGACTTTAGTGGAGTATAACTCGTCCTCCTCTGCCACAGGTGAAGGACTTTAGTGGAGTATAACTCGTCCTCCTCTGTCACAGGTGAAGGACTTTAGTGGAGTATAACTCGTCCTCCTCTGTCTCAGGTGAAGGACTTTAGTGGAGTATAACTCGTCCTCCTCTGTCTCAGGTGAAGGACTTTAGTGGAGTATAACTCGTCCTCCTCTGTCACAGGTGAAGGTGTTGGACTTTAGTGGAGTATAATAAGTCCTCCTCTGTCACAGGTGAAGGACTTTAGTGGAGTATAACTCGTCCTCCTCTGTCTCAGGTGAAGGACTTTAGTGGAGTATAACTCGTCCTCCTCTGCCTCAGGTGAAGGTGTTGGACTTTAGTGGAGTATAACTCGTCCTCCTCTGTCACAGGTGAAGGACTTTAGTGGAGTATAACTCGTCCTCCTCTGTCTCAGGTGAAGGACTTTAGTGGAGTATAACTCGTCCTCCTCTGTCACAGGTGAAGGACTTTAGTGGAGTATAACTCGTCCTCCTCTGCCTCAGGTGAAGGTGAAGGACTTTAGTGGAGTATAACTCGTCCTCCTCTGCCTCAGGTGAAGGTGTTGGACTTTAGTGGAGTATAACTCGTCCTCCTCTGTCACAGGTGAAGGACTTTAGTGGAGTATAACTCGTCCTCCTCTGTCTCAGGTGAAGGACTTTAGTGGAGTATAACTCGTCCTCCTCTGTCACAGGTGAAGGACTTTAGTGGAGTATAATAAGTCCTCCTCTGTCACAGGTGAAGGACTTTAGTGGAGTATAACTCGTCCTCCTCTGTCTCAGGTGAAGGACTTTAGTGGAGTATAATAAGTCCTCCTCTGCCTCAGGTGAAGGACTTTAGTGGAGTATAACTCGTCCTCCTCTGTCACAGGTGAAGGACTTTAGTGGAGTATAACTCGTCCTCCTCTGTCACAGGTGAAGGACTTTAGTGGAGTATAACTCGTCCTCCTCTGTCTCAGGTGAAGGACTTTAGTGGAGTATAACTCGTCCTCCTCTGTCACAGGTGTTGGACTTTAGTGGAGTATAACTCGTCCTCCTCTGTCACAGGTGTTGGACTTTAGTGGAGTATAACTCGTCCTCCTCTGTCACAGGTGTTGGACTTTAGTGGAGTATAACTCGTCCTCCTCTGTCACAGGTGAAGGACTTTAGTGGAGTATAACTCGTCCTCCTCTGTCACAGGTGTTGGACTTTAGTGGAGTATAACTCGTCCTCCTCTGTCTCAGGTGAAGGACTTTAGTGGAGTATAACTCGTCCTCCTCTGTCACAGGTGAAGGACTTTAGTGGAGTATAACTCGTCCTCCTCTGTCACAGGTGAAGGACTTTAGTGGAGTATAACTCGTCCTCCTCTGTCACAGGTGAAGGACTTTAGTGGAGTATAACTCGTCCTCCTCTGTCACAGGTGAAGGACTTTAGTGGAGTATAACTCGTCCTCCTCTGCCTCAGGTGAAGGACTTTAGTGGAGTATAACTCGTCCTCCTCTGTCACAGGTGTTGGACTTTAGTGGAGTATAACTCGTCCTCCTCTGTCTCAGGTGAAGGACTTTAGTGGAGTATAACTCGTCCTCCTCTGTCACAGGTGAAGGACTTTAGTGGAGTATAACTCGTCCTCCTCTGTCACAGGTGAAGGACTTTAGTGGAGTATAACTCGTCCTCCTCTGTCACAGGTGAAGGACTTTAGTGGAGTATAACTCGTCCTCCTCTGTCACAGGTGAAGGACTTTAGTGGAGTATAACTCGTCCTCCTCTGTCACAGGTGAAGGACTTTAGTGGAGTATAACTCGTCCTCCTCTGCCTCAGGTGAAGGACTTTAGTGGAGTATAACTCGTCCTCCTCTGTCACAGGTGAAGGACTTTAGTGGAGTATAACTCGTCCTCCTCTGTCACAGGTGAAGGACTTTAGTGGAGTATAACTCGTCCTCCTCTGCCTCAGGTGAAGGACTTTAGTGGAGTATAATAAGTCCTCCTCTGTCACAGGTGAAGGACTTTAGTGGAGTATAACTCGTCCTCCTCTGTCACAGGTGAAGGACTTTAGTGGAGTATAATAAGTCCTCCTCTGCCTCAGGTGAAGGACTTTAGTGGAGTATAATAAGTCCTCCTCTGTCACAGGTGAAGGACTTTAGTGGAGTATAATAAGTCCTCCTCTGTCACAGGTGAAGGACTTTAGTGGAGTATAATAAGTCCTCCTCTGCCTCAGGTGAAGGACTTTAGTGGAGTATAACTCGTCCTCCTCTGTCACAGGTGAAGGACTTTAGTGGAGTATAACTCGTCCTCCTCGGTCACAGGTGAAGGACTTTAGTGGAGTATAACTCGTCCTCCTCTGTCACAGGTGAAGGACTTTAGTGGAGTATAACTCGTCCTCCTCTGTCACAGGTGAAGGACTTTAGTGGAGTATAACTCGTCCTCCTCTGTCACAGGTGAAGGACTTTAGTGGAGTATAATAAGTCCTCCTCGGTCACAGGTGTTGGACTTTAGTGGAGTATAACTCGTCCTCCTCTGTCACAGGTGAAGGACTTTAGTGGAGTATAACTCGTCCTCCTCGGTCACAGGTGAAGGACTTTAGTGGAGTATAACTCGTCCTCCTCTGTCACAGGTGACGGTGTTGGACTTTAGTGGAGTATAATAAGTCCTCCTCTGTCACAGGTGAAGGACTTTAGTGGAGTATAACTCGTCCTCCTCTGTCACAGGTGAAGGACTTTAGTGGAGTATAATAAGTCCTCCTCTGCCTCAGGTGAAGGACTTTAGTGGAGTATAATAAGTCCTCCTCTGTCTCAGGTGAAGGACTTTAGTGGAGTATAACTCGTCCTCCTCTGTCACAGGTGAAGGACTTTAGTGGAGTATAACTCGTCCTCCTCTGTCACAGGTGAAGGACTTTAGTGGAGTATAACTCGTCCTCCTCTGTCACAGGTGAAGGACTTTAGTGGAGTATAACTCGTCCTCCTCGGTCACAGGTGAAGGACTTTAGTGGAGTATAACTCGTCCTCCTCTGTCACAGGTGAAGGACTTTAGTGGAGTATAACTCGTCCTCCTCTGTCACAGGTGAAGGACTTTAGTGGAGTATAACTCGTCCTCCTCGGTCACAGGTGTTGGACTTTAGTGGAGTATAATACGTTCTCCTCTGTCACAGGTGAAGGACTTTAGTGGAGTATAATAAGTCCTCCTCTGTCACAGGTGAAGGACTTTAGTGGAGTATAATAAGTCCTCCTCTGCCTCAGGTGAAGGACTTTAGTGGAGTATAACTCGTCCTCCTCTGTCTCAGGTGTTGGACTTTAGTGGAGTATAACTCGTCCTCCTCTGTCACAGGTGAAGGACTTTAGTGGAGTATAACTCGTCCTCCTCTGTCACAGGTGAAGGTGAAGGACTTTAGTGGAGTATAACTCGTCCTCCTCTGTCTCAGGTGAAGGACTTTAGTGGAGTATAACTCGTCCTCCTCTGCCTCAGGTGAAGGTGAAGGACTTTAGTGGAGTATAACTCGTCCTCCTCTGTCACAGGTGAAGGTGAAGGACTTTAGTGGAGTATAACTCGTCCTCCTCTGTCTCAGGTGAAGGACTTTAGTGGAGTATAACTCGTCCTCCTCTGTCTCAGGTGAAGGACTTTAGTGGAGTATAACTCGTCCTCCTCTGTCACAGGTGAAGGACTTTAGTGGAGTATAACTCGTCCTCCTCTGTCTCAGGTGAAGGACTTTAGTGGAGTATAACTCGTCCTCCTCTGTCTCAGGTGAAGGACTTTAGTGGAGTATAACTCGTCCTCCTCTGTCACAGGTGAAGGACTTTAGTGGAGTATAACTCGTCCTCCTCTGTCTCAGGTGAAGGACTTTAGTGGAGTATAACTCGTCCTCCTCTGCCTCAGGTGAAGGACTTTAGTGGAGTATAATAAGTCCTCCTCTGTCACAGGTGAAGGACTTTAGTGGAGTATAACTCGTCCTCCTCTGCCTCAGGTGAAGGACTTTAGTGGAGTATAACTCGTCCTCCTCTGTCACAGGTGAAGGACTTTAGTGGAGTATAACTCGTCCTCCTCTGTCACAGGTGAAGGACTTTAGTGGAGTATAACTCGTCCTCCTCTGTCACAGGTGAAGGACTTTAGTGGAGTATAACTCGTCCTCCTCTGCCACAGGTGAAGGACTTTAGTGGAGTATAACTCGTCCTCCTCTGTCACAGGTGAAGGACTTTAGTGGAGTATAACTCGTCCTCCTCTGTCACAGGTGAAGGACTTTAGTGGAGTATAACTCGTCCTCCTCTGTCACAGGTGAAGGACTTTAGTGGAGTATAACTCGTCCTCCTCTGCCTCAGGTGTTGGACTTTAGTGGAGTATAACTCGTCCTCCTCTGTCACAGGTGAAGGACTTTAGTGGAGTATAACTCGTCCTCCTCTGTCTCAGGTGAAGGACTTTAGTGGAGTATAACTCGTCCTCCTCTGTCACAGGTGAAGGACTTTAGTGGAGTATAACTCGTCCTCCTCTGTCACAGGTGAAGGACTTTAGTGGAGTATAACTCGTCCTCCTCTGTCACAGGTGTTGGACTTTAGTGGAGTATAACTCGTCCTCCTCTGTCACAGGTGTTGGACTTTAGTGGAGTATAACTCGTCCTCCTCTGTCTCAGGTGAAGGACTTTAGTGGAGTATAACTCGTCCTCCTCTGTCACAGGTGAAGGACTTTAGTGGAGTATAACTCGTCCTCCTCTGCCTCAGGTGAAGGACTTTAGTGGAGTATAATAAGTCCTCCTCTGTCACAGGTGAAGGACTTTAGTGGAGTATAACTCGTCCTCCTCTGCCTCAGGTGAAGGACTTTAGTGGAGTATAACTCGTCCTCCTCTGTCACAGGTGAAGGACTTTAGTGGAGTATAACTCGTCCTCCTCTGTCACAGGTGTTGGACTTTAGTGGAGTATAACTCGTCCTCCTCTGTCTCAGGTGAAGGACTTTAGTGGAGTATAACTCGTCCTCCTCTGTCACAGGTGTTGGACTTTAGTGGAGTATAACTCGTCCTCCTCTGTCTCAGGTGAAGGACTTTAGTGGAGTATAACTCGTCCTCCTCTGTCACAGGTGAAGGACTTTAGTGGAGTATAATAAGTCCTCCTCTGTCACAGGTGAAGGACTTTAGTGGAGTATAACTCGTCCTCCTCTGTCACAGGTGAAGGACTTTAGTGGAGTATAACTCGTCCTCCTCTGTCACAGGTGAAGGACTTTAGTGGAGTATAATAAGTCCTCCTCTGTCACAGGTGAAGGACTTTAGTGGAGTATAACTCGTCCTCCTCTGTCACAGGTGAAGGACTTTAGTGGAGTATAATAAGTCCTCCTCTGTCACAGGTGAAGGACTTTAGTGGAGTATAACTCGTCCTCCTCTGCCTCAGGTGTTGGACTTTAGTGGAGTATAACTCGTCCTCCTCTGTCACAGGTGAAGGACTTTAGTGGAGTATAACTCGTCCTCCTCTGTCACAGGTGAAGGACTTTAGTGGAGTATAACTCGTCCTCCTCTGCCTCAGGTGAAGGTGATGGACTTTAGTGGAGTATAACTCGTCCTCCTCTGCCTCAGGTGAAGGTGATGGACTTTAGTGGAGTATAACTCGTCCTCCTCTGCCTCAGGTGAAGGTGATGGACTTTAGTGGAGTATAACTCGTCCTCCTCTGTCACAGGTGAAGGACTTTAGTGGAGTATAACTCGTCCTCCTCTGTCACAGGTGAAGGACTTTAGTGAAGTATAACTCGTCCTCCTCTGCCTCAGGTGAAGGTGACGGTGTCGGACGCGCTGCTGGAGAAGAAGAGGATCTGCGCTGCGAGGGAGAGGAAGGCCACGAAGACGCTGGGCATCATCCTGGGCGCCTACATCGTGTGCTGGCTGCCGTTCTTCATCTACACGCTGGTGGTGGCCGTGTGCGACGCCTGCTTCCACCAGGAGATCTTCGACGTGTTCACCTGGCTGGGATACCTCAACTCGCTCATCAACCCCATCATCTACACCATGTCCAACGAGGACTTCAAGCAGGCCTTCCACAAGATGATCCGCTTCAAGTGCTGCCGCGGGAGGGGGCGCTGAGGGGGGGGGGAGCTGAGGGAGGGGGAGAGCTGCTGAGGGAAGGGGAGAGCTGCTGAGGGAGGGGGAGAGCTGCTGAGGGAGGGGGGAGAGCTGCTGAGGGAGGGGGGAGAGCTGCTGAGGGAGGGGGAGAGCTGCTGAGGGAGGGGGGAGAGCTGCTGAGGGAGGGGGGAGAGCTGCTGAGGGAGGGGGAGAGCTGCTGAGGGAGGGGGAGAGCTGCTGAGGGAGGGGGAGAGCTGCTGAGGGAGGGGGAGAGCTGCTGAGGGAGGGGGAGAGCTGCTGCACAATGTCATCTAAAGATAAGCACAGTCTTGTTGAAATCCTGTCCACGAGGCGAGTTCTTTCGCCTCATGTTGAGACGCTGCAGCTGAAACACGGATCCGTTTCCTCCTGAATGTCTCAGTTTGAGCTAAAATCAGAACAAACTCTCTCTTTAGAATCTTTATTCTCTGACGTTTTGTCGCTCTGAGCCGGAGATTTATCCAGGAATTGACTCCAAAAAGTTTGAAAAATGTGGAGGGAAAAAATATATATAGTTTTTGTGCAAATTTCGTAAAGTTTGGAAGTTAGAAAAAAGAAAAAATGTTTGGTTTTTTTACTTTTTTTTTTACTTTTAATTTTTTTTAAGCCAACATAAAATAATAATTAAAAAAAAAAAATTAAACAAAAAATATTTTCTTCACAATTATTATTTTTACTTAGACTTTTTTTTAAGCATTTTCAAAATTTGCCAACATTAAAAAAAATAATAATTTAAAATTAAAATAAAATTATTTTTTTTCCACAATTTTTTTAAAGCGTTTTCAAAACATAAAAAAAAATGTAATGCAGAAAATGCGGGAAAGGTTTGACAACATTTGTAAAAAAAAACAACTATGGAAATAATGAGGACAGACTGTTGGAAAAGAGAAGTCCGGTCTAAAAACCAATCCACGTTACCGTAGTTACCACAAGAGGACTCTCCATTTTAAACGACAGGCCGGACAAAACATCTACAACGATGTCAGTTTTATTTAATCCACTCCAGTCGACTTGTTTTTTCTTCATCTAAATGTGAAACTCGCCTCACGGACAGATTTCTCTGCTGAGGGGGGAGACGTTAGCGCTGCTGAGGGGGGAGACGTTAGCGCTGCTGAGGGGGGAGACGTTAGCGCTGCTGAGGGGGGAGACGTTAGCGCTGCTGAGGGGGGAGACGTTAGCGCTGCTGAGGGGGGAGACGTTAGCGCTGCTGAGGGGGGAGACGTTAGCGCTGCTGAGGGGGGAGACGTTAGCGCTGCTGAGGGGGGAGACGTTAGCGCTGCTGAGGGGGAGACGTTAGCGCTGCTGAGGGGGAGACGTTAGCGCTGCTGAGGGGGAGACGTTAGCGCTGCTGAGGGGGGAGACGTTAGCGCTGCTGAGGGGGGAGACGTTAGCGCTGCTGAGGGGGGAGACGTTAGCGCTGCCGCGGGGACAGAGGGAGAGCGTTGGACATTCAGAGCACGTTTTTAATCAGCCGCGGAGACGACACAATCACACGGCGACGGAATGAGAGACCAGGTACTCGAGTACATCTGAGGCAGTACTGGAGTACATCTGCGGCAGTACTGGAGTACATCTGCGGCAGTACTGGAGTACATCTGCGGCAGTACTGGAGTACATCTGAGGCAGTACTGGAGTACATCTGCGGCAGTACTCGAGTACATCTGGAGTAACCCAGGAGGAGCTTGAATGAGAAGCTTTGACCTTGAGCAGAGAATCATTTGTCAGAATCAGGAAACAGAACATTTTCTACTCTCATCTGCAGCTGCTTCATCTCAGAGAAACAGATTAAACGGAAAAATAAAAGCGGATTTAACGAGTTGTTTAAGACGAGCCGCTGCAGAGGAGCAGGACACGCCTCACTGTGGAGACTCAAACCTCTGACCTCAGACCTGCAGAGCCAGGTTTGATCTGTGCTTTTGTGACATTTTAGAAACACAGACTTGGTTTAGTTTGGGAATAAACCAGTTCATATATTCTGTATTAGTGGGTTCAGCTCGTCTCTGAGGAATAAGTCACAGATTCTCTTTCCTCGTGTTTTATTTGGACCTTAATGAGACGTAACTGCAGATCCTTTTCTTTCACTTGTGATGAATATATTCCCGTATTTAAGCGTGTGGTGTTCGTCAGATCCGTTCACTCTGAGTCGGGTTCAGTTTCCTCCTGGTTTTGGGTTCAAAGCTCCGTAAATCCTTCAGGTCAGATGTGAGTCTGGTGGAGCTAAAGTGGAACCAAAACCTCAACAATGAAACGTGTGAAGATCAGGGATGGTTGGATGTTAAAGCCCGGCCCGGCCCAGACCAGACCTGCAGAGGCTTTTCTCCTTTAAACATGTGATTAATCAGTTCATAATGAATAAAATAAGACACGTAGGGAGCTAAAGGAGCTAAAGGAGCTAAAGGAGCTAAAGGAGCTAAAGGAGCTCCTATAGCTCCTTTAGCCCCTTTAGCTCCTTTAGCCGCTTTAGCTCCTTTAGCTCCTATAGCACCTTTAGCTCCTTTAGCTCCTTTAGCTCCTATAGCCCCTTTAGCTCCTTTAGCTCCTTTAGCTCCTTTAGCTCCTTTAGCCGCTTTAGCCCCTTTAGCCACTTTAGCTCCTATAGCCCCTTTAGCTCCTTTAGCTCCTTTAGCTCCTTTAGCTCCTTTAGCTCCTTTAGCCGCTTTAGCCCCTTTAGCCGCTTTAGCCACTTTAGCTCCTATAGCCCCTTTAGCTCCTATAGCCCCTTTAGCCCCTTTAGCTCCTTTAGCTCCTTTAGCCGCTTTAGCCCCTTTAGCCGCTTTAGCCACTTTAGCTCCTTTAGCTCCTTTAGCTCCTTTAGCTCCTTTAGCTCCTTTAGCCCCTTTAGCCGCTTTATCCGCTTTAGCTCCTTTAGCTCCTATAGCCCCTTTAGCTCCTTTAGCTCCTTTAGCTCCTTTAGCCGCTTTAGCCGCTTTAGCTCCTTTAGCTCCTTTAGCTCCTTTCGCCGCTTTAGCCACTTTAGCTCCTATAGCCGCTTTAGCCCCTTTAGCCGCTTTAGCCACTTTAGCTCCTTTAGCTCCTATAGCCCCTTTAGCCGCTTTAGCCGCTTTAGCTCCTTTAGCTCCTATAGCCCCTTTAGCTCCTTTAGCTCCTTTAGCCCCTTTAGCCACTTTAGCCACTTTAGCCGCTTTAGCTCCTTTAGCTCCTTTAGCCGCCTTAGCCGCTTTAGCTCCTTTAGCCCCTTTAGCCACTTTAGCCCCTTTAGCCCCTTTAGCCGCCTTAGCCGCTTTAGCTCCTTTAGCCCCTTTAGCCACTTTAGCCACTTTAGCCCCTTTAGCCACTTTAGCCCCTTTAGACGCTTTAGCTCCTTTAGCTGCTTTAGCTACTTTAGCTCCTTTAGCTCCTCTAGCTACTTTAGCTACTTAAGCTCCTCTAGCTCCTCTAGCTCCTTTAGCCCCTTTAGCCGCTTTAGCCGCTTTAGCCCCTTTAGCCGCTTAAGCTCCTTTAGCTCCTTTAGCTACTTTAGCTACTTAAGCTACTTAAGCTCCTCTAGCTCCTATAGCTCCTTTAGCCCCTTTAGCCGCTTTAGCCGCTTTAGCCCCTTTAGCCCCTTTAGCTACTTTAGCTCCTTTAGCTCCTCTAGCTCCTTTAGCTCCTTTAGCTACTTTAGCTACTTTAGCTACTTAAGCTCCTTTAGCTCCTCTAGCTCCTTTAGCTCCTTTAGCTACTTTAGCTACTTTAGCTACTTAAGCTCCTCTAGCTCCTTTAGCTCCTTTAGCTACTTTAGCTACTTTAGCTACTTAAGCTCCTCTAGCTCCTATAGCTCCTTTAGCCCCTTTAGCCGCTTTAGCCGCTTTAGCCCCTTTAGCCGCTTAAGCTCCTTTAGCTCCTTTAGCTACTTTAGCTACTTTAGCTCCCTTAGCTCCTTTAGCTCCTTTAGCTCCTTTAGCTCCTCTAGCTTCTTTAGCTCCTTTAGCTTCTTTAGCCCCTTTTGCAGCTAAAGGAGGAACATCATCACCATCACTGTTATGGTCTTTATGATGTTCCACAGCGCGGCTTTAACGGCGACGCCATTTTAATCATCGGGAGGATTAAACGCCAACACGCGGGAGAGCGGATTACGGAGAACGCCAGACATAAGAGCGAGATATGGATCAGCGAGACGGAGGACGATGTGATGGAGAACATTTGAAGAACAATTTAAAGGTTTAAGGCCAGTTTAAAGGTTTAAGGCCAGTTTAAAGGTTTAAGGCCGGTTTAAAGGTTTAAGGCCAGTTTAAAGGTTTAAGGCCGGTTTAAAGGTGGGTTTAAAGTTCCTGAACGTCTGTCAGAGTAAAGATCAAACTCATCACCAGGTTTATTCTCTTTGAGCTGGACATTTGTCCTGATCTTTCTCACACTTTTTCATTCACAGAGATATGTTTGGTATTCACGTGTAGCACGAAAGGCTGTAATCCAAATATGGTCATTTCCTGTGTGGAGCTCCATCAGACTCCACACTTCACAGACTCAAGTCCCTGCTGATTTATTGTGTTTTGAACCAAAAAAAAGACAAGGAGAAACTGAAATCTGGAGAAATGACCGTCTGTGTCTTTGTCTGGTTTAGTTTAAGTCTCGTTTCTCGGCCGTTCTTCAAAACTTCCATCGTCAGGTTTGACACTTTTGAGTTCCCGATGTTTTAAGATCCACAGTTTTCAGTTTATTCCCAAACTAAACCCGATCCCAAATCCCTCTGAGGTCAAACTAATCTGTCACAAAACAAAAGCTCTCGTTTAAACCTGGAAATGAACTTTATTTACGTTTCGTGGCTGAAGAATCGAACCTGCAGCGTCTGGACTTAAACGAGAAACACACGGAGAATCAGGGAAACGCAGAACCAGAGAGCTAAACTCCAGAGGAACATCCTCAAGCTGTGGGTCAAAGGTCAAAGCCATATTCACTTCCAGAGGAGGAGGAGGAGTCCTTCTTCTTCTTCTTCTTCTTCTTTGTAAAAGCACAAAAGCTCCGCCCGGTCTGGAGCTTTTATTCCAAACCCCGGGTTTATTTCAAGTTCTGACGTTTACTCGGCGTCACAAACAAACTCAGAAAATAAAGACTCCAGGTCTCCAGGTCTCCAGGACTCCAGGACTCCAGGACTCCAGGACTCCAGGTCTCCAGGACTCCAGGACTCCAGGTCTCCAGGACTCCAGGTCTCCAGGACTCCAGGGCTCCAGGACTCCAGGACTCCAGGACTCCAGGACTCCAGGACTCCAGGTCTCCAGGACTCCAGGTCTCCAGGACTCCAGGGCTCCAGGTCTCCAGGACTCCAGGTTTCCAGGACTCCAGGGCTCGAGGTCTCCAGGACTCCAGGACTCCAGGACTCCAGGTCTCCAGGACTCCAGGACTCCAGGACTCCAGGACTCCAGGACTCCAGGACTTCAGGACTCCAGGTCTCCAGGTCTCCAGGGCTCGAGGACTCCAGGGCTCGAGGTCTCCAGGATTCCAGGACTCGGCGACGGTTCAGGTGGTTCGAGCGTCTCACAGGAAATAACAAAGTAATGACCCGTTTATTTTCTCCATTTGTGAATAAATGGATCCAAAACGAAGGGAAGATGAACAGAAACGACTTCAATTTAAACCATTTTCCTCAATTTGAGACGTTTAAGGCGAGAGACGCTGCAGGAAAACTCAGCTCCGTCCAGGTCCAGGTCCAGGTCCAGGTCCAGGTCCAGGTCCAGGTCCAGGTCCAGGTCCAGGTTTAAGGTCCAGGTCCAGGTCCAGGTTTAAGGTCCAGGTCCAGGTCCAGGTTTAAGGTCCAGGTCCAGGTCCAGGTCCATGTTGAGGTCCAGGTCCAGGTCCAGGTTTAAGGTCCAGGTCCATGTCGAGGTCCAGGTCCAGGTCCAGGTCCAGGTCCAGGTCCAGGTCCAGGTCCAGGTTTAAGGTTTGGAACAGAAACCTTCACCTGAAACACGGATTTTTACTTTTCTAACTGAAGGAGACGTTTGATCATTAAGAACTTGTTTTTTTCTATTGAAAAGTAATTCAATACAAGCCTTTCAGTCATGTGACTTTTGTTGTTATGGCGGCCATTTTGAATACCGAAGCTTCAGTTTGTATATATGGGAAAATAAGGGGAATCGTTGGGGGGGGGAAATAAAAAATGTTTGGGAAAATTTTGGGAAAAAATGGGAAAATATAGAGAAAAATAAGAAAGATGTGATGAAAAAATGAAAAAAAAAATGCAAACGAAATTTTTCAAAATTGGGCAAATTAAGGGAAAAATTGGGACAACATGGAAAAACCATTAAGGGAAAAATTTGAAAAAAATTAATAAAATGCGGACATTTGTGACGATTTTTTTCTGCTTTTGAAAACATATTGGGGAAAGTGTTTTTGCTGCTCTGAAGGAATGACTTGTGGATGTTCAGGATGAGCCTCGTGTTCCTCCTCGTCTTCGTCTCCACAGCAGAAGTTTCACATGAATCTTTCCGTGTAAAGTTTCCGTGTTTCTCTGCAGCGTCTCGCCTGAACCTGGAGAACGTTTCTGATCGACTTCGGAAACAACGACAAAAACACTGAGAGACGTTCAGGTGAATCCCGGACCAGACTCACCCGAGACTCTTCTTCTTCTTCTTCTTCTTGTCTTCGTCTTCGTCGTCGTCTTTCTGCTTTTACAAACTGTGGATTAAAAGACTTTTTCAGACTCCTCTTTGTGGATTAAGGAGCTTTGTAAAGACATTTCCATTAAAGAGCTAAAACCAGACGCTGCTTCGAGGCTGCAATAAGAGACCGTCCCCGGAGTCGAACCCGAGACTCCCGGCCCGGATCTGCCGCTGGAGGAGCCTCACGTGCCCGAGTCTGTGGAGCCGATCCGGCGGGTTTGGAGAATCCGGATCAGGTTTTATTCTTTTCTGTCGGTTTAACGTCCATGTGACCCTTAAAGTGCAAATGACCAAACACACACAACACATATGACCAAACACACATATGACCAAACACACGCAACACATATGACCAAACACACGTATGACCAAACACACGCATGACCAAACACACGTAACACATATGACCAAACACACGTAACACATATGACAAAACACACATATGACCAAACACACATATGACCAAACACACGCAACACATATGACCAAACACACACAACACATATGACCAAACACACGTATGACCAAACACACGTATGACCAAACACACGTAACACATATGACCAAACACACGTATGACCAAACACACGTAACACATATGACCAAACACACGTATGACCAAACACACGTATGACCAAACACACGTATGACCAAACACACGTATGACCAAACACACGTATGACCAAACACACGTAACACATATGACCAAACACACGTATGACCAAACACACGTATGACCAAACACACGTATGACCAAACACACATATGACCAAACACACGTAACACATATGACCAAACACACGTATGACCAAACACACGTAACACATATGACCAAACACACGCAACACATATGACCAAACACACGTATGACCAAACACACGTGACACATATGACCAAACACACGTATGAACAAACACACGTAACACATATGACCAAACACACGTATGACCAAACACACGTAACACATATGACCAAACACACGTATGACCAAACACACATATGACCAAACACACGTGACACATATGACCAAACACACATGTGACCAAACACACGTAACACATATGACCAAACACACGTAACACATATGACCAAACACACGCATGACCAAACACACGTAACACATATGACCAAACACACGTAACACATATGACAAAACACACATATGACCAAACACACATATGACCAAACACACACAACACATATGACCAAACACACGCAACACATATGACCAAACACACGTAACACATATGACCAAACACACGTATGACCAAACACACGCATGACCAAACACACGCATGACCAAACACACATATGACCAAACACACACAACACATATGACCAAACACACGCAACACATATGACCAAACACACGTAACACATATGACCAAACACACATATGACCAAACACACGCATGACCAAACACACGTAACACATATGACAAAACACACATATGACCAAACACACATATGACCAAACACACGTATGACCAAACACACGTATGACCAAACACACACAACACATATGACCAAACACACGTATGACCAAACACACGTATGACCAAACACACGTATGACCAAACACACATATGACCAAACACACGTAGCACATGTGACCAAACACACATATGACCAAACACACGTGACACATATGACCAAACACACGTATGACCAAACACACGTATGACCAAACACACGTGACACATATGACCAAACACACGTATGACCAAACACACGTATGACCAAACACACGTGACACATATGACCAAACACACGTATGACCAAACACACGTATGACCAAACACACGTATGACCAAACACACGTATGACCAAACACACGTATGACCAAACACACGTATGACCAAACACACATATGACCAAACACACATATGACCAAACACACGTATGACCAAACACACGTAACACATATGACCAAACACACGTAACACATATGACCAAACACACGTATGACCAAACACATGTAACACATGTGACCAAACACACGTATGACCAAACACACGTGACACATATGACCAAACACACGTATGACCAAACACACGTAACACATATGACCAAACACACGTATGACCAAACACACGTAACACATATGACCAAACACACGTATGACCAAACACACATATGACCAAACACACGTGACACATATGACCAAACACACGTAACACATATGACCAAACACACGTATGACCAAACACACATATGACCAAACACACGTGACACATATGACCAAACACACGTAACACATATGACCAAACACACGTAACACATATGACCAAACACACGTATGACCAAACACACGCATGACCAAACACACGTAACACATATGACCAAACACACGTAACACATATGACAAAACACACATATGACCAAACACACGTATGACCAAACACACGTAACACATATGACAAAACACACATATGACCAAACACACATTTGACCAAACACACGCAACACATATGACCAAACACACGCAACACATATGACCAAACACACGAAACACATATGACCAAACACACGTATGACCAAACACACGCATGACCAAACACACGTAACACATATGACCAAACACACGTAACACATATGACAAAACACACATATGACCAAACACACGTATGACCAAACACACGTAACACATATGACAAAACACACATATGACAAAACACACGTATGACCAAACACACGAAACACATATGACCAAACACACGTATGACCAAACACACGTAACACATATGACCAAACACACGTATGACCAAACACACATATGACCAAACACACATATGACCAAACACACGTAACACATATGACCAAACACACGTATGACCAAACACACGTATGACCAAACACACGTATGACCAAACACACGTAACACATATGACCAAACACACGTATGACCAAACACACGTATGACCAAACACACGAAACACATATGACCAAACACACGTATGACCAAACACACGTATGACCAAACACACGTATGACCAAACACACGTAACACATATGACCAAACACACGTATGACCAAACACACGTATGACCAAACACACGAAACACATATGACCAAACACACGTATGACCAAACACACGTAACACATATGACAAAACACACATATGACCAAACACACGTATGACCAAACACACGTAACACATATGACAAAACACACATATGACAAAACACACATATGACCAAACACACGTATGACCAAACACACGAAACACATATGACCAAACACACGTATGACCAAACACACGTAACACATATGACCAAACACACGTATGACCAAACACACGTATGACCAAACACACATATGACCAAACACACGTAACACATGTGACCAAACACACATATGACCAAACAACACGTGACACATATGACCAAACACACGTATGACCAAACACACGTATGACCAAACACACGTGACACACATGACCAAACACACGTATGACCAAACACACGTATGACCAAACACACGTGACACATATGACCAAACACACGTATGACCAAACACACGTATGACCAAACACACGTGACACATATGACCAAACACACGTGACACATATGACCAAACACACGTATGACCAAACACACGTATGACCAAACACACGTATGACCAAACACACATATGACCAAACACACATATGACCAAACACACATATGACCAAACACACATATGACCAAACACACGTATGACCAAACACACGTATGACCAAACACACATATGACCAAACACACTTAACACATATGACCAAACACACGTATGACCAAACACACGTATGACCAAACACACGTAACACATATGACCAAACACACGCAACACATATGACCAAACACACATATGACCAAACACACGTGACACATATGACCAAACACACATATGACCAAACACACGTAACACATATGACCAAACACACATATGACCAAACACACGTAACACATATGACCAAACACACGCAACACATATGACCAAACACATGTATATTAACATAGATTCCTTTGGAGGAAAACGGTTTTGTTTAGATTCATCTTTGTCGCTTCTTCCTGAAGACAATGTTTGTTTTTCCAGTTGATTTTAAAGATGTTTTTCTGTGAAACTGTGATCTGAGTTTAGTCCATGATTGTGTGAAGAGCTGAGGAAAAAACACGTCTTTAATCGACTCCAGCGGCAGAAACGTCACGGGTTTTAGTCTCGTGACCTTTGACTCTTAACACACTGAGTGCCAACAATCCAGACCGTCTTTCATGACGTTTGTAGCACCAGAGTATTCTGTGTTACAGCTGTGGACACGGGATGTGGCTCGTCTGAAAGGGGAGACTCTGAGCTCTCCGTGAGTGAAGACGCTTTCATTCTACGAGCCCAATCTGAGCTTCACAGAGGCCAGTGTGGAGTCAGAGATAATGAGTGTTTTATGAAACTCTCTCCTCCTGTTTCCAGTTTTTCCGTTTTTGGCACTTAATGTGTTCTGTGGCGTCTGCACAAACATCTGCACAAACGTCTGCACAAACGTCTGCTCAAACGTCTGCACAAACGTCTGCACAAACGTCTGCACAAACATCTGCTCAAACGTCTGCACAAACGTCTGCACAAACGTCTGCACAAACGTCTGCACAAACGTCTGCACAAACGTCTGCTCAAACGTCTGCTCAAACGTCTGCACAAACGTCTGCACAAACGTCTGCACAAACGTAGGGCCGGGCACCGTTTAGTGATTCCCGTCTGGCATCAGGAAAATGTAATTATCGAAAGCAGGAACTGAAAAGAAAAATGAAATCTTGATATTGAAGTTCTGATGTTCTGATGTCGCCGCCATAATGGAAAAGATCAAAACGGTTCCCAGCCCTCGCAAACGTCCAGAGGCGTCGATGTTTTTCACTGAAAGCACAATGTTTTTCTGGTGGACGACCGAGAGCCTGAGGTTTCACTGGAAAAATGTCTCTTTCTCTCTCGTCAGCCGGTTCGGAAAGAGCTGGAATCCAGACGAGTTCTGCTGATGTGGAGCAGGTTCGGTCCTGGATGGAGTCACTTCCTCCTCGTTCCTTTGGCAGAATCAGGATCTAACCCTCTCCCCAGTCAGCTCCAGATCTGATGTTTTCAGCTCTGATGTTTCCAGGTCTGATGTTTCCAGATCTGATGTTTCCAAATCTGATGTTTCCAGGTCTGATGTTTCCAGGTCTGATGTTTCCAGATCTGATGTTTCCAGGTCTGATGTTTCCAGATCTGATGTTTCCAAATCTGATGTTTCCAGATCTGATGTTTCCAGATCTGATGTTTCCAGATCTGATGTTTCCAGCTCTGATGTTTCCAGCTCTGATGTTTCCAGCTCTGATGTTTCCAGCTCTTTCTCCGCTCGTTCCTGCTGAGACAAAGAGCGTTTTTCCCTCACGTTTCTGCGTTTGTTCTTCTCGGTGCCTCAGTGAAGCCCTGACGACCACTCGCCGAGACCAGGAGGGAGATGATCTCAAGGTTCTTCCTGTCGTTCGGCTTTAACATCTCTCACTTTAAACACAATCAGAAACATCTGGAGAGAGAAGGACGATGATCTGAGGAGAGACTCTGCAGACAGATCTCTCTCCTCTCTCTTTAATACGTTCCCGCTCGGTCCTGCAGGGGGCGCCCTGAGCCCAGTCCCCGCCCCCCAGCCCTGACTCAGTGTTCTCCATTCACCCGGACCTTCTGTCCTGGATCGAGCCCGTTTGTTTCTGCCGCGGCACAAACGCTGAGTCTGTTTCACTGATAACGAGGATTCTGGATCAGACCCGGGACCCGAGTCCTTCACGCTTTAAGATCAGGACCTGGTGAAGACCACGAGCGGCGCCGTCAGGGTCGTGATGGTCAGTCCGTCGCCGCGTCGCTCGGAGAGGAGGGGCCTG
Organism: Gobius niger; assembly: GCF_951799975.1. Classification (NCBI taxonomy): domain Eukaryota; kingdom Metazoa; phylum Chordata; class Actinopteri; order Gobiiformes; family Gobiidae; genus Gobius; species Gobius niger. The sequence goes on from NC_136866.1 coordinate 31,311,830, forward strand.
AGTCGGGAAACTACATAGACCATGATCCTTTGCAGATCAAACCATCTGATTCTGCTTTAATCTGAGAGTCATTTATATTTGTATGAGCGTCTGAAACGTTTGGCTGTTTCCGAGGAAACCAGAGCTGTTTCCGACGACAGGAAGTTCCTCGCGATCACAGACGGGCAGCTCTTTCGGCCCTCAGATGGCCTCCACGTCCCGGCGTCTGGTCTCAGTCCGGTCTCTTCTTCTCCTTCTGCAGTTGTTCCTCAGACGTGCCTCTGATTCGCCGCATGACCCTCCACTTCCTGGTCCGGTGGCTCCGTGTCCACCAATCAGCATCAGCCGCTCGTTTCACTCCGGACAAAACGTCCGAGTCTGAGCCGACGCCGCCGGAACCGGAGCCGGAGCCGGAGCCGGAACCGGAACCAGAACCAGAGCCAGAACCAGAACCGGAACCGGAACCGGAACAGCCCCGGGAATGTTTATTTATCCAGGCGCAGCTCCATCGAGTCACGGGGAAAATCAGGCCTTTCCAAGTTTAGAAATTCTAAATTCTAATTCTATGATGATTTGTTCTTTCAAAAACAGGAGGTGTGAGTTGTAATAATGATCTTCTGAAGGGCTCAAACCATCTGGTGCTTTGCGTTCTTTACGGAGCCCTGGAAGGGACATCAGACAAAAAAAACTTGCCGCGTGAAAAAAAATATATATATTAAAAATTTTAGAAATATAAAAACTTGGTTTTTTTACACCACAAATTATCTTGGGATTAAAAAGAAAGGGAAAAAAAGGAAAATAAATAAAATAATTTCTTTTTTTTTTCTTCTTTTTTTTTACCCCAAGATAATTATATTGTTCCCCGAGAACTACTTCTTAAAATACATTCATTTTTATATTTCTTAAAATAGTAATATATATATTTTTTAGGCCCAAATGTTCTTATTGTCTGATCCGTAAAACACAACGAGAGTCAGGAAAGTTCTGTGTAAAAAAAAAATGTTGTTTTTTTATTTTTTTTATGAAAACGTCTAAAAAAACAGTTAACTTTTTTTAACACCATAAATTATATCTCGGGGTAAAAAAAAGGAGAAAAAAATGATACTTTATATTTCTCAAAATTGAATTTTTTTGTTTTCAATTTTTCCCCCCAAGATCATTTCTGGTGTAAAAAAAGAGTATTTTTTTCATCCATTTTTATATTTCTTCATATATGTTTTGTCTGACACTTCCAGGCCTCCGTACATGAATCCGTGATCACAGTTGTGTGAGTGAGTTCCCCGTGCGGCCTCTCGGTGGCGCTGCTGCTGCTGAACAGAAGCTCCTGTAGAGACTGAGATCTCGATCGTCCGGCGGCGGCGGCTCCAGCTGTGACGAGTGTGTACAGTCTGTGTGTGGGGAAAAGGGCTGCTGAGGCGCGGCTCCGAGGAGGCGCTCTGACATTTCCCGCGTTTGAAGCCGGTTTGAAGCCGGTTTGAAGCCGGCCTCAGACGGTCTCAGATGGTCTCAGATGGTCTCAGATGTTTGGAGATGGTCTGGAGATGTTTGGAGATGATTCCGTGGGTTTTTTACAGAGATAAAAGCGGCCGCTCCGTCGCTAAATACCACGGGAAATGTCAGGAGGAAATGTGTTCGCCCCAGACGCTCTCGGGTTCACGTGTGCTCACAGTCAGAGCGCGGGTTAAGAGCCGTGTTCGTCTGCGTGTTCTGAGCGGGAACACACGGAGCAAAGGAGGAGACATCTCAGCCAGCTTCAGCTTAGCAAGAATCCATTTCAGACTAAAGGAAATGCTCTGAGTGAGGCTGAGTTTAAATACTGTGAGGAACAAACAAGACGAACAGGAGGAGGAAAAGCTGCTCATGTTTTAGGATCGTCTGAATCGGAAGTTCAGTGAAATTCCACGTTCCTCACCTGGAAATGTCGAAATAAGGAAGAGGAGCTCGGAGTAGAGTCGCTGCTCCGTGACGTGGAGAGGAGCAGCTGAGGAACCTCCTGGTCTCTCCCTGTGGAGGAGGTGTTCCAGGCCCAGAGTCAGAACATCTGGAGGAGGTGTGTGTGGATCAGGAGGTCTGGACATCTGGAGATCATCTGGACAGACTGAAGAATAAACATATCAACATAAAAGATGATTAAAGCTAATGAACCTTAGCATCGTGCTAACGCTAACAGCTAGCTACCATAAACATCCACCTGGACCCGATCTTACACTTTATTTATGTGATAAATAAGTTCCTTTTCCACCAGAAAACTGTTCCTCTAAAGACTCTGCTCCTCGATGAAGCCGATCAGAGGCTGTGATTTCTCGTTTGGATTTGGGTAAAGCTGAACTGGAGCAGTTGAGAAGTTTAGTTTCGTAGGATGAGCTAAAGTTCCTGGCGTCTGGGGCGGAGTCATCTCTAACCTGCGACTCACGTTTATGATGTAATAAAGTGCAAACGAGCCGCGTCTCACATTTTAACCTCAAACGGTTCACACCAGAGCCTCGCCGGGACAGCGCCGCCACCAGGACGCTCACGGAACTGCATCCTAAAACTGTGTGTTCCTCTCGTCCCGTTAGTGGTGTCACGACCCGTTGCTGCCTCTAGTGTCTGACCTCCACATTACATCCGTGTGTTTTCATTTAAACTTTCTCTGTAAAAAAAAAAAAAAACAGCTGATGTCACTTCCTGTCCAAGATGGCCGCCGCAGAGTCGTTTTTAGAGTTCGTCTCGGTGGCGGCCATCTTTGTAGTTTTCTGTCTGTGTTTCCTTGTGTAGTTCTGTGAAAACGCTTCTTCTCCTGCCGTCCAATCAGAGCGCACCACGCTAACGAGCTAATGAGCTAACGAGCTAACGAGCTAATGATGCTAACGCTGCTGCTGTGAAACAATAAAGATCAGATGAAACTGTTTGTGTTTCTGTTTCTGGAGGAGGGGGCACATATCAGGGGGGGCACAGGTGCTAATGAGCTAACGAGCTAACGAGCTAACGAGCTAATGACGCTAACGCTAACGCTAATGAGCTAACAAG
>NC_136866.1:31315017-31332517 GCF_951799975.1 Gobius niger
CAGTTTCTGGACAGTTTCTGGACACGTTTCTGGACAGTTTCTGGACAGTTTCTTGGACACGTTTGTGGACAGTTTCTGGACAGTTTCTGGACAGTTTCTGGACAGTTTCTGGACACGTTTCTGGACAGTTTCTGGACAGTTTCTGGACACGTTTCTGGACAGTTTCTGGACAGTTTCTGGACACGTTTCTGGACAGTTTCTGGACAGTTTCTGGACAGTTTCTGGACAGTTTCTGGACACGTTTCTGGACAGTTTCTGGACAGTTTCTGGACACGTTTCTGGACAGTTTCTGGACAGTTTCTGGACAGTTTCTGGACAGTTTCTGGACAGTTTCTGGGACACGTTTCTGGATAGTTTCTGGACAGTTTCTGAACAGTTTCTGGACAGTTTCTGGACAGTTTCTGGATAGTTTCTGAACAGTTTCTGGACAGTTTCTGGACAGTTTCTGGATAGTTTCTGGACACGTTTCTGGACACGTTTCTGAACAGTTTCTGGATAGTTTCTGGACACGTTTCTGGACACGTTTCTGAACAGTTTCTGGATAGTTTCTGGACAGTTTCTGGACAGTTTCTGGACAGTTTCTGGACACGTTTCTGGACAGTTTCTGGACAGTTTCTGGACAGTTTCTGGAGAGTTTTCTGGATAGTTTCTGGACAGTTTCTGGACAGTTTCTGGACAGTTTCTGGACACGTTTCTGGACAGTTTCTGGACACGTTTCTGGACACGTTTCTGGACAGTTTCTGGACAGTTTCTGGACAGTTTCTGGACAGTTTCTGGACACGTTTCTGGACACGTTTCTGGACAGTTTCTGGACAGTTTCTGGACACGTTTCTGGACACGTTTCTGGACAGTTTCTGGATAGTTTCTTGGACACGTTTCTGGACAGTTTCTGGATAGTTTCTTGGACACGTTTCTGGACACGTTTCTGGACACGTTTCTGGACAGTTTCTGGACAGTTTCTGGACAGTTTCTGGACAGTTTCTGGACACGTTTCTGGACACGTTTCTGGACAGTTTCTGGACAGTTTCTGGACACGTTTCTGGACAGTTTCTGGATAGTTTCTTGGACACGTTTCTGGACAGTTTCTGGATAGTTTCTTGGACACCTTTCTTGAACACGTTTGGGGACATTTCCTGTAGTAATTGAGGACCTTCTCGACGCAGTGTGGACACGGTTCTTGGACCCGTTTGGAGCTCCTCCTCCCGCCTCTCGTCCTGATGGAAGCCCGTGTCCTCCCGTCGCTCTTCGCGCTCCTCTTCCCTCCGCTCTTGGCGCTCTTCGCCGCCCCCTCCTCGGGCTTCGAGCTCTCGCTGCTGCACACGAACGACGTGCACGCTCGTGTGGAGGAGACCAGCGTGGTCTCCGGCACCTGCAGCCGCTCTAAGGGCAAGCGCTGCTTCGGGGGCGTGGCCCGCCGAGCCACGGCGGTGAAGAGGCTGCGGGGGGCGGAGCCTCACGTGCTGCTGCTCGACGCCGGAGACCAGTTCCAAGGATCCGTCTGGTTCAGTTACTACAAAGGAGCCGAGGCGGCGCATTTCATGAACGCGCTGGGATACGACGCCATGGTCAGTCTTCATCATCTTCATCATCCTCATCATTAACATCATCATCCTCACAAACATCTTCATCACAAACATCATCTTCATCACTAACATCATCCTCATCACTAACATCATCATCCTCACTAACATCATCTTCATCACTAACATCATCTTCATCACTAACATCATCATCATCTTCATCACTAACATCATCTTCATCACTAACATCATCTTCATCACTAACATCATCTTCATCATCTTCATCATCTTCATCATCTTCATCATTAACATCATCTTCATCACTAACATCATCTTCATCATCCTCATCATTAACATCATCATCCTCACAAACATCTTCATCACTAACATCATCTTCATCACTAACATCATCTTCATCATCCTCATCATTAACATCATCATCCTCACTAACATCATCATCCTCACTAACATCATCTTCATCACTAACATCATCTTCATCATCCTCATCATTAACATCATCATCCTCACTAACATCATCATCCTCACTAACATCATCTTCATCACTAACATCATCTTCATCATCCTCATCATTAACATCATCATCCTCACTAACATCATCATCCTCACTAACATCATCTTCATCACTAACATCATCTTCATCACTAACATCATCTTCATCACTAACATCATCTTCATCACTAACATCATCTTCATCACTAACATCCGGCGCGTGTGCACATTCCCAACCTGGACCTAATGGTGTGCAGACGTAGCCGCTATCGCTAAAAATGCCTTTAAAGTGGCTTGTTAGTGGCTTGTAAGTGGATTGTAAGTGGATTGTAAGTGGATTGTAAGTGGATTGTAAGTGGCTTGTAAGTGGCTTGTAAGTGGCTTGTAAGTGGATTGTAAGTGGCTTGTAAGTGGATTGTAAGTGGCTTGTAAGTGGATTGTAAGTGGATTGTAAGTGGATTGTAAGTGGCTTGTAAGTGGCTTGTAAGTGGCTTGTAAGTGGATTGTAAGTGGCTTGTAAGTGGATTGTAAGTGGCTTGTAAGTGGATTGTAAGTGGCTTGTAAGTGGATTGTAAGTGGCTTGTAAGTGGATTGTAAGTGGATTGTAAGTGGCTTGTTAGTGGCTTGTTAGTGGCTTGTAAGTGGCTTGTTAGAGGCTTGTAAGTGGCTTGTAAGTGGCTTGTAAGTGGCTTGTAAGTGGCTTGTAAGTGGCTTGTTAGTGGCTTGTAAGTGGCTTGTTAGTGGCTTGTTAGTGGCTTGTTAGTGGCCTGTAAGTGGCTTGTTAGTGGCCCGCCCATCCTCCGTGAAAATAGCCAGAGTTCTTTGCCTGGCTGCATGTTGGACTCAGTCAGAGTTTCTCCTGAAATTCGTCACTTTTCCCAATTTCCCCCTTTATTCACAAAAGCCACAGTTTTAGACTTGTACGGACTTATACTAACCCTCTGTCAGCGAAAGAAGTTTTAATTTGGATATTTTTGCCTCCAAATTCAGCTTTTTCTGGACTGTACAATCACAGGAAGTTCAGTTAGGCTGTTTCCTGTCCGTCTCTCTGTGTGTTCCTCGTGCTATCTGGGTCTCACCAAACTATTGCTTCACATATCGGGTGCTTTGGGGCTGGAGCACCCTCTCAACGACTCTTTGGCCGGGCCAGGGGAATTTACCCTAATTACAAAATGATTCAATATATTATTTTCCAAACTGTAGTTCAGTTTTCTGCAAATGCACAATCTTTCATTAGATTAATGTAAAATCGGCTCTGTCATTCACAGCCTGTGTAGCTTCATTGGTAGAGAGTCTGGACTTTCAGCTCTCAGTGATCGCGAGGTCGTCTCAGGTGAAGGCAGTTGCTTGTCCAAACACAGCTTTGACTTTTTTCTAATGCTTTCTCCTTTTACATGGGCTGCTGCACATCGTCCGAGCCTAAAACTCATGAGCGTGGGGTATTTCATGAGATATTTGTCAGTTCGGCTCTCACATATCCTATACCAGTGCAGCGTCATAGACAGAGTGTTGGGTTCCCAACCATGGGACTCCTGGATCAATTCAGACCTTGCCTCTTTTTTTTTTCTTTTTCAGATTTTATAGCGTTGCACGTTTACATGTCCTTCATCTCTCGGATGTTTTTATTTAATTTCATTGATGCCCTCGATCATCCAGTCTTCTTTTTTCTCCAACGTCCGCCTGATGGAGCTTCAGAACCATAACAGACCCGCCCCAGACCCTGCACTGATGAGTCACAGCCGGTGAAGCTTCAAGTGTTTGGGCCAAATAGAAACAACGTCCTTCAGTCCTTTTCCCAAACGTGTCACTTTTATATCAACATGTCAAAGCTCACGTCTAAACGGTCCCTCAGCTCAGGAACGTGACTCACAAAGCTGCTCCACACAGTCTGGAGTTCCTTCATTTATTAACTCTGTCCTTTCCAAGCTCAGAAAATCATCACATTCTGAAGCTCCATCAGGCGGACGTCAGAGAGAAACAAACTGTGGTTCCTCTGGTTCACCCACACTTCAACTCAGCGCGTTTTCACGGCAAATCTAAACGTTTCTTGAGAAAAGTAGCAACAACACAATCAACAAGCGATAAAAACAAGTGCTGAAAAAGCCACAAAGCAGCGACGAAAACGGGATCAAAGTAACAAGAACAAAAAAGTGGCAAAAAATGAGATGAAAAGTGACGACACGGCTCAACCCGTTTAGATCCGTTTTGTAGGACTTAGCTTTCAAATGAGGCGTGGCTCTCGCCGAGAGGCTGTGACCTGCAGTCGAGAAGCTTTTAGATCAACTTTATTCATCACATATACAAGGTCCCAGAAGCAGTGACCGAGTGAGGTCACGGTCTGTGAGGTCACGGTCTGTGAGGCCACGGTCTGTGAGGCCACGGTCTGTGAGGTCACGGTCTGTGAGGTCACGGTCTGTGAGGTCACGGTCTGTGAGGTCACGGTCTGTGAGGTCACGGTCTGTGAGGTCACGGTCTGTGAGGCCACGGTCTGTGAGGTCACGGTCTGTGAGGTCACGGTCTGTGAGGTCACGGTCTGTGAGGTCACGGTCTGTGAGGCCACGGTCTGTGAGGTCACGGTCTGTGAGGTCACGGTCTGTGAGGTCACGGTCTGTGAGGTCACGGTCTGTGAGGTCACGGTCTGTGAGGTCACGGTCTGTGAGGTCACGGTCTGTGAGGCCACGGTCTGTGAGGCCACGGTCTGTGAGGTCACGGTCTGTGAGGTCACGGTCTGTGAGGTCACGGTCTGTGAGGTCACGGTCTGTGAGGTCACGGTCTGTGAGGTCACGGTTGCCGTGTTTACAGTTTCAGTGTTTACGGTTTTCCTGACGCAGACGAACCCATTTCACTGATTAAACCTCGTAAATCTCAGAAACTGCAGCGTCAGAATCTGCAGTCCCTGAACCTGCAGTCCCTGAACCTGCAGTCCCTGAACCTGCAGTCCCTGAACGCCTCATCAGTCAGTCTTTAACCTGGAGTCTGCCTGTGTCACATGTAAATAACCATTAATGATGTTTGATCAGTTAAAAATGGAATGAAATAAAATGAAAAATCAACAAAAAATTGTAAAAGGTGTTATTTTCTGTCCTTTTGTCGTCTGTTCATGACGTTTGCAGCTCATTTTCACACATTTCTGAAGTTTGTTTCAACATCGATTTGGAAAAAGTCCCACAAATGTAGAAACTGTATAAACTCTGTGTCTGAGTCAGAATCAGGAGAGTTTTATTGTCTGTGTGTCTGAAGTTCTGTCCGGCTTTTGTAGAGGCGGAACTATTTATATCTAAGTCTAGTTCTGTGGTTCCAGGCCTTGGAGAACCTTGAGTTCCATAACGTGTTGTTCTGTGGTTCCAGGCCTTGGAGAACCATGAGTTCCATAACGTGTTGTTCTGTGGTTCCAGGCCTTGGAGAACCATGAGTTCCATAACGTGTTGTTCTGTGGTTCCAGGCCTTGGAGAACCATGAGTACGATAACGTGTTGTTCTGTGGTTCCAGGCCTTGGAGAACCATGAGTTCCATAACGTGTTGTTCTGTGGTTCCAGGCCTTGGAGAACCATGAGTACGATAACGTGTTGTTCTGTGGTTCCAGGCCTTGGAGAACCATGAGTACGATAACGTGTTGTTCTGTGGTTCCAGGCCTTGGAGAACCATGAGTTCCATAACGTGTTGTTCTTTGGTTCCAGGCCTTGGAGAACCATGAGTTCGATAACGTGTTGTTCTGTGGTTCCAGGCCTTGGAGAACCATGAGTTCCATAACGTGTTGTTCTTTGGTTCCAGGCCTTGGGGAACCTTGAGTTCCATAACGTGTTGTTCTTTGGTTCCAGGCCTTGGAGAACCATGAGTTCCATAACGTGTTGTTCTGTGGTTCCAGGCCTTGGGGAACCTTGAGTTCCATAACGTGTTGTTCTGTGGTTCCAGGCCTTGGGGAACCATGAGTTCCATAACGTGTTGTTCTTTGGTTCCAGGCCTTGGGGAACCATGAGTTCGATAACGTGTTGTTCTGTGGTTCCAGGCCTTGGAGAACCATGAGTTCCATAACGTGTTGTTCTGTGGTTCCAGGCCTTGGGGAACCATGAGTTCGATAACGTGTTGTTCTGTGGTTCCAGGCCTTGGAGAACCATGAGTTCGATAACGTGTTGTTCTGTGGTTCCAGGCCTTGGAGAACCATGAGTTCGATAACGTGTTGTTCTGTGGTTCCAGGCCTTGGAGAACCATGAGTTCCATAACGTGTTGTTCTTTGGTTCCAGGCCTTGGGGAACCTTGAGTTCCATAACGTGTTGTTCTTTGGTTCCAGGCCTTGGAGAACCATGAGTTCGATAACGTGTTGTTCTGTGGTTCCAGGCCTTGGGGAACCTTGAGTTCCATAACGTGTTGTTCTTTGGTTCCAGGCCTTGGAGAACCACGAGTTCCATAACGTGTTGTTCTGTGGTTCCAGGCCTTGGGGAACCATGAGTTCCATAACGTGTTGTTCTGTGGTTCCAGGCCTTGGAGAACCATGAGTTCCATAACGTGTTGTTCTTTGGTTCCAGGCCTTGGGGAACCATGAGTTCGATAACGGGGTCTCGGGGCTGATGGAGCCGTTCCTGGAGCAGGTCCGATGTCCCGTCCTCAGCTCTAACATCCGAGTGGAGCCGCCGCTGGACTCCACCTTCGGCGCCGCCTTCAGGCCGTACGTGGTGCTGCGCGTGGGGGAGGAGCAGGTGGGCGTGGTCGGATACACCTCCAGGGAGACGCCGGCACTTTCAGACCCAGGTACTTCTCTCAGACCCATGTACTTCTCTCAGACTCATGTACTTCTCTCAGACTCATGTACTTCTCTCAGACTCATGTACTTCTCTCAGACTCAGGTACTTCTCTCAGACTCATGTACTTCTCTCAGACCCAGGTACTTCTCTCAGACTCATGTACTTCTCTCAGACTCATGTACTTCTCTCAGACTCAGGTACTTCTCTCAGACTCATGTACTTCTCTCAGACCCATGTACTTCTCTCAGACCCATGTACTTCTCTCAGACTCATGTACTTCTGTCACACTCATGTACTTCTCTCAGACCCATGTACTTCTCTCAGACTCAGGTACTTCTCTCAGACTCATGTACTTCTCTCAGACTCATGTACTTCTGTCACACTCATGTACTTCTCTCAGACCCATGTACTTCTCATGTACTTCTCTCAGACTCATGTACTTCTCTCAGACTCATGTACTTCTCTCAGACTCATGTACTTCTCTCAGACTCATGTACTTCTCTCAGACCCAGGTACTTCTCTCAGACTCATGTACTTCTCATGTACTTCTCTCAGACCCAGGTACTTCTCTCAGACCCAGGTACTTCTCTCAGACCCATGTACTTCTCTCAGACTCATGTACTTCTCTCAGACCCAGGTACTTCTCTCAGACTCATGTACTTCTCTCAGACCCATGTACTTCTCTCAGACTCATGTACTTCTCTCAGACTCATGTACTTCTCTCAGACCCATGTACTTCTCTCAGACTCATGTACTTCTCTCAGACCCAGGTACTTCTCTCAGACTCATGTACTTCTCTCAGACCCATGTACTTCTCTCAGACTCATGTACTTCTCTCAGACCCAGGTACTTCTCTCAGACCCATGTACTTCTCTCAGACCCATGTACTTCTCTCAGACCCATGTACTTCTCTCAGACCCAGGTACTTATCTCAGACTCATGTACTTCTCTCAGACTCAGGTACTTCTCTCAGACCCATGTACTTCTCTCAGACCCATGTACTTCTCTCAGACCCATGTACTTCTCTCAGACCCATGTACTTCTCTCAGACTCAAGTACTTTTCTCAGAATCATGTACTTCTCTCAGACTCATGTACTTCTCTCAGACTCATGTACTTCTCTCAGACTCAGGTACTTCTCTCAGACTCATGTACTTCTCTCAGACTCATGTACTCTCAGACTCATGTACTTCTCTCAGACTCAGGTACTTCTCTCAGACTCATGTACTTCTCTCAGACTCATGTACTCTCAGACTCATGTACTTCTCTCAGACTCATGTACTTCTCTCAGACTCATGTACTTCTCTCAGTCTCATGTACTTCTCTCAGACCCAGGTACTTCTCTCAGACTCATGTACTTCTCTCAGACTCATGTACTTCTCTCAGACTCATGTACTTCTCTCAGACTCATGTACTTCTCTCAGACTCATGTACTTCTCTCAGACCCATGTACTTCTCTCAGACCCATGTACTTCTCTCAGACCCATGTACTTCTCTCAGACCCAGGTACTTCTCTCAGACCCAGGTACTTCTCTCAGACTCATGTACTTCTCTCAGACTCATGTACTTCTCTCAGACCCATGTACTTCTCTCAGACTCATGTACTTCTCTCAGACCCAGGTACTTCTCTCAGACTCATGTACTTCTCTCAGACTCATGTACTTCTCTCAGACCCAGGTACTTCTCTCAGACTCATGTACTTCTCTCAGACTCATGTACTTCTCTCAGACCCAGGTACTTCTCTCAGACTCAGGTACTTCTCTCAGACCCAGGTACTTCTCTCAGACTCAGGTACTTCTCTCAGACCCAGGTACTTCTCTCAGACTCATGTACTTCTCTCAGACTCATGTACTTCTCTCAGACTCATGTACTTCTCTCAGACCCATGTACTTCTCTCAGACCCATGTACTTCTCTCAGACCCAGGTACTTCTCTCAGACTCATGTACTTCTCTCAGACTCATGTACTTCTCTCAGACTCATGTACTTCTCTCAGACTCATGTACTTCTCTCAGACTCATGTACTTCTCTCAGACTCATGTACTTCTCTCAGACTCATGTACTTCTCTCAGACCCAGGTACTTCTCTCAGACTCATGTACTTCTCTCAGACTCATGTACTTCTCTCAGACTCATGTACTTCTCATGTACTTCTCAGGTACTTCTCATGTACTTCTCATTAGGGGTGTATTCAAAATATCGATTCTTAGATATATACCGATCTAATTAAAAAAGATACAGTATCGATATTCTAGCCCTTAGTATCGATAATCCGCCCAGCCATTAGGGGGCGCAGCGGCGCCCGCGCGTCTAAAGACGCTAAGAGAAGAAGAAGAAAAAATACTTGTGGAAAATGTCGAAGATTTTAGAAGCGCCGTTGTCTTTAAAAGCAGACGTTTGGACACACTTTGGTTTTAAAGCAAAGGAAGGAAACCACGGGATCGATAAAACAAATACCATCTGCAAACCCTGCCAGGCTGCTACACCGGTAATACCGCTAACCTGCTGCCCACCTGCAAACACGCCACGCCAACACGGGACCCCACGCAAACGACTCTGGACAACGCAACATCCAAGCTTCATCTAACTCAGTCCGTGCACAGAAGATTACGGATTCTGAGGTGCTTTATATTTGCAAAGGTTTATGTCCCTACAGTGTTGTCGAGAACACAGGCTTTCGCTTTATGATAAACACGTTAGATCCTCGTTATGTGATCCCTGCCCGCAGCTACATGACCGACAAAGCAGTACCGAGGATGTATGACAAAGTCAAAGACAGTGTTAAGTCGGCCGTGAGTTCTGCCTCACGAGTGGCACTGACGTGTGACGGGTCCTCGATTGTAGATTGTAGATTGTAGATTGTAGATTGTAGATTGTAGATTGTAGATTGATCCTCGTGTGACGGGTCCTCGATTCGTAGCTTTTACATCGCGAGCCACGGGAGCGTTTGTTACAATAACTTGCCGTTACGTTAACGAGGAGTGGGAGCTGATGCCGCACGTTTTACAAACACGAGCCATGCACGAGAGCCAAACGGGCTCAAACATTGCGGAGTTACTGAAAGCGGCGCTGGAGGAGTGGGACCTCGTATCCAAAGACCCGGCTATTGTCTCTGACAACGCCGCAAATATGAGCGTTGCAGCGGAGCTTGCTGGTATGTTACATTTCAGATGCTTCGCTCACACGTTAGACTTGGCCTCGCAGCGTGCGCTGAAGCTTCCTGCTGTCGCTCCTGCTGTCGCTGGTCTTTTGGGCCGTGTTAGACGCACATCCACCTTCTTCAAGCGCAGCACCACAGCCACGTACGAGCTACCTGAGCACAAACTGATCAATGACGTTGTGACGCGCTGGAATAGTGCACATGATATGCTGGACCTGCTGTCTCCGCTGCTCTTCTGTCCAACGAGCTGAGAAAAACCGAGAAAGAAGTTTGCACCCTATGCGAGTCGGACATTACATCTGCGGAGGAGAGAGTGGATGCAATGAAGCCCATGAAGACTCTTGTAATGTCAAAAGAAATCTCTCCAACACTGTCTGTTGTGGCCGCTCTTGAAATAGTGAGAGAAATCAAAGCAGCTCTTTGCCAAAATTTGAGCAAGAGGTACATGGATCAGCAGAAAGAGACCATGTACAGAGCCTCTGGAAAGTATTCATACACCTTGAACTTTTGCACATTTTGTCATGTTTACAACCCTAAACATAAAGATTTTATTTTTATTTTTTTACTGAACGTTCACACACAAGTAACAGACGACTGTGAAGTGAAAGCAAAATGATACATGATTCTGTGATTTTTCAAAAAATAGAAAAGTGAAAAGTGGGGCTTGCATAAGTATCATACAGCATGAATGAATACTTTGTGGAACCCCCTTTTGATGCAATAACAGCAGAAAGTCTTTTGGGGTTTGACTCTACAAGATTTGCTCATGTAGAGACTGACATTTTAGCCCATTCCTCTTTACAAAACAACTCCAGCTCTGTCACATTAGAAGGAGAGCGTTTGTGAACAGCAGTTTTCAGATCTTTCCACAGATTTTCAATAGGATTTAGGTCAGGACTTTGACTGGGCCATTCTAGCACATTAATATGTTTTTATTGAACCATTCCATTGTAGATTTATCTTTGTGTTTAGGGTCATTGTCCTGCTGAAGGTGAATCTCCGCCCCAGCCTCAGTTCTCTTGTGACTCCAGCAGGTTTTCCTCCAAAATGTCCCTGTATTTGGCTCCATCCATCTTCACAACTATTCTTACACTCTCCCCAGTCCCCGCTGAGGAAAAGCAGCCCCACAGCATGATGCTCCCCCCCGTATATCTGACACTGGGGATGGTGCACTCAGGACCATGAGCAGTGTCAGGTTTGCTCCATACATAACGTTTGTCTCATCTGACCAAAGCTCCTTCTTCCACATGGAGCTGTGTCCTCCATATGACTTCTACAAACTTCAAACGGGATTTCTTATGGCCTCCTTTCAATAATGTCTTTCTTCTTCCACTCGTCCATGAAGGCCAGATTTGTGTAGATACGACTTATAGTTGTCCCATGTACAGATTCCCCCAGCTCAGCGGCAGGACTTCACAGCTCCTCCAGAGTTATCTTGGGGCACTTGGTTGCATTTCTCACCAGTGTCTCCTTGTTCAGTTTGTTAGTTTAGGTGAACAGCCGTGTCTTGGTAAGTCTGCAGTGGTGCTTTACTCTTTCCATTTCTGAATGATGGATTGAACAGTTGCTCCGGGAGATGTTTAAATCTTGGGAAATCTTTGTATAACTTAATGCTGCTTTAAACTTCTCCACAGCTTTATCCCTGACCTCTCTGGTGCTCCTGGACCTTCATGATGTTGTTTAGTGACCACAGCTCTGAGGGCCTGAAAGAACAGCTGTAATTATACTGAGAGTAGATTACACACAGGTGCCTCTATTTAACCGTTAGGCCAAGGTTTGAACATTCTGGAGTCATTAGAAATGTTTTAAAGGCAATTTAATGCACTCAGAAAATGCTGTATGATACTTATGCACACCCCACTTTTCACTTTTCTATTTTTTGAAAAATAACAGAATCATGTATCATTTTGCTTTCACTTCACAGTCGTCTGTTACTTGTGTGTGAACGTTCAGTAAAAAAAATCTAAATAAAATCTTTATGTTTAGGGCTGTAAACATGACACAATGTGCAAAAGTCCGAGGTGTATGAATACTTTCCAGAGGCTCTGTATGTTCAGCGCTGGATCCAAGATTCAAAGCTTTGCCCTTCCTTCCTGATGATGAACGAGAGGAAATATATTTGAGAATTACTGCAGAAGCCAGAAGAATTCAAGAACTATTTCAGGTAAGCCCTTTCCCTGTATCATTAACATTAGCATAATGTGTTAGCATTACTTGGTTAAAAAACTTTTTTTTTTTAAACATATAGGCCTATACACCAAATGTAATAAAACAAGATATTTTGTTCACAATTTCAAATTCATAATATGTTAGAGCTTAAAAAAAAATGGTTTAAAAAATATACTTAGTAAGTAAAGCACTATACTAGTAAAACAATATATTTATAAAGGTTTGTCAGTTCATTGCATTAAATAAAAGGCTAATTAATATATGTTCATTATAGAATTAACTATGGGTTTATTGGTAACAAATCTGTATTTTGCATTAAAGGAAGAGGCTGAAGGGAAGCCATGAGAGGAGACGATCATGTGGAAGACGAGGATGACATTCCTGCCAGCCCACCACACAAGAAGAAAAAGGACTTGTGCTGTTTGGCTGATCTGCTTGGTTCAACTTCCAGTGCAGGCCCTGCTGAGAGACACAAACCCACACAGGCCCAGGCAGAAGAGGAGATGTGGAGGTACAAGGAGGCAGCACTTCAAACCCTCACAGGCCCAGGCAGAAGAAGAGATGTCGAGGTACAAGGAGGCAGCACTTCAAACCCACACAGGCCCAGGCAGAAGAAGAGATGTGGAGGTACAAGGAGGCAGCACTTCAAAACCTCACAGGCCCAGGCAGAAGAACAGATGTGGAGGTACAAGAGGCAGCACTTCAAACCACACAGGCCCAGGCAGAAGAACAGATGTGGAGGTACAGGAGGCAGCACTTCAAACCCTCACAGGCCCAGGCAGAAGAAGAGATGTGGAGGTACAAGAGGCAGCACTTCAAACCCTCACAGGCCCAGGCAGAAGAAGAGATGTGGAGGTACAGGAGGCAGCACTTCAAACCCACACAGGCCCAGGCAGAAGAAGAGATGTGGAGGTACAGGAGGCAGCACTTCAAACCCTCACAGGCCCAGGCAGAAGAGGAGATGTCGAGGTACAAGGAGGCAGCACTTCAAACCCTCACAGGCCCAGGCAGAAGAAGAGATGTGGAGGTACAAGGAGGCAGCACTTCAAACCCACACAGGCCCAGGCAGAAGAAGAGATGTGGAGGTACAAGGAGGCAGCACTTCAAACCCACACAGGCCCAGGCAGAAGAGGAGATGTGGAGGTACAGGAGGCAGCACTTCAAAACCACACAGGCCCAGGCAGAAGAAGAGATGTCGAGGTACAAGGAGGCAGCACTTCAAACCCACTCAGGCCCAGGCAGAAGAAGAGATGTGGAGGTACAAGGAGGCAGCACTTCAAACCCACACAGGCCCAGGCAGAAGAAGAGATGTCGAGGTACAGGAGGCAGCACTTCAAACCCTCACAGGCCCAGGCAGAAGAGGAGATGTCGAGGTACAAGGAGGCAGCACTTCAAACCCTCACAGGCCCAGGCAGAAGAAGAGATGTGGAGGTACAAGGAGGCAGCACTTCAAACCCACACAGGCCCAGGCAGAAGAAGAGATGTGGAGGTACAAGAGGCAGCACTTCAAACCCTCACAGGCCCAGGCAGAAGAAGAGATGTGGAGGTACAAGGAGGCAGCACTTCAAACCCTCACAGGCCCAGGCAGAAGAAGAGATGTGGAGGTACAAGAGGCAGCACTTCAAACCCTCACAGGCCCAGGCAGAAGAAGAGATGTGGAGGTACAGGAGGCAGCACTTCAAACCCTCACAGGCCCAGGCAGAAGAAGAGATGTGGAGGTACAAGAGGCAGCACTTCAAACCCTCACAGGCCCAGGCAGAAGAAGAGATGTGGAGGTACAAGGAGGCAGCACTTCAAACCCACACAGGCCCAGGCAGAAGAAGAGATGTCGAGGTACAAGGAGGCAGCACTTCAAACCCACACAGGCCCAGGCAGAAGAGGAGATGTGGAGGTACAGGAGGCAGCACTTCAAAACCACACAGGCCCAGGCAGAAGAAGAGATGTGGAGGTACAAGGAGGCAGCACTTCAAACCCTCACAGGCCCAGGCAGAAGAGGAGATGTGGAGGTACAAGGAGGCAGCACTTCAAACCCACACAGGCCCAGGCAGAAGAACAGATGTGGAGGTACAAGGAGGCAGCACTTCAAAACCACACAGGCCCAGGCAGAAGAACAGATGTGGAGGTACAAGAGGCAGCACTTCAAACCCTCACAGGCCCAGGCAGAAGAAGAGATGTGGAGGTACAAGGAGGCAGCACTTCAAACCCACACAGGCCCAGGCAGAAGAAGAGATGTGGAGGTACAAGAGGCAGCACTTCAAACCCTCACAGGCCCAGGCAGAAGAAGAGATGTGGAGGTACAAGGAGGCAGCACTTCAAACCCTCACAGGCCCAGGCAGAAGAAGAGATGTGGAGGTACAAGGAGGCAGCACTTCAAACCCACACAGGCCCAGGCAGAAGAAGAGATGTCGAGGTACAAGGAGGCAGCACTTCAAACCCACTCAGGCCCAGGCAGAAGAAGAGATGTCGAGGTACAAGAGGCAGCACTTCCCTCTTGCTGAAGGAAGTCCACTCAGTTGGTGGAAAGAGCACCAGAATGAATATCCACTAATGCCACAGCAAAGTGCACCTGTGCGTCTCCTCGGAGCGTGTTTTCTCCACGGCAGGACCTGTACTGTAATACTATATATATATTGTAACAGCTCAGAGAAGTGCACTCAGCTCAAACCATGTGGACCAACTTCTGTTTCTGAACAAACATCTCAGGTCATAGGATAAAGCTGGCATTACCAAGAGAATCCTCGGGTTATATTTTTATTGTTGCACTAGTTTGTGTTCAACCTGCCTTTTTGAGGATTCACCTGGTTTTAGCCTTTTGATTTTAAAATCCATTCCGTTATGAGGTGGATTTATTGTTGTGCCAAATGGTAAAGCAAGATGTAGCATTTTGAGGGATTTACTGAGTGAAAAACTTTATGTCAGTACATGGTATCACAAAAAAGAATTGAATCACCAAGACTTTGTGATTGTTTGAGATCAGACTGGAACTGTACCCTTGGAAAGTTAAATGTTGACTTGTAATTTCCAGATTAATATTGATCTGTCGACCATTTATCTGAGCAAACATTTAAGCAAAATGCACTTTGTTATGATGCACTTTTGTCTTCAATAAATTGCAGAAAAATGCAGTTCTGTTTGTTGAGTAAATGTGTTCAGCATTAACTAGTTAGAATCGTATCGAATCGTATCGAGACCTGTGTATCGAGGTATGTATCGTATCGCCAGGTTCTCCAAGGTATACAGTCCTACTTCTCATGTACTTCTCATGTACTTCTCATGTACTTCTCATGTACTTCTCATGTACTTCTCATGTACTTCTCATGTACTTCTCATGTACTTCTCATGTACTTCTCATGTACTTCTCACGTACTTCTCATGTACGTCTCGTGTACTTCCCGGGTACTCGGTTCATGTGGGGGTTGAACCTGGAGCTGCTTCATTTCCCGCTGGAGGAGTTTCTTACATTCACCATGACCTCATCCACATTCAGAGATGGACAGACTGAGGGGGAGGGAGGGAGGGAGGGAGGGAGGGAGGGAGTGAGGGAGGGAGGGAGAGAGTATGTGAGGGAGTGAAGGAGGGAGGGAGTGAGGGAGGGAGGGAGAGAGTATGTGAGGGAGTGAAGGAGGGAGGGAGGGAGTGAGGGAGGGAGGGAGGGGGGGAGGGAGGGAGTATGTGAGGGAGTATGTGAGGGAGGGAGGGAGTATGTGAGGGAGTATGTGAGGGAGTATGTGAGGGAGGGAGGGAGTATGTGAGGGAGTATGTGAGGGAGGGAGGGGGGGAGGGAGTATGTGAGGGAGGGAGGGAGGGGGGAGGGAGAGAGGGGGGGAGGGAGGGAGTATGTGAGGGAGTATGTGAGGGAGGGGCTGAAGCGGGATCGAGGGACTGGGAGGTATTTACCGGACGGGGACCGGAAAGGGCTGAGGTCCTGCTCCTCCAGATAACACTTATTTAACCTCTTAACCCCCGCCTTCCCTGACTGCATCTGCTCCAGCTTTACCTAAATCTAAAGCTTCACGGCTGGAGAGAAACAGTGTCAGGCCTGATTTGAAAGCTAAGGCCTCGTCTCAGTTTGTTGCTTTTTTCCGTTGCTTTCTTGTTTGTGTTTCATGGCTCTTTTGTTGCTTCTTTGTGCGGCTTTAAGCTCTTAGATTTGGGTAAAGCTGACCTGGGTAAGGGTGGGGGTTGTGACGAGGGTGGGGGGTTGTGACGAGGGGGGGGGGGGTGACCAGTGTGAGAACCTGATGTTTCTTCTCTGTCAATGATTCATCTGCAGCTCATCTGTTTTAGGTCAAACATTGGCTCAGAGAGAGTTCTGTTACAAAGTCCATCAGTACAAGTACAAATACTGCAGTAAAAGTACAAATACTGCAGTTCAAGTACAAATACTGCAGTAAAAGTACAAATACTGCAGTAAAAGTACAAATACTGCAGTAAAAGTACAAATACGAAGTACAAATACTGCAGTACAAGTACAAATACTGCAGTTCAAGTACAAATACTGCAGTAAAAGTACAAATACTGCAGTAAAAGTACAAATACTAAGTACAAATACTGCAGTAAAAGTACAAATACTGCAGTAAAAGTACAAATACTGCAGTTCAAGTACAAATACTGCAGTAAAAGTACAAATACTGCAGTAAAAGTACAAATACTAAGTACAAATACTGCAGTAAAAGTACAAATACTGCAGTAAAAGTACAAATACTGCAGTTCAAGTACAAATACTGCAGTAAAAGTACAAATACTGCAGTAAAAGTACAAATACTAAGTACAAATACTGCAGTACAAGTACAAACACTGCAGTAAAAGTACAAATACTGCAGTACAAGTACAAATACTGCAGTAAAAGTACAAATACTGCAGTAAAAGTACAAATACTGCAGTAAAAGTACAAATACGACAGCCCGAATATCCCTGCAGTAAAAGTACAAATACTGCCGTAAAAGTACAAATACTGCAGTAAAAGTACAAATACTGCAGTAAAAGTACAAATACTGCAGTAAAAGTACAAATACGACAGCCCGAATATCCCTGCAGTAAAAGTACAAATACTGCCGTAAAAGTACAAATACTGCAGTAAAAGTACAAATACTGCAGTAAAAGTACAAATACTGCAGTAAAAGTACAAATACGACAGCCCGAATATCCCTGCAGTAAAAGTACAAATACTGCAGTAAAAGTACAAATACTGCCGTAAAAGTACAAATACTGCAGTACAAGTACAAATACGACAGCTCGAATATCCCTGCAGTAAAAGTAGAGACTGAATCTGTGTACTTGTACTGTGTTCTTGCTTCAGGGCCGCTGCTGCACTTCGAGGAGGAGCTGAGCGCCCTCCAGAGGCAGGTGGACAAACTGCAGACTCTGGGGGTGAATAAGATCATCGCTCTGGGTCACTCCGGCTTC
>NC_136866.1:31340017-31442517 GCF_951799975.1 Gobius niger
AATCTGTGCGCTTTAGTCCCGCCCCTTCAAACGGCTCCTATTGGTAGTAGTACTACAGTAGTAGTATTTGATGTATTTGCAGGTAGAGGGCGCTCTGTAGTAGTATAGTACTATAGTAGTAGTACTACAGTAGTAGTATTTGATGTATTTGCAGGTAGAGGGCGCTCTGTAGTAGTATAGTACTATAGTAGTAGTACTACAGTAGTAGTATTTGATGTATTTGCAGGTAGAGGGCGCTCTGTAGTAGTATAGTACTATAGTAGTATAGTACTACAGTAGTAGTATTTGATGTATTTGCAGGTAGAGGGCGCTCTGTAGTAGTATAGTACTACAGTAGTAGTACTACAGTAGTAGTATTTGATGTATTTGCAGGTAGAGGCCGCTCTGGGCTTCGCGGAGGAGGGACAGTGGAACCATGTGGGCGTGGCTCTGATGAACGGGGGCGGAGTCCGCAGCTCCATCGACGAGACGACCAGAAACGGTAACCCCTAATGTACATGTTTTATGAAGTGTATCCTGACCAGGGCCGATAAAACACAGATATAAAATAACTAATATTTATTTTCACGTTTGATGCCGTCGCTCGGCAACAGAAGATTATTATTTTAAAAACGACAGAAAAAAATAAATAAAAAATCGTACATGTTTTATGAGCCCCTGTTGTACATGTGTTATGAGCCCCTGTTGTACATGTTTTAAGAGCCCCTGTTGTACATGTTTTGTGCTCAGGCTCGATCACGATGGAGGACCTTCTCGCCGTGATGCCGTTCGGAGCGACCTTTGACCTCGTGACCCTGAGCGGCTCCACCCTGAGAAAAGCCTTCGAGCACTCGGTCCATCGGTACGGCCAGAGCACCGGGGAGTTCCTGCAGGTGTCAGGTACTAAACCAGGTCTAAACCGGGTCTAAACCGGGTCTAAACCAGGTCTAAACCAGGTCTAAACCAGGACTAAACCAGGACTAAACCAGGACTAAACCGGGTCTAAACCGGGTCTAAACCAGGACTAAAGAGAGACTAAACCAGGACTAAACCAGGACTAAACCAGGACTAAACCAGGACTAAACCGGGTCTAAACCGGGTCTAAACCAGGACTAAACCAGGACTAAACCAGGACTAAACCGGGTCTAAACCGGGTCTAAACCAGGACTAAACCAGGACTAAACCAGGACTAAACCAGGACTAAACCGGGTCTAAACCGGGTCTAAACCAGGACTAAACCAGGACTAAACCAGGACTAAACCAGGACTAAACCGGGTCTAAACCGGGTCTAAACCAGGACTAAACCAGGACTAAACCAGGACTAAACCAGGACTAAACCAGGACTAAACCAGGACTAAACCAGGACTAAACCAGGTCTAAACCAGGACTAAACCGGGACTAAACCAGGACTAAACCAGGTCTAAACCAGGTCTAAACCAGGTCTAAACCAGGACTAAACCAGGACTAAACCAGGTCTAAACCAGGTCTAAACCAGGTCTAAACCGGGTCTAAACCGGGACTAAACCGGGTCCAAACCAGGACTAAACCAGGACTAAACCAGGACTAAACCAGGTCTAAACCAGGACTAAACCAGGTCTAAACCGGGTCTAAACCAGGACTAAACCGGGACTAAACCGGGGCTAAACCGGGACTAAACCAGGTCTAAACCAGGTCTAAACCGGGACTAAACCAGGGCTAAACCGGGTCTAAACCGGGACTAAACCAGGACTAAACCAGGTCTAAACCGGGACTAAACCAGGTCTAAACCGGGACTAAACCAGGTCTAAACCGGGTCTAAACCAGGACTAAACCAGGACTAAACCAGGTCTAAACCGGGACTAAACCAGGTCTAAACCGGGTCTAAACCAGGACTAAACCAGGTCTAAACCAGGACTAAACCAGGTCTAAACCAGGTCTAAACCAGGACTAAACCGGGACTAAACCAGGACTAAACCGGGTCTAAACCGGGTCTAAACCGGGTCTAAACCGGGTCTAAACCGGGACTAAACCAGGTCTAAACCAGGACTAAACCAGGACTAAACCGGGTCTAAACCAGGACTAAACCAGGACTAAACCAGGTCTAAACCGGGACTAAACCAGGACTAAACCAGGACTGAACCAGGACTAAACCAGGTCTAAACCGGGTCTAAACCGGGTCTAAACCGGGTCTAAACCGGGACTAAACCGGGACTAAACCGGGTCTAAACCAGGACTAAACCAGGACTAAACCGGGTCTAAACCGGGTCTAAACCGGGACTAAACCGGGACTAAACCAGGATTAAACCGGGACTAAACCAGGACTAAACCAGGACTAAACCGGGTCTAAACCGGGTCTAAACCGGGTCTAAACCGGGTCTAAACCGGGACTAAACCGGGACTAAACCAGGACTAAACCGGGACTAAACCAGGACTAAACCAGGACTAAACCGGGACTAAACCAGGACTAAACCAGGACTAAACCGGGACTAAACCAGGACTAAACCAGGACTAAACCAGGACTAAACCAGGACTAAACCAGGACTAAACCTGGACTAAACCGGGTCTAAACCGGGTCTAAACCGGGACTAAACCAGGACTAAACCAGGACTAAACCAGGACTAAACCAGGACTAAACCAAGACTAAACCAGGACTAAACCAGGACTAAACCGGGACTAAACCAGGACTAAACCTGGACTAAACCGGGTCTAAACCGGGTCTAAACCGGGACTAAACCAGGACTAAACCAGGACTAAACCAGGACTAAACCAGGACTAAACCAAGACTAAACCAGGACTAAACCAGGACTAAACCAGGACTAAACCGGGTCTAAACCGGGACTAAACCAGGACTAAACCAGGACTAAACCAGGACTAAACCGGGACTAAACCAGGACTAAACCAAGACTAAACCGGGTCTAAACCGGGTCTAAACCGGGACTAAACCAGGACTAAACCAGGACTAAACCGGGACTAAACCAGGACTAAACCGGGACTAAACCAGCACTAAACCAGGACTAAACCAGGACTAAACCAGGACTAAACCAGGACTAAACCAGGTCTAAACCAGGACTAAACCAGGACTAAACCAGGTCTAAACCAGGACTAAACCAGGACTAAACCAGGACTAAACCAGGTCTAAACCAGGACTAAACCAGAACTAAACCAGGACTAAACCAGGTCTAAACCGGGACTAAACCAGGACTAAACCAGGACTAAACCGGGACTAAACCAGGACTAAACCGGGTCTAAACCGGGTCTAAACCGGGTCTAAACCGGGTCTAAACCAGGACTAAACCGGGACTAAACCAGGACTAAACCGGGTCTAAACCGGGTCTAAACCGGGTCTAAACCGGGACTAAACCGGGACTAAACCAGGACTAAACCAGGACTAAACCAGGACTAAACCGGGACTAAACCAGGACTAAACCAGGACTAAACCGGGACTAAACCAGGACTAAACCAGGACTAAACCAGGACTAAACCGGGACTAAACCAGGACTAAACCGGGACTAAACCGGGACTAAACCAGGACTAAACCAGGACTAAACCGGGACTAAACCAGGACTAAACCAAGACTAAACCGGGTCTAAACCGGGTCTAAACCGGGACTAAACCAGGACTAAACCAGGACTAAACCGGGACTAAACCAGGTCTAAACCAGGACTAAACCAGGTCTAAACCGGGACTAAACCAGGACTAAACCAGGTCTAAACCGGGACTAAACCAGGTCTAAACCAGGTCTAAACCAGGACTAAACCAGGACTAAACCAGGTCTAAACCAGGTCTAAACCGGGACTAAACCAGGACTAAACCAGGTCTAAACCGGGACTAAACCGGGTCTAAACCAGGACTAAACCAGGTCTAAACCAGGTCTAAACCAGGACTAAACCAGGACTAAACCGGGTCTAAACCGGGACTAAACCGGGACTAAACCGGGACTAAACCAGGACTAAACCAGGACTAAACCAGGACTAAACCGGGTCTAAACCAGGACTAAACCGGGACTAAACCGGGTCTAAACCAGGACTAAACCAGGACTAAACCAGGACTAAACCAGGACTAAACCAGGTCTAAACCAGGTCTAAACCAGGTCTAAACCAGGACTAAACCGGGTCTAAACCAGGACTAAACCAGGTCTAAACCGGGTCTAAACCGGGACTAAACCGGGACTAAACCGGGACTAAACCAGGACTAAACCAGGACTAAACCAGGACTAAACCAGGACTAAACCAGGACTAAACCAGGACTAAACCAGGACTAAACCGGGACTAAACCGGGTCTAAACCGGGTCTAAACCGGGTCTAAACCAGGACTAAACCGGGACTAAACCGGGTCTAAACCAGGACTAAACCAGGGCTAAACCAGGACTAAACCAGGACTAAACCGGGTCTAAACCAGGACTAAACCAGGACTAAACCAGGACTAAACCAGGACTAAACCAGGTCTAAACCAGGTCTAAACCAGGTCTAAACCAGGTCTAAACCAGGTCTAAACCAGGACTAAACCGGGTCTAAACCAGGACTAAACCGGGTCTAAACCAGGACTAAACCAGGACTAAACCAGGACTAAACCAGGACTAAACCAGGTCTAAACCAGGACTAAACCAGGTCTAAACCAGGTCTAAACCAGGTCTAAACCAGGACTAAACCGGGTCTAAACCAGGACTAAACCGGGTCTAAACCAGGACTAAACCAGGTCTAAACCAGGACTAAACCAGGACTAAACCGGGACTAAACCAGGGCTAAACCAGGTCTAAACCAGGTCTAAACCGGGACTAAACCAGGACTAAACCAGGTCTAAACCGGGTCTAAACCGGGTCTAAACCGGGACTAAACCAGGACTAAACCAGGTCTAAACCAGGTCTAAACCAGGTCTAAACCAGGACTAAACCGGGTCTAAACCAGGTCTAAACCGGGACTAAACCAGGACTAAACCAGGTCTAAACCGGGTCTAAACCGGGTCTAAACCGGGTCTAAACCAGGACTAAACCAGGTCTAAACCAGGTCTAAACCAGGTCTAAACCAGGACTAAACCGGGTCTAAACCAGGTCTAAACCAGGGCTAAACCAGGTCTAAACCAGGTCTAAACCGGGACTAAACCAGGACTAAACCAGGTCTAAACCGGGTCTAAACCGGGTCTAAACCGGGTCTAAACCAGGACTAAACCAGGTCTAAACCAGGTCTAAACCAGGTCTAAACCAGGACTAAACCGGGTCTAAACCAGGACTAAACCGGGTCTAAACCAGGACTAAACCAGGTCTAAACCAGGACTAAACCAGGACTAAACCGGGACTAAACCAGGGCTAAACCAGGTCTAAACCAGGTCTAAACCGGGACTAAACCAGGGCTAAACCAGGTCTAAACCAGGTCTAAACCGGGACTAAACCGGGACTAAACCAGGGCTAAACCGGGTCTAAACCGGGTCTAAACCGGGACTAAACCAGGACTAAACCAGGTCTAAACCAGGACTAAACCAGGACTAAACCGGGACTAAACCAGGACTAAACCAGGTCTAAACCGGGACTAAACCGGGTCTAAACCGGGTCTAAACCGGGTCTAAACCAGGACTAAACCAGGACTAAACCGGGTCTAAACCAGGACTAAACCAGGACTAAACCGGGTCTAAACCGGGTCTAAACCAGGACTAAACCAGGACTAAACCAGGACTAAACCGGGTCTAAACCAGGACTAAACCAGGTCTAAACCAGGTCTAAACCAGGGCTAAACCAGGTCTAAACCAGGACTAAACCAGGACTAAACCAGGACTAAACCAGGTCTAAACCAGGACTAAACCGGGACTAAACCAGGACTAAACCAGGTCTAAACCGGGACTAAACCGGGTCTAAACCGGGTCTAAACCAGGACTAAACCAGGACTAAACCAGGACTAAACCGGGTCTAAACCAGGACTAAACCAGGACTAAACCGGGTCTAAACCGGGTCTAAACCAGGACTAAACCAGGACTAAACCAGGACTAAACCGGGTCTAAACCAGGACTAAACCAGGACTAAACCAGGTCTAAACCAGGACTAAACCAGGACTAAACCAGGACTAAACCAGGACTAAACCGGGTCTAAACCAGGTCTAAACCAGGACTAAACCAGGTCTAAACCAGGACTAAACCAGGTCTAAACCAGGACTAAACCAGGACTAAACCAGGACTAAACCAGGTCTAAACCAGGACTAAACCAGGACTAAACCAGGACTAAACCAGGTCTAAACCAGGACTAAACCGGGTCTAAACCGGGTCTAAACCGGGACTAAACCGGGACTAAACCAGGATTAAACCGGGACTAAACCAGGACTAAACCAGGACTAAACCGGGTCTAAACCGGGTCTAAACCGGGTCTAAACCGGGTCTAAACCGGGACTAAACCGGGACTAAACCAGGACTAAACCAGGACTAAACCAGGTTTAGTTCCCAGGTCTCACTTGTGTCCTCTCCCCAGGCCTCCGCGTGACCTTTGACCTGTCCCGGCCCGTGGGGGGGGCGCGTGGTCTCCCTCAGCGTCCTGTGCACCTCCTGCCGGGTCCCGGTGTTCGAGCCGGTCCAGGACCAGAGCGTCTACAGAGTCCTGCTGCCCTCGTTCCTCGCCTCGGGGGGGGACGGGTACAGCATGCTCCGGGACGAGAGGCTCACGTACAACAGCGGTGAGCGGGGGGGGGGGTCAGGGGCGGGGTCAGGGGCGGGGCCAGGGGTCAGGGGCGGGGCCAGAGCGTCTACAGAGTCCTGCTGCCCTCGTTCCTCGCCTCAGGGGGGGACGGGTACAGCATGCTCCGGGACGAGAGGCTCACGTACAACAGCGGTGAGCGGGGGGGGTCAGGGGCGGGGTCAGGGGTCAGGGGTCAGGGGCGGGGCCAGGGGCGGGGCCAGAGCGTCTACAGAGTCCTGCTGCCCTCGTTCCTCGCCTCAGGGGGGGACGGGTACAGCATGCTCCGGGACGAGAGGCTCACGTACAACAGCGGTGAGCGGGGGGGGGGCGGGGGCGGGGTCAGGGGCGGGGCCAGGGGCGGGCTCAGGGGCGGGCTCAGGGGCGGGCTCAGGTAGAAGAAGCTTTTCCAGCTGATCCAACGTGTTTCAAAAGTCACGCCAAGATTTTGAGCAGGGGCGGATACAGGAAACAGGAGGAACAGGAGGAACAGGGGGGAACAGGGGGCCCATCAGCTCATCGGGGGGGGGGGGGGGGGGGGGGGTCGTCTCTGTTTACAGGACATTTGCCTGGACGTCCCTCAGGCCGGTCGTTGAGGAGGTGTTACTGCTCTCGACTGTACTCGGCAAATCTATATCTGAACATGATCAGCAAAGCAGTGAAAGGAAACACTATGGACGAGTCCCTGCAGGGGGCGCTAGTGCGCTGACACTGCCCCCCACTGTGTATACTGTGTACTTATACTGTGTACTTATACTGTGCACTTATACTGTGCACTTATACTGTGTACTTATACTGTGCACTTATACTGTGTACTTATACTGTGTACTTATACTGTGCACTTATACTGTGTACTTATACTGTGTACTTATACTGTGCACTTATACTGTGTACTTATACTGTGCACTTATACTGTGTACTTATACTGTGTACTTATACTGTGTACTTATACTGTGTACTTATACTGTGTGCTTATACTGTGTGCTTATACTGTGTACTTATACTGTGTACTTATACTGTGTACTTATACTGTGTACTTATACTGTGTACTTATACTGTGTACTTATACTGTGCACTTATACTGTGTACTTATACTGTGTACTTATACTGTGTACTTATACTGTATATAAAGTGTACTTATACTGTGTACTTATACTGTGTACTTATACTGTGTACTTATACTGTGTACTTATACTGTGTACTTATACTGTGTACTTGTACTGTGTACTTGTGTACCTGCAGGGGACCTGGACGTGGGCGTGGTCTCTGAGTTCGTGTCCAAACGGCGCCCGGTTCACGCCGCCGTCGAAGGAAGAATCCGCTTCATAAACTCCGCCCCCTCGCTCCGCCATGTGACCGCGGCGCTGCTGCTCCCCCTGCTGGCCTGGAGTCAGCTCTGATCAGGGGAGTCCTCCTGCCCCGGGGCATCCTGGGTAACGGACTCCTCCTGCCCCGGGGCATCCTGGGTAACGGAGTCCTCCTGCCCCGGGGCATCCTGGGTAACGGAGTCCTCCTGCCCCGGGGCATCCTGGGTAATGTAGTCCTCCTGCCCCGGGGCATCCTGGGTAACGTAGTCCTCCTGCCCCGGGGCATCCTGGGTAACGTAGTCCTCCTGCCCCGGGGCATCCTGGGTAATGTAGTCCTCCTGCCCCGGGGCATCCTGGGTAATGTAGTCCTCCTGCCCCGGGGCATTCTGGGTAACGGAGTCCTCCTGCCCCGGGGCATCCTGGGTAATGTAGTCCTCCTGCCCCGGGGCATCCTGGGTAATGTAGTCCTCCTGCCTCGGGGCATCCTGGGTAATGTAGTCCTCCTGTCCCGGGGCATCCTGGGTAATGTAGTCCTCCTGCCCCGGGGCATCCTGGGTAATGTAGTCCTCCTGTCATGAAGGTTTTGTACAGTTTGTTGTTTTTAACGTTTGTAAAGTTAATAAAGATCGACCTGAAGTGACCCCAGAGTTTCTTTACTTTTACTTTTCTCTTATAACCGGCTCATCCCAAACTCTCCCTCAGACCCCCCCCCCCCCTGAGGCCCCCCCCCCGAGGCCCCCCCTCAGACCTCTGTCCCGTCTTTGTTTCCTCCGTTTCTCTGATTGAGATTCAGGACGAGCGTCTGAGGAGCTGCAGAGAAACAGAAGCTTCTTTATCTGAACCAGGAAGTGTCTAAATCAGCGCGACGCGGATCTGGAGGCGGCAGCGGGTCAGGGGTCAGAGGTCAGGGGTCAGAGGTCAGGGGTCAGAGGAAAAAACACTTCCATTCCCAGACGGAAACGCCTGAATCTGGACCAGGCTCCAAATGCCAGATTTATAAACAGAACAAAAGATCTAGCCCTGTCCTGACCCTGTCCTGACCCCGATGGGCCGGTGGAACATCTCATTTGAAAGCTAAGACTTCTTGAAAAAATAGCGTTGTTAGTATGTTAGTGTTAGCATGTTAGTGTTAGCATGTTAGTGTCAACATGTTAGTGTTGACATGTTAGTGTTGACATGTTAGTGTCAACATGTTAGTGTTAACATGTTAGTGTTGACATGTTAGTGTTAACATGTTAGTGTTAGCATGTTAGTGTTAGCATGTTAGTGTTAGCATGTTAGTGTCGACATGTTAGTGTTGACATGTTAGTGTCAACATGTTAGTGTTAGCATGTTAGTGTTAGCATGTTAGTGTTAGCATGTTAGTGTCAACATGTTAGTGTCAGCATGTTAGTGTCAACATGTTAGTGTTGACATGTTAGTGTTAGCATGTTAGTGTTAGCATGTTAGTGTTAGCGTTAGCATGTTAGTGTTAGCATGTTAGTGTTAGCATGTTAGTGTTAGCATGTTAGTGTCAGCATGTTAGTGTCAACATGTTAGTGTTAACATGTTAGTGTTAGCATGTTAGTGTTAGCGTTAGCATGTTAGTGTTAGCATGTTAGTGTTAGCATGTTAGTGTTAGCATGTTAGTGTCAGCATGTTAGTGTCAACATGTTAGTGTTAGCATGTTAGTGTTAGCATGTTAGTGTTAGCATGTTAGTGTTAGCATGTTAGTGTCAGCATGTTAGTGTTAACATGTTAGTGTTAACATGTTAGTGTTAGCATGTTAGTGTTAGCGTTAGCATGTTAGTGTTAGCATGTTAGTGTTAGCATGTTAGTGTTAGCATGTTAGTGTCAGCATGTTAGTGTCAACATGTTAGTGTTAGCATGTTAGTGTTAGCGTTAGCATGTTAGTGTTAGCATGTTAGTGTTAGCATGTTAGTGTTAGCATGTTAGTGTTAGCATGTTAGTGTTAGCATGTTAGTGTTAGCATGTTAGTGTTAGCATGTTAGTGTTAGCATGTTAGTGTCAGCATGTTAGTGCTAGCATGTTAGTGTTAGCATGTAAGTGTTAGCATGTTAGTGTTAGCATGTTAGTGTCAGCATGTTAGTGTCAACATGTTAGTGTCAGCATGTTAGTGTCAGCATGTTAGTGTTAGCATGTTAGTGTTAGCATGTTAGTGTCAGCATGTTAGTGTCAACATGTTAGTGTTAGCATGTTAGTGTTAGCATGTTAGTGTTAGCATGTTAGTGTTAGCATGTTAGTGTTAGCATGTTAGTGTTAACATGTTAGTGTTAGCATGTTAGTGTTAGCATGTTAGTGTCAACATGTTAGTGTTAGCATGTTAGTGTTAGCATGTTAGTGTTAGCATGTTAGTGTTAGCATGTTAGTGTCAACATGTTAGTGTTAGCATGTTAGTGTCAACATGTTAGTGTCGACATGTTAGTGTTGACATGTTAGTGTCAACATGTTAGTGTTAGCATGTTAGTGTTAGCATGTTAGTGTTAGCATGTTAGTGTTAACATGTTAGTGTTAGCATGTTAGTGTTAGCATGTTAGTGTTAGCATGTTAGTGTTAGCATGTTAGTGTTAGCATGTTAGTGTTAGCATGTTAGTGTTAGCATGTTAGTGTTAACATGTTAGTGTTAGCATGTTAGTGTTAGCATGTTAGTGTTAGCATGTTAGTGTTAGCATGCTAGTGTTAGCATGTTAGTGTTAGCATGTTAGTGTTAGCATGTTAGTGTCGACATGTTAGTGTCAACATGTTAGTGTTAACATGTTAGTGTTAACATGTTAGTGTTAGCATGTTAGTGTTAACATGTTAGTGTTAGCATGTTAGTGTTAGCATGTTAGTGTTAGCATGTTACTGTTAACATGTTAGTGTTAGCATGTTAGTGTTGACATGTTAGTGTCAACATGTTAGTGTTAACATGTTAGTGTTAACATGTTAGTGTTAGCATGTTAGTGTTAACATGTTAGTGTTAGCATGTTAGTGTTAGCATGTTAGTGTTAGCATGTTACTGTTAACATGTTAGTGTTAGCATGTTAGTGTTGACATGTTAGTGTCAACATGTTAGTGTTAGCATGCTAGTGTTAACATGTTAGTGTTAGCATGTTAGTGTTAGCATGTTAGTGTTAGCATGTTAGTGTTAACATGTTAGTGTTAGCATGTTAGTGTTAGCATGTTAGTGTTAGCATGTTAGTGTTAGCACGTTAGTGTTAACATGTTAGTGTTAGCATGTTAGTGTTAGCATGTTAGTGTTAGCATGTTAGTGTTAGCATGTTAGTGTTAGCATGTTAGTGTTAGCATGTTAGTGTTAGCATGTTAGTGTTAGCATGTTAGTGTTAGCATGTTAGTGTTAGCATGTTAGTGTTAGCATGTTAGTGTTAGCATGTTAGTGTTAGCATGCTAGTGTTAACATGTTAGTGTTAGCATGTTAGTGTTGACATGTTAGTGTCAACATGTTAGTGTTAGCATGTTAGTGTTAGCATGTTAGTGTTAGCATGTTACTGTTAACATGTTAGTGTTAGCATGTTAGTGTTGACATGTTAGTGTCAACATGTTAGTGTTAACATGTTAGTGTTAACATGTTAGTGTTAGCATGTTAGTGTTAACATGTTAGTGTTAGCATGTTAGTGTTAGCATGTTAGTGTTAGCATGTTACTGTTAACATGTTAGTGTTAGCATGTTAGTGTTGACATGTTAGTGTCAACATGTTAGTGTTAGCATGCTAGTGTTAACATGTTAGTGTTAGCATGTTAGTGTTAGCATGTTAGTGTTAGCATGTTAGTGTTAACATGTTAGTGTTAGCATGTTAGTGTTAGCATGTTAGTGTTAGCATGTTAGTGTTAGCATGTTAGTGTTAACATGTTAGTGTTAGCATGTTAGTGTTAACATGTTAGTGTTAGCATGTTAGTGTTAGCACGTTAGTGTTAGCACATTAGTGTTAACATGTTAGTGTTAGCATGTTACTGTTAACATGCTAGTGTTAGCATGTTAGTGTTGACATGTTAGTGTCAACATGTTAGTGTTAGCATGCTAGTGTTAACATGTTAGTGTTAGCATGTTAGTGTTAGCATGCTAGTGTTAGCATGTTAGTTTAATAAGTCTTGTTTCTTTTTCTTCTGTGTTTCTTCTTGGGTTTGTTTTGTTTTCATGAGTCAAAGTTGGTAGAAAATAAAACTTTTTTTTCTGAAGCCAAACTCTCTCTCTGACTCTGAGCTGGTGACGGGTTCATAAACTCTGGGTCAGAGGGAGAAACACTTGGAAAAGGATCGGATTCTAAGATGATTCAGAAAACCCAGAGGGCGGAGTCAGAGACGCCGGCTCCGCCCACAGAACAGACAATATAATAAGTGTCTTTATTTGAATCAGAGACAGCGGCCTTTCCGAAACCCTCCCCTCCCCCGACACCCTACAGCGTCCCCGACACCCCTCCCCTCCTCCCTCCCCTCCTCCCTCCCCTACACCCTCCCCTACACCCCTCCCCTCCTCCCTCCCCTCAGGCCTCAGTGAGGGGCCTCCAGAGGGTCACTCATCAGAGAAATTCGAGCTGTGACTTTCAGACGCTCTCAAGCTTCTGGAAAAAAGCTGTGAAAATAGCAATAAAACTGAGACGAAAACATCGATGAAAATGTAGCAAAAAAATGACAAAAATGTGATAAAAAATTTACGAAAAAGTTTCAAAAATGAGTTGAATACCCAACAAAAAAATGATGGAAAAATGATCTGATGACGTGAGGAAAGAGAGCTGAGGTTAAACCAGAGCCTCGTGACTCTGAACCAGCAGCTTGGTCAGAGGTTTAACTCCAAACCGGATGAAGCGTGGGCTGGGAGGAGTTAGGGAGGAGTTAGGGAGGAGTTAGGGAGGAGTTAGGGAGGAGTTAGGGAGGAGTTAGGGAGGAGTTAGGGAAGAGTTAGGGAGGAGTTAGGGAGGAGTTAGGTCACATGTCAGTGTTAGAGACTGACTCTTAAGTGAAGACAGTTTGTGCTTTAAACTTCTGGATTTTCTTCTCCTTAAATGTCTTTGTTTGGACACTGTGTTGTTGCAGATGTAAGACACTAGGGGGCGACGTGTGCTTTTGTTTGCCTGCAGTCTGACAATAACCTTAAAGAAGAAGAACAGCTGTTGTGATGTCACTTCCTCTTCCCCGGGTGAGGACGGTCTCACTGCACAGTCGACCCCATGAAAGGTCAAGGGTCAGGAGCGAGGGTGAGACAAAACACTGACCTTTAACCTTTAACCTCTGACCCTGAACCGGTCCAGCTTTACCCAAATCTGAAAGCTTCTGTTTCCTTTCATTGAGGCGTTTGTTTCTCTCCAGTCCAGAAGCTTTTAGATTTGGGTAAAGCTGAACTGAAGACCTAAACTCCTCCTGAGACTGAAGAACCAGGACCTAAACTCCTGAGGCTGAAGAACCAGGACCTAAACTCCTCCTGAGACTGAAGAACCAGGACCTAAACTCCTCCTGAGGCTGAAGAACCAGGACCTAAACTCCTCCTGAGGCTGAAGAACCAGGACCTAAACTCCTCCTGAGACTGAAGAACCAGGACCTAAACTCCCCCTGAGGCTGAAGAACCAGGACCTAAACTCCTGAGGCTGAAGAACCAGGACATGAACTCCTCCTGAGGCTGAAGAACCAGGACCTAAACTCCTGAGACTGAAGAACCAGGACCTAAACTCCCCCTGAGGCTGAAGAACCAGGACCTAAACTCCTCCTGAGGCTGAAGAACCAGGACCTAAACTCCCCCTGAGACTGAAGAACCAGGACCTAAACTCCTCCAGAGGCTGAAGAACCAGGACCTAAACTCCTCCTGAGGCTGAAGAACCAGGACCTAAACTCCCCCTGAGGCTGAAGAACCAGGACCTAAACTCCTGAGGCTGAAGAACCAGGACATGAACTCCTCCTGAGGCTGAAGAACCAGGACCTAAACTCCTCCAGAGGCTGAAGAACCAGGACCTAAACTCCTCCTGAGATTGAAGAACCAGGACCTAAACTCCTCCTGAGGCTGAAGAACCAGAACCTAAACTCCTCCTGAGGCTGAAGAACCAGGACCTAAACTCCTCCTGAGACTGAAGAACCAGAACCTAAACTCCTCCTGAGGCTGAAGAACCAGGACATGAACTCCTCCTGAGGCTGAAGAACCAGGACCTAAACTCCTCCAGAGGCTGAAGAACCAGGACCTAAACTCCTCCTGAGATTGAAGAACCAGGACCTAAACTCCTCCTGAGGCTGAAGAACCAGGACCTAAACTCCTCCTGAGACTGAAGAACCAGGACCTAAACTCCTCCTGAGACTGAAGAACCAGGACCTAAACTCCTCCTGAGACTGAAGAACCAGGACCTAAACTCCTCCTGAGACTGAAGAACCAGGACCTAAACTCCTCCTGAGACTGAAGAACCAGGACCTAAACTCCTCCTGAGGCTGAAGAACCAGGACCTAAACTCCTCCTGAGGCTGAAGAACCAGGACCTAAACTCCTCCTGAGACTGAAGAACCAGGACCTAAACTCCTCCTGAGGCTGAAGAACCAGGACCTAAACTCCTCCTGAGACTGAAGAACCAGGACCTAAACTCCTCCTGAGACTGAAGAACCAGGACCTAAACTCCTCCTGAGACTGAAGAACCAGGACCTAAACTCCTCCTGAGACTGAAGAACCAGGACCTAAACTCCTCCTGAGACTGAAGAACCAGGACCTAAACTCCTCCTGAGGCTGAAGAACCAGGACCTAAACTCCCCCTGAGACTGAAGAACCAGGACCTAAACTCCTCCTGAGGCTGAAGAACCAGGACCTAAACTCCTCCTGAGACTGAAGAACCAGGACCTAAACTCCTCCTGAGATTGAAGAACCAGGACCTAAACTCCTCCTGAGGCTGAAGAACCAGGACCTAAACTCCTCCTGAGACTGAAGAACCAGGACCTAAACTCCTCCTGAGGCTGAAGAACCAGGACCTAAACTCCTCCTGAGACTGAAGAACCAGGACCTAAACTCCTCCTGAGGCTGAAGAACCAGGACCTAAACTCCTCCTGAGGCTGAAGAACCAGGACCTAAACTCCTCCTGAGACTGAAGAACCAGGACCTAAACTCCTCCTGAGGCTGAAGAACCAGGACCTAAACTCCTCCTGAGGCTGAAGAACCAGGACCTAAACTCCTCCTGAGGCCGAAGAACCAGGACCTAAACTCCTCCTGAGACTGAAGAACCAGGACCTAAACTCCTCCTGAGACTGAAGAACCAGGACCTAAACTCCTGAGGCTGAAGAACCAGGACCTAAACTCCTCCTGAGGCTGAAGAACCAGGACCTAAACTCCTCCTGAGACTGAAGAACCAGGACCTAAACTCCTCCTGAGGCTGAAGAACCAGGACCTAAACTCCTCCTGAGGCTGAAGAACCAGGACCTAAACTCCTCATGAGACTGAAGAACCAGGACCTAAACTCCTCCTGAGGCTGAAGAACCAGGACCTAAACTCCTCCTGAAGCTGAAGAACCAGGACCTAAACTCCCCCTGAGGCTGAAGAACCAGGACCTAAACTCCTCCTGAGGCTGAAGAACCAGGACCTAAACTCCTCCTGAAGCTGAAGAACCAGGACCTAAACTCCTCCTTAGGCTGAAGAACCAGGACCTAAACTCCTGAGGCTGAAGAACCAGGACCTAAACTCCTCCTGAGGCTGAAGAACCAGGACCTAAACTCCTCCTGAGGCTGAAGAACCAGGACCTAAACTCCTCCTGAGACTGAAGAACCAGGACCTAAACTCCTCCTGAGACTGAAGAACCAGGACCTAAACTCCTCCTGAGACTGAAGAACCAGGACCTAAACTCCTGAGACTGAAGAACCAGGACCTAAACTCATGAGGCTGAAGAACCAAGACCTAAACTCCCCCTGAGGCTGAAGAACCAGGACCTAAACTCCTGAGGCTGAAGAACCAGGACCTAAACTCCTCCTGAGGCCGAAGAACCAGGACCTAAACTCCCCCTGAGGCTGAAGAACCAGGACCTAAACTCCCCCTGAGACTGAAGAACCAGGACCTAAACTCCCCCTGAGGCTGAAGAACCAGGACCTAAACTCCCCCTGAGGCTGAAGAACCAGGACCTAAACTCCTCCTGAGGCTGAAGAACCAGGACCTAAACTCCCCCTGAGACTGAAGAACCAGGACCTAAACTCCTCCTGAGACTGAAGAACCAGGACCTAAACTCCTCCTGAGACTGAAGAACCAGGACCTAAACTCCTCCTGAGACTGAAGAACCAGGACCTAAACTCCTCCTGAGGCTGAAGAACCAGGACCTAAACTCCTCCTGAGACTGAAGAACCAGGACCTAAACTCCTCCTGAGGCTGAAGAACCAGGACCTAAACTCCTCCTGAGGCTGAAGAACCAGGACCTAAACTCCTCCTGACGCTGAAGAACCAGGACCTTAACTCCTGAGGCTGAAGAACCAGGACCTAAACTCCCCCTGAGGCTGAAGAACCAGGACCTAAACTCCTGAGGCTGAAGAACCAGGACCTAAACTCCAGAGACTGAAGAACCAGGACCTAAACTCCTCCTGAGGCTGAAGAACCAAGACCTAAACTCCCCCTGAGGCTGAAGAACCAGGACCTAAACTCCTGAGGCTGAAGAACCAGGACCTAAACTCCTCCTGAGGCCGAAGAACCAGGACCTAAACTCCCCCTGAGGCTGAAGAACCAGGACCTAAACTCCTCCTGAGGCTGAAGAACCAGGACCTAAACTCCCCCTGAGGCTGAAGAACCAGGACCTAAACTCCCCCTGAGACTGAAGAACCAGGACCTAAACTCCCCCTGAGGCTGAAGAACCAGGACCTAAACTCCCCCTGAGGCTGAAGAACCAGGACCTAAACTCCTCCTGAGGCTGAAGAACCAGGACCTAAACTCCCCCTGAGGCTGAAGAACCAGGACCTAAACTCCTCCTGAGGCTGAAGAACCAGGACCTAAACTCCCCCTGAGGCTGAAGAACCAGGACCTAAACTCCCCCTGAGGCTGAAGAACCAGGACCTAAACTCCTCCTGAGGCTGAAGAACCAGGACCTAAACTCCTCCTGAGGCTGAAGAACCAGAACCTAAACTCCTCCTGAGGCTGAAGAACCAGGACCTAAACTCCTCCTGAGGCTGAAGAACCAGAACCTAAACTCCTCCTGAGGCTGAAGAACCAGGACCTAAACTCCTCCAGAGACTAAGAACCAGGACCTAAACTCCTGAGGCTGAAGAACCAGGACCTAAACTCCTCCTGAGGCTGAAGAACCAGGACCTAAACTCCTCCTGAGACTGAAGAACCAGAACCTAAACTCCTCCAGAGACTAAGAACCAGGACCTAAACTCCTGAGACTGAAGAACCAGGACCTAAACTCCTCCTGAGGCTGAAGAACCAGGACCTAAACTCCTCCTGAGACTGAAGAACCAGAACCTAAACTCCTCCAGAGACTAAGAACCAGGACCTAAACTCCTCCTGAGGCTGAAGAACCAGGACCTAAACTCCTCCAGAGACTAAGAACCAGGACCTAAACTCCTCCTGAGGCTGAAGAACCAGAACCTAAACTCCTCCTGAGGCTGAAGAACCAGGACCTAAACTCCTCCTGAGGCTGAAGAACCAGGACCTAAACTCCTCCTGAGACTGAAGAACCAGGACCTAAACTCCTCCTGAGGCTGAAGAACCAGGACCTAAACTCCTCCTGAGGCTGAAGAACCAGGACCTAAACTCCTCCAGAGACTAAGAACCAGGACCTAAACTCCTCCTGAGGCTGAAGAACCAGAACCTAAACTCCTCCTGAGGCTGAAGAACCAGGACCTAAACTCCTCCAGAGACTAAGAACCAGAACCTAAACTCCTCCAGAGACTAAGAACCAGGACCTAAACTCCTCCTGAGGCTGAAGAACCAGAACCTAAACTCCTCCTGAGGCTGAAGAACCAGGACCTAAACTCCTCCAGAGACTAAGAACCAGGACCTAAACTCCTCCTGAGGCTGAAGAACCAGGACCTAAACTCCTCCTGAGGCTGAAGAACCAGGACCTAAACTCCTCCTGAGGCTGAAGAACCAGGACCTAAACTCCTCCTGAGACTGAAGAACCAGGACCTAAACTCCTCCTGAGGCTGAAGAACCAGGACCTAAACTCCTCCTGAGGCTGAAGAACCAGGACCTAAACTCCTCCTGAGACTGAAGAACCAGGACCTAAACTCCTCCTTAGACTGAAGAACCAGGACCTAAACTCCTCCTGAGACTGAAGAACCAGAACCTAAACTCCTCCTGAGGCTGAAGAACCAGGACCTAAACTCCTCCTGAGACTGAAGAACCAGAACCTAAACTCCTCCTGAGGCTGAAGAACCAAGACCTAAACTCCCCCTGAGACTGAAGAACCAGAACCTAAACTCCTCCTGAGACTGAAGAACCAGGACCTAAACTCCTCCTTAGACTGAAGAACCAGGACCTAAACTCCTCCTGAGACTGAAGAACCAGGACCTAAACTCCTCCTGAGGCTGAAGAACCAGGACCTAAACTCCTCCTGAGACTGAAGAACCAGAACCTAAACTCCTCCTGAGGCTGAAGAACCAAGACCTAAACTCCCCCTGAGGCTGAAGAACCAGGACCTAAACTCCTCCTGAGGCTGAAGAACCAGGACCTAAACTCCTCCTGAGGCTGAAGAACCAGGACCTAAACTCCTCCTGAGACTGAAGAACCAGGACCTAAACTCCTCCTGAGGCTGAAGAACCAGGACCTAAACTCCTCCTGAGGCTGAAGAACCAGGTCAAAGATGGAAATTAATGAAAAACACAATCTGTTTTAGGAGAATAAATATTTAATGACGTCGTGTCTGATTCAGAGGAACTGACTTCAGGATCACACCAGATGTTTGTTTGACCTCGTAGTTCAAACATGTGCTCAGTCCCAGATGTTCAGGTCATTTCTGTTTTTTCTTCTGTAGTGATTTTCCACAATCGTTTCCCGATAAAAATGATTCAGCCCAAAGTAAAAAGTGCAGGAGGTCAGAGGTCAGAGGTCAGATGATGAAGGTCTCTCCCACGGCGCCCTGAGGGAAAAACAAAACATGAACAATAAGAACTGCAGTGACTGAGGAGACTCTGAGGAGACACTGAGGAGACACTGGGGAGACACTGGGGAGACTCTGAGGAGACTCTGAGGAGACTCTGAGGAGACACTGAGGAGACATTGAGGAGACACTGAGGAGACTCTGAGGAGAGTCTGAGGAGACACTGAGGAGACACTGGGGAGACACTGGGGAGACACTGGGGAGACTCTGAGGAGACTCTGAGGAGACTCTGAGGAGACACTGAGGAACACTGAGGAGACTCTGAGGAGACACTGAGGAGACACTGAGGAGACATTGAGGAGACACTGAGGAGACATTGAGGAGACACTGAGGAGACTCTGAGGAGACACTGAGGAGACACTGAGGAGACATTGAGGAGACACTGAGGAGACTCTGAGGAGACACTGAGGAGACACTGAGGAGACTGAGGAGACACTGAGGAGACACTGAGGAGACATTGAGGAGACACTGAGGAGACTCTGAGGAGACACTGAGGAGACACTGAGGAGACATTGAGGAGACACTGAGGAGACTCTGAGGAGACACTGAGGAGACACTGAGGAGACATTGAGGAGACACTGAGGAGACTCTGAGGAGACACTGAGGAGACACTGAGGAGACACTGGGGAGACTCTGAGGAGACTCTGAGGAGACTCTGAGGAGACACTGAGGAGACATTGAGGAGACACTGAGGAGACTCTGAGGAGAGTCTGAGGAGACACTGAGGAGACACTGAGGAGACACTGAGGAGACTCTGAGGAGACACTGAGGAGACACTGAGGAGACACTGAGGAGACACTGAGGAGACTCTGAGGAGACACTGAGGAGACACTGAGGAGACTCTGAGGAGACTCTGAGGAGAGTCTGAGGAGACACTGAGGAGACTCTGAGGAGACTCTGAGGAGACACTGAGGAGACACTGAGGAGACACTGAGGAGACACTGAGGAGACTCTGAGGAAACACTGAAGAGACTCTGAGGAGACACTGAGGAGACACTGAGGAGACACTGAGGAGACACTGAGGAGACACTGAGGAGACACTGAGGAGACACTGAGGAGACTCTGAGGAGACACTGAGGAGACTCTGAGGAGACACTGAGGAGACTCTGAGGAGACACTGAGGAGACACTGAGGAGACTCTGAGGAGACTCTGAGGAGACACTGAGGAGACTCTGAGGAGACTCTGAGGAGACTCTGAGGAGACTCTGGGGAGACACTGAGGAGACACTGAGGAGACACTGAGGAGACTCTGAGGAGACACTGAGGAGAGACCGAGGAGGAGACACTGAGGAGACACTGAGGAGACACTGAGGAGACACTGAGGAGACACTGAGGAGAAACTGGGGAGAAACTGGGGAGACTCTGGGGAGACACTGAGGAGACACTGGGGAGACACTGAGGAGACACTGGGGAGACACTGAGGAGACACTGAGGAGACTCTGAGGAGACACTGAGGAGAGACCGAGGAGGAGACACTGAGGAGACACTGAGGAGACACTGAGGAGACACTGAGGAGACACTGAGGAGAAACTGGGGAGACACTGGGGAGACACTGAGGAGACACTGGGGAGACACTGAGGAGACACTGGGGAGACACTGAGGAGACACTGAGGAGACTCTGAGGAGACACTGAGGAGAGACCGAGGAGGAGACACTGAGGAGACACTGAGGAGACACTGAGGAGACACTGAGGAGACACTGAGGAGACACTGAGGAGAAACTGGGGAGACACTGAGGAGACACTGGGGAGACACTGAGGAGACACTGAGGAGACACTGAGGAGACACTGGGGAGACACTGGGGAGACACTGAGGAGACACTGAGGAGACACTGAGGAGACACTGAGGAGACACTGAGGAGACACTGAGGAGACACTGAGGAACACTGACCGCTTTGAGCTCCGGGAACAGCTCCTGCACCGCGATGTCCAGCAGCACGTAGGTCATCTGCTCAGAACAAACATCTCAGAGTCAGAAACAAGAGGATTCAGGAGGACCACAGCCCGATACGAGTACTCTGACTGAAACCCTGGGATTCTTTCACTCACTGCTTCAGGTTTGTAAAAACACCAGGTGGAGCCTGAAGTTCTGACCTGTTTGTTGTTGTTGTTAAACCTGAAGTTCTGACCTGTTTGTTGTGGAGCCTGAAGTTCTGACCTGTTTGTTGTG
Source organism: Gobius niger (assembly GCF_951799975.1). Taxonomy (NCBI): domain Eukaryota; kingdom Metazoa; phylum Chordata; class Actinopteri; order Gobiiformes; family Gobiidae; genus Gobius; species Gobius niger. Next base: position 31,361,131 of record NC_136866.1, read on the forward strand.
GTGGAGCCTGAAGTTCTGACCTGTTTGTTTGTTGTTGTTAAACCTGAAGTTCTGACCTGTTTGTTGTTGTTAAACCTGAAGTTCTGACCTGTTTGTTGTTGTTAAACCTGAAGTTCTGACCTGTTTGTTGTTGTTAAACCTGAAGTTCTGACCTGTTTGTTGTGGAGCCTGAAGTTCTGACCTGTTTGTTGTGGTTAAACCTGAAGTTCTGACCTGTTTGTTGTTGTGGAGCCTGAAGTTCTGAACTGTTTGTTGTTAAACCTGAAGTTCTGACCTGTTTGTTGTTGTGGAACCTGAAGTTCTGACCTGTTTGTTGTTGTGGAGCCTGAAGTTCTGACCTGTTTGTTGTTGTTAAACCTGAAGTTCTGACCTGTTTGTTTGTTGTTGTTAAACCTGAAGTTCTGACCTGTTTGTTGTTGTGGAGCCTGAAGTTCTGACCTGTTTGTTGTGGTGGAGCCTGAAGTTCTGACCTGTTTGTTGAGCAGAGGTTGCTGGATGGTCTCGAACAGAAGCTGGATTCCTTCGTACTTGGCCTCGTCTCCGATCACCTTCCCCACGGCGTCTGAAACCACACTCAGGTTAGGTCTTTCTGCTCGGGTTCTTCTCTGAGATCTGAGGAGAGCCTGAGTCAGACCTGGCAGGTATCGGAGCATCTCCTCAAAGGTCTGCTTGGCCCTGCGCTGCCTGTCGGGGGCGCTGCGCTCCTCACTGCTCTCACAGAACACGGCGTCTGAAGAAGGAGAAGGTCAGGGAGGAACTCACACAACTCACACAGCTCACACAACTCACACAACTCACACAACTCACACAACTCACACAACTCACACACCTCACACAACTCACACAGCTCACACACCTCACACACCTCACACAACTCACACAACTCACACAACTCACACAGCTCACACAACTCACACAACTCACACAACTCACACAGCTCACACAACTCACACAGCTAACACAGCCCAAACGTCCCACTGACCTCTCAGCTGAGTGATGAGCGACACGACGCGGTGCTCCTGCAGGAGGCGCTGTAGCCTGAAGCTCATGAGCTGCAGGAGGTACGACTCCACCGAGCGCTTCGCCAAGATCCTCAGAGCGCACAGGAAGTGATGCACGGGCGCCGCCACACGGAACGCCACACGGGCTGAAAGCACACGGGAGTTAACAGGAAGTAAAACAACGACAAGAGGAAACAGAGGAACGCACACCAGGAAACACCAGGAAACACCGGGAAACACCTGGAAACACCTGGAAACACCAGGAAACACCAGGAAACAAGAGGAAACACCGGGGCTGCGTCCGAAACGAGCAGATAACTATCATAGCCACTTTAGCATAGGGACCTCTGATGCTAACTATCATAGCCACTTTAGCATAGGGACCTCTGATGCTAACTATCATAGCCACTTTAGCATAGGGACCTCTGATGCTAACTATCATAGCCACTTTAGCATAGGGACCTCTGGTGCTAACTATCATAGCCACTTTAGCATAGGGACCTCTGATGCTAACTATCATAGCCACTTTAGCATAGGGACCTCTGATGCTAACTATCATAGCCACTTTAGCATAGGGACCTCTGATGCTAACTATCATAGCCACTTTAGCATAGGGACCTCTGATGCTAACTATCATAGCCACTTTAGCATAGGGACCTCTGGTGCTAACTATCATAGCCACTTTAGCATAGGGACCTCTGGTGCTAACTATCATAGCCACTTTAGCATAGGGACCTCTGGTGCTAACTATCATAGCCACTTTAGCATAGGGACCTCTGGTGCTAACTATCATAGCCACTTTAGCATAGGGACCTCTGGTGCTAACTATCATAGCCACTTTAGCATAGGGACCTCTGATGCTAACTATCATAGCCACTTTAGCATAGGGACCTCTGATGCTAACTATCATAGCCACTTTAGCATAGGGACCTCTGATGCTAACTATCATAGCCACTTTAGCATAGGGACCTCTGGTGCTAACTATCATAGCCACTTTAGCATAGGGACCTCTGGTGCTAACTATCATAGCCACTTTAGCATAGGGACCTCTGGTGCTAACTATCATAGCCACTTTAGCATAGGGACCTCTGATGCTAACTATCATAGCCACTTTAGCATAGGGACCACTGATGCTAACTATCATAGCCACTTTACCATAGCGACCTCTGATGCTAACTATCATAGCCACTTTAGCATAGGGACCTCTGATGCTAACTATCATAGCTACTTTAGCATAGGGACCTCTGGTGCTAACTATCATAGCCACTTTAGCATAGGGACCTCTGATGCTAACTATCATAGCCACTTTAGCATAGGGACCTCTGATGCTAACTATCATAGCCAATTTAGCATAGTGACCTGAAACATCAGGAAACACTAGTTGTATAATCGTCCTCAGAGACAGACCTCGTTTCCTGATCTTCACTCTGACCTTATGGCGGTGACACTGACCTCACACTGACCTCTCGCTGACCTCAGATCAGACTCACCCAGGAACATCATGGCGTCGAACAGGCCGTCGAGTCGCTGCAGCTGCAGGAAACAGTTCTCAGGGCACTTCCTGTGGCAGAGGTCAGGGGTCATGTCGGCGTTGTTCTTGTAGAGGTCACTCCAGAGCTAAACGACAGACAGACGTCTCTGAGAACTGCAGAGTCTGACCTTCATCAGGCCCACAGAACCACTCACCCACTCACATGCACCAGTGTATTACACACTGGGGGAGTATTTGCAGTAGTAGTATTATTAGCAGTATTTGCAGTACTTGTACCTTCTTGTCGATCTGGGCGCCCGGGCTCAGGATCGTCAGCTCGTTGCGACTCGGTTTGGGTTTAGGAGATTCACACGAGTTAAAAAGTGACTGAATAAACGGCTCCAGGTTCTGTCCTTTCTGTGTCCGAGAAACAGCAGGGGAATAACATGGTAATAATATGGTAATAATATGTAATAACAGTGTAATAACATGGTAGTAACAGGGTAATAACATAGTAATAACAGGGTAATAACAGGGTAATAACAGCAGGGGAATAACAGGGTAATAACAGACTAATAACAGGGTAATACCATGGTAATAACAGGAGGGTAAAAACATGTAGTAACAGTGTAATAATATGGTAAAAACAGGGTAATAATATGGTAATAATATGGTAATAACAACAGTATCGGGTCCTCTCGTTCTCACCTCTTTCATGAGTTTCCCGGGGACAGACTTGAAGATCTTTCCTGTGGGACAAAGTTTCATTATCGTTTTCAAAGCTGAAGCGAAAAACTGTCGTATCCAAGTTCGTACCTAAGTTCACGTCCGGGAGCATCCGGTCCGTGAACTGGGACTCCACACTGTGAGGAGACAGGAAGTCAGCCAGAAGCTGACTGTTACTGAGCTCCGGGAGCCTGAGGAGCCTCTGAAACACAGGAAACAGAAGCTGTTACTGAGGAGCCTCTGAAACACAGGAAACAGAAGCTGACTGTTACTGAGCTCCGGGAGCCTGAGGAGCCTCTGAAACACAGGAAACAGAAGCTGTTACTGAGGAGCCTCTGAAACACAGGAACAGAAGCTGACTGTTACTGAGCTCTGAGCCTGAGGAGCCTCTGAAACACAGGAAACAGAAGCTGACTGTTACTGAGCTCTGAGCCTGAGGAGCCTCTGAAACACAGGAAACAGAAGCTGACTGTTACTGAGCTCCGGGAGCCTCAGGAGCCTCTGAAACACAGGAAACAGAAGCTGACTGTTACTGAGCTCCGGGAGCCTGAGGAGCCTCTGAAACACAGGAAACAGAAGCTGACTGTTACTGAGCTCTGAGCCTGAGGAGCCTCTGAAACACAGGAAACAGAAGCTGACTGTTACTGAGCTCCGGGAGCCTCAGGAGCCTCTGAAACACAGGAAACAGAAGCTGACTGTTACTGAGCTCCGGGAGCCTGAGGAGCCTCTGAAACACAGGAAACAGAAGCTGACTGTTACTGAGGAGCCTCTGAAACACAGGAAACAGAAGCTGACTGTTACTGAGGAGCCTCTGAAACACAGGAAACAGAAGCTGACTGTTACTGAGCTCCGGGAGCCTCAGGAGCCTCTGAAACACAGGAAACAGAAGCTGACTGTTACTGAGCTCTGAGCCTCAGGAGCCTCTGAAACACAGGAAACAGAAGCTGACTGTTACTGAGCTCTGGAGCCTCTGAAACACAGGAAACAGAAGCTGACTGTTACTGAGCTCTGAGCCTGAGGAGCCTCTGAAACACAGGAAACAGAAGCTGACTCTGATCTTCACCTGTAGATACTCCTCAAACTCCGGCCTCTTCGACTCCAGGAACTCAAAGTTCTTCGGCCCCAGGATCCGTTTGGAGGGAAGCTGCGCGTCGGCGAACGAGCCTGAGGGGAAACCAGGAAACCAGGAGAACGTTCACCAGGAGAACGTTCACCAGGAGATCGTTAACCAGGAGAACGTTAACCAGGAGAACGTTCACCAGGAGAACGTTTAACCAGGAGAACGTTTAACCAGGAGAACGTTTAACCAGGAGAACGTTTAACCAGGAGAACGTTTAACCAGGAGATCGTTAACCAGGAGAACGTTTAACCAGGAGAACGTTTAACCAGGAGAACGTTTAACCAGGAGAACGTTTAACCAGGAGAACGTTTAACCAGGAGAACGTTTAACCAGGAGAACGTTTAACCAGGAGAACGTTTAACCAGGAGAACGTTTAACCAGGAGAACGTTTAACCAGGAGAACGTTTAACCAGGAGATCGTTAACCAGGAGAACGTTTAACCAGGAGAACGTTTAACCAGGAGAACGTTTAACCAGGAGAACGTTTAACCAGGAGAACGTTTAACCAGGAGAACGTTTAACCAGGAGAACGTTTAACCAGGAGAACGTTTAACCAGGAGAACGTTTAACCAGGAGAACGTTCACCAGGAGGACGTTTAACCAGGAGATCGTTAACCAGGAGAACGTTAACCAGGAGATCGTTAACCAGGAGAACGTTAACCAGGAGAACGTTTAACCAGGAGAACGTTTAACCAGGAGAACGTTTAACCAGGAGAACGTTTAACCAGGAGAACGTTTAACCAGGAGAACGTTAACCAGGAGAACGTTCACCAGGAGAACGTTTAACCAGGAGAACGTTTAACCAGGAGGACGTTTAACCAGGAGAACGTTTAACCAGGAGGACGTTTAACCAGGAGAACGTTTAACCAGGAGGACGTTTAACCAGGAGAACGTTTAACCAGGAGAACGTTTAACCAGGAGGACGTTTAACCAGGAGGACGTTTAACCAGGAGAACGTTTAACCAGGAGAACGTTTAACCAGGAGGACGTTTAACCAGGAGGACGTTTAACCAGGAGGACGTTTAACCAGGAGATCGTTTAACCAGGAGAACGTTAACACCAGGAGAACGTTTAACCAGGAGATCGTTTAACCAGGAGAACGTTAACACCAGGAGAACGTTTAACCAGGAGAACGTTTAACCAGGAGAACGTTTAACCAGGAGGACGTTAACACCAGGAGGACGTTTAACCAGGAGAACGTTTAACCAGGAGGACGTTAACCAGGAGAACGTTTAACCAGGAGATCGTTTAACCAGGAGAACGTTTAACCAGGAGAACGTTAACCAGGAGAACGTTTAACCAGGAGAACGTTTAACCAGGAGAACGTTTAACCAGGAGGACGTTTAACCAGGAGATCGTTTAACCAGGAGAACGTTCACCAGGAGAACGTTTAACCAGGAGAACGTTTAACCAGGAGAACATTAACCAGGAGATCGTTAACCAGGAGAACGTTTAACCAGGAGAACGTTCACCAGGAGATCGTTAACCAGGAGAACGTTTAACCAGGAGAACGTTTAACCAGGAGAACGTTAACCAGGAGAACGTTAACCAGGAGAACGTTTAACCAGGAGAATGTTAACCAGGAGAACGTTTAACCAGGAGAACGTTTAACCAGGAGAACGTTCACCAGGAGAACGTTTAACCAGGAGATCGTTTAACCAGGAGAACGTTAACCAGGAGAACGTTAACCAGGAGATCGTTTAACCAGGAGAACGTTAACCAGGAGATCGTTCACCAGGAGATCGTTAACCAGGAGATCGTTCACCAGGAGAACGTTAACCAGGAGAACGTTCACCAGGAGATCGTTAACCAGGAGAACGTTTAACCAGGAGAACGTTAACCAGGAGAACGTTTAACCAGGAGATCGTTTAACCAGGAGATCGTTAACCAGGAGAACGTTAACCAGGAGAACGTTTAACCAGGAGAACATTAACCAGGAGAACGTTTAACCAGGAGAACGTTTAACCAGGAGAACGTTAACCAGGAGAACGTTAACCAGGAGAACGTTAACCAGGAGGACGTTAACCAGGAGAACGTTTAACCAGGAGAACGTTCACCAGGAGGACGTTCACCAGGAGAACGTTTAACCAGGAGAACGTTCACCAGGAGAACGTTTAACCAGGAGAACGTTAACCAGGAGAACGTTAACCAGGAGGACGTTTAACCAGGAGAACGTTCACCAGGAGAACGTTAACCAGGAGAACGTTAACCAGGAGAACGTTCTCCTGGTGAACGTTCACCAGGAGAACGTTAACCAGGAGAACGTTTAACCAGGAGAACGTTCACCAGGAGAACGTTAACCAGGAGAACGTTAACCAGGAGAACGTTAACCAGGAGAACGCTTAACCAGGAGAACGTTTAACCAGGAGAACGTTCACCAGGAGAACGTTTAACCAGGAGAATGTTTAACCAGGAGAACGTTAACCAGGAGAACGTTAACCAGGAGAACGTTAACCAGGAGAACGTTAACCAGGAGAACGTTTAACCAGGAGAACGTTAACCAGGAGAACGTTAACCAGGAGAACGTTTAACCAGGAGAACGTTAACCAGGAGATCGTTCACCAGGAGATCGTTCACCAGGAGATCGTTCACCAGGAGATCGTTTAACCAGGAGAACGTTTAACCAGGAGATCGTTCACCAGGAGATCGTTCACCAGGAGAACATTAACCAGGAGAACGTTTAACCAGGAGAACGTTTAACCAGGAGAACGTTAACCAGGAGAACGTTTAACCAGGAGAACGTTAACCAGGAGAACGTTAACCAGGAGAACGTTTAACCAGGAGAACGTTAACCAGGAGATCGTTCACCAGGAGATCGTTAACCAGGAGATCGTTCGCCAGGAGATCGTTTAACCAGGAGAACGTTTAACCAGGAGATCGTTCACCAGGAGATCGTTAACCAGGAGATCGTTCACCAGGAGAACATTAACCAGGAGAACGTTTAACCAGGAGAACGTTTAACCAGGAGAACGTTAACCAGGAGAACGTTAACCAGGAGAACGTTAACCAGGAGAACGTTAACCAGGAGAACGTTTAACCAGGAGAACGTTCACCAGGAGGACGTTCACCAGGAGAACGTTTAACCAGGAGAACGTTCACCAGGAGAACGTTTAACCAGGAGAACGTTAACCAGGAGAACGTTAACCAGGAGGACGTTTAACCAGGAGAACGTTCACCAGGAGAACGTTTAACCAGGAGAACGTTAACCAGGAGGACGTTCACCAGGAGAACGTTTAACCAGGAGAACGTTTAACCAGGAGAACGTTAACCAGGAGAACGTTCACCAGGAGAACGTTAACCAGGAGAACGTTTAACCAGGAGAACGTTCACCAGGAGAACGTTCACCAGGAGAACGTTAACCAGGAGAACGTTTAACCAGGAGAACGTTCACCAGGAGAACGTTAACCAGGAGAACGTTAACCAGGAGAACGTTAACCAGGAGAACGTTAACCAGGAGAACGTTAACCAGGAGAACGTTTAACCAGGAGAACGTTCACCAGGAGGACGTTAACCAGGAGAACGTTCACCAGGAGAACGTTTAACCAGGAGAATGTTTAACCAGGAGAACGTTAACCAGGAGAACGTTAACCAGGAGAACGTTCACCAGGAGAACGTTTAACCAGGAGAATGTTTAACCAGGAGGACGTTAACCAGGAGAACGTTAACCAGGAGAACGTTTAACCAGGAGAACGTTTAACCAGGAGAACGTTAACCAGGAGAACGTTTAACCAGGAGAACGTTTAACCAGGAGAACGTTAACCAGGAGAACGTTAACCAGGAGAACGTTTAACCAGGAGAACGTTTAACCAGGAGAACGTTTAACCAGGAGAACGTTCACCAGGAGGACGTTCACCAGGAGAACGTTTAACCAGGAGAACGTTTAACCAGGAGAACGTTTAACCAGGAGAACGTTAACCAGGAGAACGTTAACCAGGAGGACGTTTAACCAGGAGAACGTTTAACCAGGAGAACGTTCACCAGGAGGACGTTCACCAGGAGAACGTTTAACCAGGAGAACGTTAACCAGGAGAACGTTAACCAGGAGAACGTTTAACCAGGAGAACGTTTAACCAGGAGAACGTTAACCAGGAGAACGTTAACCAGGAGAACGTTAACCAGGAGGACGTTTAACCAGGAGAACGTTAACACCAGGAGAACGTTTAACCAGGAGAACGTTTAACCAGGAGAACGTTAACACCAGGAGAACATTTAACCAGGAGAACGTTTAACCAGGAGAACGTTCACCAGGAGAACGTTAACCAGGAGAACGTTAACCAGGAGAACGTTAACCAGGAGAACGTTAACCAGGAGAACGTTTAACCAGGAGAACGTTTAACCAGGAGAACGTTTAACCAGGAGAACGTTCACCAGGAGGACGTTCACCAGGAGAACGTTTAACCAGGAGAACGTTAACCAGGAGAACGTTAACCAGGAGAACGTTTAACCAGGAGAACGTTTAACCAGGAGAACGTTAACCAGGAGAACGTTTAACCAGGAGAAGGTTTAACCAGGAGAAGGTTTAACCAGGAGAACGTTTAACCAGGAGAACGTTTAACCAGGAGAACGTTTAACCAGGAGAACGTTCACCAGGAGAACGTTTAACCAGGAGAACGTTCACCAGGAGGACGTTAACCAGGAGAACGTTAACCAGGAGAACGTTTAACCAGGAGAACGTTTAACCAGGAGAACGTTAACCAGGAGAACGTTAACCAGGAGAACGTTAACCAGGAGAACGTTAACCAGGAGAACGTTTAACCAGGAGAACGTTCACCAGGAGGACGTTAACCAGGAGAACGTTCACCAGGAGAACGTTTAACCAGGAGAATGTTTAACCAGGAGAACGTTAACCAGGAGAACGTTAACCAGGAGAACGTTCACCAGGAGAACGTTTAACCAGGAGAATGTTTAACCAGGAGGACGTTAACCAGGAGAACGTTTAACCAGGAGAACGTTCACCAGGAGGACGTTCACCAGGAGAACGTTTAACCAGGAGAACGTTAACCAGGAGAACGTTAACCAGGAGAACGTTTAACCAGGAGAACGTTTAACCAGGAGAACGTTAACCAGGAGAACGTTAACCAGGAGAACGTTAACCAGGAGGACGTTTAACCAGGAGAACGTTAACACCAGGAGAACGTTTAACCAGGAGAACGTTTAACCAGGAGAACGTTAACACCAGGAGAACATTTAACCAGGAGAACGTTTAACCAGGAGAACGTTCACCAGGAGAACGTTAACCAGGAGAACGTTAACCAGGAGAACGTTAACCAGGAGAACGTTAACCAGGAGAACGTTTAACCAGGAGAACGTTTAACCAGGAGAACGTTTAACCAGGAGAACGTTCACCAGGAGGACGTTCACCAGGAGAACGTTTAACCAGGAGAACGTTAACCAGGAGAACGTTAACCAGGAGAACGTTTAACCAGGAGAACGTTTAACCAGGAGAACGTTAACCAGGAGAACGTTTAACCAGGAGAAGGTTTAACCAGGAGAAGGTTTAACCAGGAGAACGTTTAACCAGGAGAACGTTTAACCAGGAGAACGTTTAACCAGGAGAACGTTCACCAGGAGAACGTTTAACCAGGAGAACGTTCACCAGGAGGACGTTAACCAGGAGAACGTTAACCAGGAGAACGTTTAACCAGGAGAACGTTTAACCAGGAGAACGTTAACCAGGAGAACGTTAACCAGGAGAACGTTAACCAGGAGAACGTTAACCAGGAGAACGTTTAACCAGGAGAACGTTCACCAGGAGGACGTTAACCAGGAGAACGTTCACCAGGAGAACGTTTAACCAGGAGAATGTTTAACCAGGAGAACGTTAACCAGGAGAACGTTAACCAGGAGAACGTTCACCAGGAGAACGTTTAACCAGGAGAATGTTTAACCAGGAGGACGTTAACCAGGAGAACGTTAACCAGGAGAACGTTTAACCAGGAGAACGTTTAACCAGGAGAACGTTAACCAGGAGAACGTTTAACCAGGAGAACGTTTAACCAGGAGAACGTTAACCAGGAGAACGTTAACCAGGAGAACGTTTAACCAGGAGAACGTTTAACCAGGAGAACGTTTAACCAGGAGAACGTTCACCAGGAGGACGTTCACCAGGAGAACGTTTAACCAGGAGAACGTTTAACCAGGAGAACGTTTAACCAGGAGAACGTTAACCAGGAGAACGTTAACCAGGAGGACGTTTAACCAGGAGAACGTTTAACCAGGAGAACGTTCACCAGGAGGACGTTCACCAGGAGAACGTTTAACCAGGAGAACGTTAACCAGGAGAACGTTAACCAGGAGAACGTTTAACCAGGAGAACGTTTAACCAGGAGAACGTTAACCAGGAGAACGTTAACCAGGAGAACGTTAACCAGGAGGACGTTTAACCAGGAGAACGTTAACACCAGGAGAACGTTTAACCAGGAGAACGTTTAACCAGGAGAACGTTAACACCAGGAGAACATTTAACCAGGAGAACGTTTAACCAGGAGAACGTTCACCAGGAGAACGTTAACCAGGAGAACGTTAACCAGGAGAACGTTAACCAGGAGAACGTTAACCAGGAGAACGTTTAACCAGGAGAACGTTTAACCAGGAGAACGTTTAACCAGGAGATCGTTAACCAGGAGAACGTTAACCAGGAGATCGTTAACCAGGAGAACGTTAACCAGGAGAACGTTTAACCAGGAGATCGTTAACCAGGAGAACGTTAACCAGGAGATCGTTAACCAGGAGAACGTTAACCAGGAGAACGTTCACCAGGAGGACGTTCACCAGGAGAACGTTTAACCAGGAGAACGTTAACCAGGAGAACGTTAACCAGGAGAACGTTTAACCAGGAGAACGTTTAACCAGGAGAACGTTAACCAGGAGAACGTTTAACCAGGAGAAGGTTTAACCAGGAGAAGGTTTAACCAGGAGAACGTTTAACCAGGAGAACGTTTAACCAGGAGAACGTTTAACCAGGAGAACGTTCACCAGGAGAACGTTTAACCAGGAGAACGTTCACCAGGAGGACGTTAACCAGGAGAACGTTAACCAGGAGAACGTTTAACCAGGAGAACGTTTAACCAGGAGAACGTTAACCAGGAGAACGTTAACCAGGAGAACGTTAACCAGGAGAACGTTTAACCAGGAGAACGTTTAACCAGGAGAACGTTTAACCAGGAGAACGTTAACCAGGAGATCGTTTAACCAGGAGAACGTTAACCAGGAGAACGTTAACCAGGAGAACGTTTAACCAGGAGAACGTTTAACCAGGAGAACGTTAACCAGGAGAACGTTTAACCAGGAGAACGTTTAACCAGGAGAACGTTAACCAGGAGAACGTTAACCAGGAGAACATTTAACCAGGAGAACGTTTAACCAGGAGAACGTTTAACCAGGAGAACGTTCACCAGGAGGACGTTCACCAGGAGAACGTTTAACCAGGAGAACGTTAACCAGGAGAACGTTAACCAGGAGAACGTTTAACCAGGAGAACGTTTAACCAGGAGAACGTTTAACCAGGAGAACGTTAACCAGGAGAACGTTAACCAGGAGAACGTTAACCAGGAGAACGTTTAACCAGGAGAACGTTTAACCAGGAGAACGTTAACCAGGAGAACGTTTAACCAGGAGAACGTTTAACCAGGAGAACGTTTAACCAGGAGGACGTTTAACCAGGAGAACGTTAACCAGGAGAACGTTTAACCAGGAGAAGGTTTAACCAGGAGAACGTTTAACCAGGAGAACGTTTAACCAGGAGAACGTTTAACCAGGAGAACGTTTAACCAGGAGGACGTTAACCAGGAGAACGTTTAACCAGGAGAACGTTTAACCAGGAGAACGTTCACCAGGAGAACGTTTAACCAGGAGAACGTTTAACCAGGAGAACGTTCTCCTGGTGAACGTTCTCCTGGTTAAACGTTCTCCTGGTTAAACGTTCTCCTGGTTAAACGTTCACCAGGAGAACGTTTAACCAGGAGGACGTTAACCAGGAGAACGTTTAACCAGGAGAACGTTTAACCAGGAGGACGTTAACCAGGAGAACGTTTAACCAGGAGAACGTTTAACCAGGAGAACGTTTAACCAGGAGAACGTTTAACCAGGAGAACGTTAACCAGGAGAACGTTAACAGGAGAACGTTAACGCACCGTGGAACTCTGTGAGCTTGGACTCCAGGACGTAGAACTCCAGGTACCTCCTGCAAACGCACCAGCTCTCAGCCTCATGTCCCACTGAAACAGGAGACACGGGGGGGGGGGGGCACACGGGGGGGGGCAGAGGGGGGGACACAGGGGGGGCAGAGGGGGGGACACAGGGGGGGCAGAGGGGGGGACACAGGGGGGGCAGAGGGGGGGGGGCACACGGGGGGGGGGCAGAGGGGGGAGACGTTAGCCTCTCCTCACAGAGACACAAACTGATGCTTTATAATGAGTCGTTGTTACTGAAGAGTCGTGGCTTCATCATCTTTTTTAGGTCTCACCACCGCGGCGGGCGTGTCTGTGGTCATGTCTGTGGGTGTGTCTGTGGGCGTGTCTGTGGGCGGGGCTTGCCTCCTCTCAGGGGCGGGGCTTACCTCCTCGGTGGTCGTGTCTGTGGGCGGGGCTTACCTCCTCTGGGGGGCGGGGCTTACCTCCGAGGCGGTCGTGGCGGTGCACCTCCATCAGGAAGGCGGGGCTTACCTCCGAGGCGGTCGTGGCGGTGCACCTCCATCAGGAAGGCGGGGCTTACCTCCGAGGCGGTCGTGGCGGTGCACCTCCATCAGGAAGGCGGGGCTTACCTCCGAGGCGGTCGTGGCGGTGCACCTCCTCTCAGGGGCGGGGCTTACCTCCGAGGCGGTCGTGGCGGTGCACCTCCATCAGGAAGGCGGGGCTCACCTCCTCTGGGGGGCGGGGCTTACCTCCGCGGTGGGCGTGTCTGTGGGTGGGGCTTACCTCCGAGGCGGTCGTGGCGGTGCACCTCCATCAGGAAGGCGGGGACTCTCTCCTTCCTGACCTCGTCCTCCATGACGTCGATGAAGGGGATCCACACGCTCCACTCGGACAGGTTCCTCCCAGAGCCGGACACGAACCCGGGACAGGCCTGAGGCTCGAAGTCGTCCTCCTGCACCATGGTGGCCTCCTCCACCTGGGAGGGCATCAGGGTTACGACTCAGCGAGACTAAACCTCAGAGTCAGAGGAAAGGTACACACCGAGTCGTCGTCCTGCTCCTCCGGGCCACAGGGGGGCAGCATGGCGCCCTCTAGTGTCGTGCTCTTAAACACGCCTTTGATTTTGCTGCCGATGCGGCTGATCCCCGACGCCTCGCCGCGGCGCCCGGCGTTCCTGAAACATGTACACTTTAAACACTAAAGAAGCTGAGGAAGTTCTTTCATAACATCATAAATATAAGAAGATAATATAAACGAGTAAAACACAACAGTAAGTGTGTGTGAGGGACGGGGTTAATGGGCTGATGCACAGTTTCCCCTCGTGACGTCTTCAGGACAGTCAGACCTGGACTTCCTGTCGCTGATCGTTTACATTCAGCAGGTCCCACAAATACAGAGAAGCTCAGGATCTGGTGAAGGACGAGTCACTGATGGAGTCACAGAAACGTGTTACAAACATCATGTTCACTGTGAATCTGCCCCAAAGGAAACGCCAGCGCTCGTGAGGGGCGGAGCTTTATCTTAGAGCTAAAGGCTAGTGTTAAAAAATGATAATATAACATGTAAACAAGTCAATATTATTTAAACTAACAGGACCATTCTTTTTGCGCAGCTCGTTCAAAACTTTGCGCTAGTTTTATTTTTTATTTTGTTAGCCGCGTTAGCCGCGTTAGCTGCGTTAGCCGCGTTAGCCGCGTTAGCCGCGTTAGCCGCGTTAGCCTCGTTAGCCGCGTTAGCCGCGTTAGCCGCGTTAGCCGCGTTAGCCGCGTTAGCCGCGTTAGCCGCGTTAGCCTCGTTAGCTGCGTTAGCTGCGTTAGCTGCGTTAGCCTCGTTAGCTGCGTTAGCTGCGTTAGCCTCGTTAGCCGCGTTAGCTGCGTTAGCCGCGTTAGCCTCGTTAGCTGCGTTAGCTGCGTTAGCCTCGTTAGCCGCGTTAGCCGCGTTAGCCGCGTTAGCCGCGTTAGCCGCGTTAGCCGCGTTAGCGTCAGGACAAAAACATCCACGTTATGAACACGGAGTTTCCTCCAGGGAAGTCGTTACGTCTCATGTAATATTTTCAAACCTGCTCCGTCACATCTGAGCTTTTACTCTCTGTCCTTCACCAGATCTTAAGCTTCATTTCTGTGGGACCTGCTCAGAGATAACGGACAGGAAGGACAGCGCCTGGCTGACTGTCCAGGCGGAATCACGTGGGGTCACTGTGCATGTGGACCATTATAAACTTCCTCCTCCTTTAAGGAACAATACTGGAGCTTTGTTTTCTTTCTTCTGTTTGAAATAAATAAATAAATGAATGAATATTCATCAGCTGCAGCTCATGTGTTTATGAGTCACATGACCCGTTCCTTTAGGTCCAGGGATTCCCAAAGTGTGGCCCGGTGACACACGGCTCCAGTGGAACCTGAACTCGTGTCTTGTGTGATCGTTTCCTGACACTCGGCCCTTTCACTGAAAACTCACATTTAAAAACAAACAAAGAGCAAATCTTCAAAATGAGATGTTTGAAAAGTCTCCAGTCAGAAAGAGGAAAGTGTGGAGGCGTGCGGGACTGTCCAGCAGGGGGCGGTGCAGGACTGTCCAGCAGGGGGCGGCTCGTTCTGTCCAGCAGGGGGCGGTGCAGGACTGTCCAGCAGGGGGCGGTGCAGGACTGTCCAACAGGGGGCGGCGTGCAGGCTGAGTGTGCGGCTCGTTCTGTCCAGCAGGGGGCGGCTCGTTCTGTCCAGCAGGGGGCGGTGCAGGACTGTCCAGCAGGGGGCGGTGCAGGACTGTCCAACAGGGGGCGGTGCAGGACTGTCCAACAGGGGGCGGCGTGCAGGCTGAGTGTGCGGCTCGTTCTGTCCAGCAGGGGGCGGCGTGCAGGACTGTCCAGCAGGGGGCGCGTGCTCCATGCAGGCTCACATGCAGCTCATTCACAGATCTGTTATTCTGGACTCATGCTCAGACTCACCTGCTCTCATCCCAACTCTGACTTCTGCAACGCCACAACAGACACGGGTCACTCTGAGCCCCTAGAGGGGGCCCCCCTACAGGAGCCCCTACAGGAGCCTCTACAGGAGCCCCTACAGGAGCCTCTACAGGAGCCCCTACAGGAGCCCCTACAGGAGCCTCTACAGGAGCCCCTACAGGAGCCCCTACAGGAGCCTCTACAGGAGCCCCTACAGGAGCCTCTACAGGAGCCTCTACAGGAGCCTCTACAGGAGCCTCTACAGGAGCCTCTACAGGAGCCTCTACAGGAGCCCCTACAGGAGCCTCTACAGGAGCCTCTACAGGAGCCCCTACAGGAGCCTCTACAGGAGCCTCTACAGGAGCCTCTACAGGAGCCCCTACAGGAGCCTCTACAGGAGCCTCTACAGGAGCCTCTACAGGAGCCTCTACAGGAGCCCCTACAGGAGCCTCTACAGGAGCCTCTACAGGCCCTTTGGTACAGGATGGAGGTTTAGTTTCCACTGGACGTGAATCTGAATTAGACACTTTTAGATCAGACTCGTTCTCCAAAGATCTGAACATTCATTTTCCAGACTGAGATATGTTCTTACCTGAGCTGTGACGAGTTCTTTAGGACCTGTCTGATCTTCAGTCACGTAAACACAGCGCAGACGGCGTTAGCATTTAGCCTCTCCCTCTCTCCTCTATAGCTCCAAAACAGGTCAAGATAGAAGCTACCAAGCTCTTCCACGTTTCCCCTATTTAAATATGGTTACGTGAAGTGTTCCACTACAAAGTATAGTATATAGTAGTTCGAAATCCGCGCAGTAAAGATTACTGTGCGGATGCCAAACTACTCCTGGTATTATTACGCCTTACAATATAGTTCCCCCTTTTATCGGCTTAGAAAATCCACATTGTTTAATTGTGTGTAATTATACTTTGTAGTGGAACACTTCACGTAACCATATTTAAATAGGGAAAACGTGGAAGAGCTTGGTAGCTTCTATCTTGACCTGTTTTGGAGCTATAGAGGAGAGAGGGAGAGGCTAAATGCTAACGCCGTCTGCGCTGTGTTTACGTGACTGAAGATCAGACAGGTCCTAAAGAACTCGTCACAGCTCAGGTAAGAACATATCTCAGTCTGGAAAAACACTGGCCTGTTCCTTTAAGGGTTTATGACAGAAACATCTGGGAACATCTGGATCCGCCATGTTTGAGTCTAACACTGACCGTGATGAACTTTTAAAAGAGAGAAAGTTCGAACCTGCTGAGCTTTGAGTTTCGGGTCGGAGACTCCACCCCCTTCAGCAGGTGTCGGAAATACTGCAGAAACAAACAAATATAAGATTTAGAGAGACCAACGATGAAGCCTTATATTCGCCTGGATTCACCTGAACTTTTAATTGTCATATTTATGTCTCTGTTTTATTGCCTTAATGTTTGGTGCAGCTGTGAGGAGACTACAAAACCATTACACTGAAACTTAACCCTGGGAAACACCTGGGAAACACCTGGGAGATTTAGAAAGGCTTTCAAAGTGTTTTTCTAAAAAATTTAAATAACTTAAAAAAAAAAAAAAAAAATCAATAAAACTCTATTAATAAAAAAATTTACAAAAAATTTCCGAAATGTAATTTTTTTTTTTTTTTTCAAAATTGCATTTTTTTTCCCCCAACGTTTTGAACATTTCCCAGAATGGAGGGACTTCCTGGATGAATCTGGTCAGATTAGGGTAAAGTCACCTCGTCGCTGTGGCAGAACATGGGGGTGAAGACGTTCTCCAGCAACGACAGGACGTGCTCGTACGCCTCAAACAAACATCTCATCTTCTGCAGACGGACCACCTCCGAGGGCGGGGCCTGGGCCACTGAGGAGACAAGAGAGACTTCAGCCACTGAGGAGACAAGAGACACATCAGCCACAGGGGGCGCCACTGAGGAGACAACAGGAGGAGGGAGAGAAGGACAGACAGTTTGTTGCTTTGGTGCACGAAATAAATGAAAGTTTTCAAGAAGATTTGGAAGGTTTATGCACAACTGCAGCCTTCATGACACCTTCATGTTCAGAGACTCCAGAGGCACCAGCAGCTTCAAATACCTGTCTGCTGCTTTGTGGCTGCTGTTCTCTTAATCTGATGTGTTTGTCTGGCAGAAACCGTCCTCATTGTGCCTTTATCGGCACAAACCCGAGTGTGTCTGAATCATCCACAAATCTCTTATCAGTTCGATGATTACGCTTCATCTTTCATGAAATATTGAAGGTTTTCATACCTAGACCAAGACATTCAACTATTTCACGCTTTTCATCAGCAGAAAGATCCTTTTTCTTTCCCTTATTGCTTGAAAATGATGATCTGCATATGTGACAAAGTGGGTTTGTCCCATTGTGTGTGTTTGTTATTTTGCTTCGTTTGTTTCGTTTGCAAAATCCACCGGCCAACAATAACCTCAGATTCATGTTTAAGTTAATAATTATCCATTTACAACTTTGTTTATTCATTTACTCAAACATTTACCTGTACCCCCTGGTGAGAAAGAAAGGGGCGTGGTCTTTGTCGGCCATTTTAAAAACCTCAGGCTGAACCATGTGGAAGGGGAGAGACTAGGGCTCAATCCGAAACCATCAAATTGTAGCCTCTAAGCACTAACACTAGCATCTAACTCCTTAACCTTTCATGGGTCGACTGTTAGATCTGTGCTGTTCGGGAACTAGAGCTTCAGCTGCATTTGAACAATCCGTCCGTCCTTAAACAGGGGAAGGGGAAGTGACATCACCAACAGCTGTTTTTCTTCTTCTTTAAAGTTATTGGTGGAGTGCAGGCCAAACAAAAGTGCATGTCGCCCCCTAGTGTCCAACAACAACATAGTGTCCAAACAAAGACATTTAAGGAGAAAAATAAATCCAAATGATCCAAACATTTCCCTTTAGTCTTATTTTATTTCAGCAGCTGTTTCTTAAAGCGACAGCAGCAAATGATCCATGTGGCTTAAGTTTCTACTAAATGAAAACAAAAGCATTTAATCCGTTTCCTGAGTTTCCTCTTTAACACTGACATGTGACTGAGCTGTGGGGACGACAACATGGATTTATCACTTTATAAAGTTTGGCTTGTGCAGAATCTTAATTTTTAATTATTATTATTTTTATTATTAAATGTGCTCCTGTCAATCAACAGTGGTTGTGCATGAATCACTCCAGGGTGGGGGCGAGGGGGGTGGGGGGATTTGGCGCAGTGGTTTATGGGACGGCACATAGCTCCTAATCACTGGCTAGTTAGCATCAGAGGTCCCTATGCTAAAGTGGCTATGATAGTTAGCATCAGAGGTCCCTATGCTAAAGTGGCTATGATAGTTAGCATCAAGGTTCCTTTTCCTAACTACTTCCTAACTGACTTACCAATTCGGAAGCATCTTGTCATGGCGGACGCTGACGCACATCCGGTTTGGCGTAAGAGCTCTTAGCAATCTGCCCGTTTCGGAAGCAGCCTAGGAATGGTACCTACCGGTGGGAGGTCCTTTCCCATTAGGGGAGGTATAAAAGCTGACTGCTGTAGTCATGGGGGCCATTTTGTATCTGTGTGTCAGAAGTTCTGTTTGCGTGAGCAATAAATGTCTGGTGAGAACTCTAACTTTGTTAAGTCTGCCGGCCCATTTCAACCCCTCGTGGCAGCTTCCTCACAGCATGAAACAAGTGGAACAGCCTTTTTCAGTAGTTTTTCCCTTAACTGGGCTTAACCTGAAAACTAATCATCCCAGGACTCTGAGATTAATGTCAGTGATTCAAAGAGCCCGAGACACGACACCATCCATGAGTTTCATTATTATTGTTTTTTTTACCTTTTTGACACAAAAATACAATTTGCATAATAATTTGGAATGCAGTGTACAGCCCGTTGTAGAGCCTCGTACAGCCCGTTGTACAGCCTTGTAGAGCCCGTTGTAGAGCCCGTTGTAGAGCCCGTTGTAGAGCCTTGTAGAGCCCGTTGTAAACACAGCACATACCTGAGCGTATCTCCTGGACGATGAAGCTGTCGAAGCTGATCTTGTCCACGCTCTCCTCCACACAGTACGTCTCGTACATGTGCGCCACCTCCTGGTGAAGCTGCAGCAGCTGCGACTCCGACAGCTCGGGCTGAAGGATGCGGTCGTTAAACTCCTCTGAGACAGAAACAACACCGGGGTTTAACTACACAACGACAGGAAACACAACAACAGGAAACACAACAACAACACAAGCAGACGTGGTCGTTAAACTCCTCTGAGACAGAAACAACACCGGGGTTTAACTACACAACGACAGAAAACACAACAACAACAACAACACACGCGGTCGTTAAACTCCTCTGAGACAGAAACAACACTGGGGTTTAACTACACAACAACAGAAAACACAACAACAACAACAACAACAACACAGAAGCAGACGCGGTCGTTAAACTCCTCTGAGACAGAAACAACACCGGGGTTTAACTACACAACGACAGAAAACACAACAACAACACACAAGCAGACACTGACCCACGGTGAGGCAGAACTGCAGCACGTGGACGGCTCCTTCCTGTTTCAGGAAGTTCATGAACCTGAAGAGAAGGTCCTGCTGCTCACGGATCTGCTTCAGCTCCAGCTTCAGCACCTGCAGAGACAGATGTTACAGCCCGGTGTAACAGGCCAGAGTATACCCCCATCTCGACTACACCCGGGGTTAAAGGGGCCTAGGCCATTTCATTCACTCACTACCTTCACTCACTCACTCATTCACTCACTACCTTCACTCACTCACTCACTCACTCACTCACTCACTCACTACCTTCACTCATTCACTCATTCACTCACTACCTTCACTCACTCACTCACTCACTCACTCACTCACTCATTCACTCATTCACTCACTACCTTCACTCATTCACTCATTCACTCACTACCTTCACTCACTCATTCACTCATTCACTCACTCACTCATTCACTCACTCATTCACTCACTCATTCACTCATTCACTCACTACCTTCACTCATTCACTCATTCACTCACTACCTTCACTCACTCATTCACTCATTCACTCACTCACTCATTCACTCACTACCTTCACTCACTCATTCACTCATTCACTCACTCACTCATTCACTCACTCATTCACTCACTACCTTCACTCATTCACTACCTTCATTCACTCATTCACTCATTCACTCACTCATTCACTCACTACCTTCACTCATTCACTCATTCACTCACTCACTCATTCACTCAGTCACTCATGCATAGGTAGGCAAAGTGTGTTGCCCAAGGACACAACAACAGCCTGTATCTGCAGGAGCATGGATTTGAACTGCCAACCTTCCGGTTAAAGGACAACCCTCTATCACCCTAAGATACTGTTATAATTGGGGGTATAATCTGGCCTGGGGGGGTAGGAAATGGCCTAGGCCATAATACACCCCGGGGTATGAAATGGCCTAGGCCCCTTTAACCCCGGGTGTAGTCGAGATGGGGGTATACTCTGGCCTGTTACACCGGGATGGTCACTACGGTAACGATGGGAGTGTGTTGCTCATTTGTCGCGTAGGGGAAGCTGCAGACCCGGAGCCGAGACAGAAATACCGTGAAGCGAATCCACCGTGAGAGTGCGCCCCCTGCTGGTAAAGACGGATACACGACGGTATTAGGATATGCATATTTTAATTTGAAAGAATCTTGGCCTGGACTCTCTTCAGATTTTTAATCTCAACGAGTTCTATCCTGGATAAATAAAGGACAAATATAATTAAATTAAATTAAAAAAAAATAGTTATGACCGTAGTATTCTTATTATTTTCATTATTAGCCCAGAATTACAACATTTGATTTTTACACATTAATGACATCAGTGTTGATCTTTGGTTTTGCTGCTGAATTTAGGAAACAGGGCGACCCTGACGGTACAAATGTTACTCTTTACTTTGTTATAGCGTCTGCAGGTTAACATTATTAACCCGATGATTTCTCTCCTTTCTTTACTGATTACAGCACTGGCCGTTTCCACAATAAGATAAGATAAGATAAGATGATACTTTATTGATCTCACAGATGGAGAAATTGCATTCGATGAAACATGATTTGATTCGAATGATTTGCATGATTTGATTCGAATAAACATGTGATTTTGTTCCAAAATATTGTCTCTGTCCCTTATTGAACAAATGAAGGCTCTGTCGTACAAAATACAATGAAAGGAGTAAAACATACAGTTTTAATTTCATAAAATAACCCAAATAATAGAACATGTAAACTAAGTTACATGTCAACACATTCTAAATTATACAAAATAATCCCAACGATACAACTGTAAAACATGAGCTAAACACCGTCGTGTATCTGTCTTTACCAGCAGAGGGCGCACTATCACGGTGGATTCGCTTCACGGTGGATCTGTCTCAGCTCTGGCTCTGCAGCTAAACATTATTGCATTTCTCTGTAAGCCCGTGATGTGAATATGAAACATGGGTCCTGTGTTCTCTCCGGTCCAGTCGTGACTCGTGCTTCACTCACAGTGGGCTTGTTGCTGCCGGCAGAGGCGTATCTGTGCAGGAAGGGGACGAGGGCTGAGGGGGGCTCGGGGGGGTCCTCCGGCTGAAACACACCTCAGTTACAACCTTTAAATTCACTTTACATTCACTTCATATCAGAGAGACTGACCGGAGACGGGTCCACAAACAGCAGCACCATGAGGTTCACCGTGTCCTGCAGAGACACACAGACAGACACACAGACACACACACACACACACACATACACACACACGCACACACACACACACACACACTGTCAGACCCAGGGCTAACCACTCTGCCACTCTGGTATAAATAATAACGCTTTTCTCACAGGATCCGCCATGAAGTCCATCGTGGGCAGAAACACGGAGCCCGACATGACCTCACGAAGCAGCAGCGCCAGAGACCTGACACACACACACACACACACACACACACACAACCTTTACATCTATCTTAGTGAGGACACTCAGACATAATGTTTTACCCAGACCTGAATCCTAACCCGAAAACCACATCTTCACCCTCAAATAAGTGAGGACCGCCCAAAACGTCCTCAAACTGGTCCTCACAATGTTACAAGTACAAGCACACACACAGGGGGCGTGGCTGGGGGCGTGGCTCACCTGCAGTCCGTGGCCTTGGGCGGCATCACGAAGGGGAAGAGCGTCTGCGTGAGCGTGCGGAGGTACTGCAGTTCCTCCCTGCGGCTGCGGAGGGCGACGTGGAGGTGAGCGCCGTACTCGCTCAGAGCGGCCGCCTGGAGGTCCTCCACACGGCTCACTGTGGAGAAGCAAACATCAGACCTACAGCTGCTCCACACGGCTCACTGTGGAGACACAAACATCAGACCTACAGCTGCTCCACACGGCTCACTGTGGAGAAACATCAGACCTACAGCTGCTCCACACGGCTCACTGTGGAGACACAAACATCAGACCTACAGCTGCTCCACACGGCTCACTGTGGAGAAACATCAGACCTACAGCTGCTCCACACGGCTCACTGTGGAGAAACAAACATCAGACCTACAGCTGCTCCACACGGCTCACTGTGGAGACACAAACATCAGACCTACAGCTGCTCCACACGGCTCACTGTGGAGACACAAACATCAGACCTACAGCTGCTCCACACGGCTCACTGTGGAGAAACATCAGACCTACAGCTGCTCCACACGGCTCACTGTGGAGAAGCAAAGATCAGACCTACAGCTGCTCCACACGGCTCACTGTGGAGAAGCAAAGATCAGACCTACAGCTGCTCCACACGGCTCACTGTGGAGAAACATCAGACCTACAGCTGCTCCACACGGCTCACTGTGGAGAAGCAAAGATCAGACCTACAGCTGCTCCACACGGCTCACTGTGGAGAAGCAAAGATCAGACCTACAGCTGCTCCACACGGCTCACTGTGGAGAAACATCAGACCTACAGCTGCTCCACACGGCTCACTGTGGAGAAGCATCAGACCTACAGCTGCTCCACACGGCTCACTGTGGAGAAACATCAGACCTACAGCTGCTCCACACGGCTCACTGTGGAGACACAAACATCAGACCTACAGCTGCTCCACACGGCTCACTGTGGAGAAACATCAGACCTACAGCTGCTCCACACGGCTCACTGTGGAGACACATCAGACCTACAGCTGCTCCACACGGCTCACTGTGGAGAAGCAAACATCAGACCTACAGCTGCTCCTCACTGTGGAGACACATCAGACCTACAGCTGCTCCACACGGCTCACTGTGGAGAAGCAAACATCAGACCTACAGCTGCTCCACACGGCTCACTGTGGAGAAACATCAGACCTACAGCTGCTCCACACGGCTCACTGTGGAGACACAAACATCAGACCTACAGCTGCTCCACACGGCTCACCGTGGAGACACGAACATCAGACCTACAGCTGCTCCACACGGCTCACTGTGGAGAAAGTCTTGGTCTTTATTCCGTGTAAAGTTCGTACCTCGCTCTCGCGCCGCCGCGATGACCTGGATGTGCTTCATGGCCGCCTTCATCACTTTGTCGGCGAACACAGCGGGGACGTCCACCTGAGACGAGATGTTTGTCCTGGTTCTTATTCATGTGGATTATTATGGAGAGGACAGACCTTCTGAGTCTATGTGGATTATTACACTGACCTTCTGAGGTCATGAGGATTATTACACTGACCTTCTGAGTCCATGTGGATTATTACACTGACCTTCTGAGTCCATGTGGATTATTACACTGACCTTCTGAGTCCATGTGGATTATTACACTGACCTTCTGAGGTCATGAGGATTATTACACTGACCTTCTGAGGTCATGTGGATTATTACACTGACCTTCTGAGGTCATGTGGATTATTACACTGACCTTCTGAGTCTATGAGGATTATTACACTGACCTTCAGAGTCTATGTGGATTATTACACTGACCTTCTGAGGTCATGTGGATTATTACACTGACCTTCTGAGTCTATGTGGATTATTACACTGACCTTCTGAGTCTATGTGGATTATTACACTGACCTTCTGAGTCTATGTGGATTATTACACTGACCTTCTGAGGTCATGTGGATTATTACACTGACCTTCTGAGGTCATGTGGATTATTACACTGACCTTCTGAGGTCATGTGGATTATTACACTGACCTTCTGAGGTCATGAGGATTATTACACTGACCTTCTGAGTCTATGAGGATTATTACACTGACCTTCAGAGTCTATGTGGATTATTACACTGACCTTCTGAGTCCATGTGGATTATTACACTGACCTTCTGAGGTCATGAGGATTATTACACTGACCTTCTGAGCTCATGTGGATTATTACACTGACCTTCTGAGGTCATGTGGATTATTACACTGACCTTCTGAGTCTATGTGGATTATTACACTGACCTTCTGAGGTCATGTGGATTATTACACTGACCTTCAGAGTCTATGTGGATTATTACACTGACCTTCTGACTCTATGTGGATTATTACACTGACCTTCTGAGGTCATGTGGATTATTACACTGACCTTCAGAGTCTATGTGGATTATTACACTGACCTTCAGAGTCTATGTGGATTATTACACTGACCTACTGAGTCTATGTGGATTATTACACTGACCTTCTGAGGTCATGTGGATTATTACACTGACCTTCAGAGTCTATGTGGATTATTACACTGACCTTCTGAGGTCATGTGGATTATTACACTGACCTTCTGAGGTCATGTGGATTATTACACTGACCTTCAGAGTCTATGTGGATTATTACACTGACCTTCTGAGTCTATGTGGATTATTACACTGACCTTCTGAGGTCATGTGGATTATTACACTGACCTTCAGAGTCTATGTGGATTATTACACTGACCTACTGAGTCTATGTGGATTATTACACTGACCTTCTGAGGTCATGTGGATTATTACACTGACCTTCAGAGTCTATGTGGATTATTACACTGACCTTCTGAGGTCATGAGGATTATTACACTGACCTTCTGAGTCTATGAGGATTATTACACTGACCTTCTGAGTCTATGTGGATTATTACACTGACCTTCTGAGTCTATGTGGATTATTACACTGACCTTCTGAGTCTGTGGATTATTACACTGACCTTCAGAGTCTATGTGGATTATTACACTGACCTTCTGAGTCTATGTGGATTATTACACTGACCTTCTGAGTCTGTGGATTATTACACTGACCTTCTGAGGTCATGAGGATTATTACACTGACCTTCAGAGTCTATGTGGATTATTACACTGACCTTCTGAGGTCATGAGGATTATTACACTGACCTTCAGAGTCTATGTGGATTATTACACTGACCTTCTGAGTCTGTGGATTATTACACTGACCTACTGAGTCTATGTGGATTATTACACTGACCTTCTGAGGTCATGTGGATTATTACACTGACCTTCAGAGTCTATGTGGATTATTACACTGACCTTCAGAGTCTATGTGGATTATTACACTGACCTTCTGAGTCTGTGGATTATTACACTGACCTTCTGAGTCTATGTGGATTATTACACTGACCTTCTGAGTCTATGTGGATTATTACACTGACCTTCAGAGTCTATGTGGATTATTACACTGACCTACTGAGTCTATGTGGATTATTACACTGACCTTCAGAGTCTATGTGGATTATTACACTGACCTTCTGAGTCTATGTGGATTATTACACTGACCTTCTGAGTCTGTGGATTATTACACTGACCTTCTGAGTCTGTGGATTATTACACTGACCTTCTGAGGTCATGTGGATTATTACACTGACCTTCTGAGGTCATGAGGATTATTACACTGACCTTCTGAGTCTGTGGATTATTACACTGACCTTCTGAGGTCATGTGGATTATTACACTGACCTTCTGAGTCTGTGGATTATTACACTGACCTTCTGAGGTCATGTGGATTATTACACTGACCTTCAGAGTCTATGTGGATTATTACACTGACCTTCAGAGTCTATGTGGATTATTACACTGACCTTCTGAGTCTATGTGGATTATTACACTGACCTACTGAGTCTATGTGGATTATTACACTGACCTTCTGAGGTCATGTGGATTATTACACTGACCTTCTGAGTCTGTGGATTATTACACTGACCTTCAGAGTCTATGTGGATTATTACACTGACCTTCAGAGTCTATGTGGATTATTACACTGACCTTCAGAGTCTATGTGGATTATTACACTGACCTACTGAGTCTATGTGGATTATTACACTGACCTTCAGAGTCTATGTGGATTATTACACTGACCTTCTGAGGTCATGAGGATTATTACACTGACCTTCTGAGGTCATGTGGATTATTACACTGACCTTCTGAGGTCATGAGGATTATTACACTGACCTTCTGAGGTCATGAGGATTATTACACTGACCTTCTGAGGTCATGTGGATTATTACACTGACCTTCTGAGGTCATGTGGATTATTACACTGACCTTCTGAGTCTATGTGGATTATTACACTGACCTTCTGAGGTCATGAGGATTATTACACTGACCTTCTGAGGTCATGAGGATTATTACACTGACCTTCTGAGTCTATGAGGATTATTACACTGACCTTCTGAGGTCATGTGGATTATTACACTGACCTTCTGAGGTCATGTGGATTATTACACTGACCTTCTGAGTCTATGTGGATTATTACACTGACCTTCTGAGTCCATGTGGATTATTACACTGACCTTCTGAGGTCATGAGGATTATTACACTGACCTTCTGAGTCTATGTGGATTATTACACTGACCTTCTGAGGTCATGTGGATTATTACACTGACCTTCTGAGTCTGTGGATTATTACACTGACCTTCTGAGGTCATGTGGATTATTACACTGACCTTCTGAGGTCATGTGGATTATTACACTGACCTTCTGAGGTCATGAGGATTATTACACTGACCTTCTGAGGTCATGAGGATTATTACACTGACCTTCTGAGTCTATGTGGATTATTACACTGACCTTCTGAGTCTATGTGGATTATTACACTGACCTTCTGAGGTCATGTGGATTATTACACTGACCTTCTGAGGTCATGAGGATTATTACACTGACCTTCTGAGTCTATGTGGATTATTACACTGACCTTCTGAGGTCATGAGGATTATTACACTGACCTTCTGAGTCTATGTGGATTATTACACTGACCTTCTGAGGTCATGAGGATTATTACACTGACCTTCTGAGGTCATGTGGATTATTACACTGACCTTCTGAGGTCATGTGGATTATTACACTGACCTCCTGAGGTCATGTGGATTATTACACTGACCTTCTGAGTCTATGTGGATTATTACACTGACCTTCTGAGTCTATGTGGATTATTACACTGACCTTCTGAGTCTATGTGGATTATTACACTGACCTTCTGAGTCTATGTGGATTATTACACTGACCTTCTGAGTCTATGTGGATTATTACACTGACCTTCTGAGTCTATGTGGATTATTACACTGACCTTCTGAGGTCATGAGGATTATTACACTGACCTTCTGAGGTCATGAGGATTATTACACTGACCTTCTGAGTCTATGTGGATTATTACACTGACCTTCTGAGGTCATGTGGATTATTACACTGACCTTCTGAGGTCATGAGGATTATTACACTGACCTTCTGAGTCTATGAGGATTATTACACTGACCTTCTGAGGTCATGAGGATTATTACACTGACCTTCTGAGTCTATGTGGATTATTACACTGACCTTCTGAGGTCATGTGGATTATTACACTGACCTTCTGAGGTCATGAGGATTATTACACTGACCTTCTGAGTCTATGTGGATTATTACACTGACCTTCTGAGGTCATGTGGATTATTACACTGACCTTCTGAGGTCATGTGGATTATTACACTGACCTTCTGAGGTCATGAGGATTATTACACTGACCTTCTGAGGTCATGAGGATTATTACACTGACCTTCTGAGGTCATGAGGATTATTACACTGACCTTCTGAGTCTATGTGGATTATTACACTGACCTTCTGAGGTCATGAGGATTATTACACTGACCTTCTGACTCTATGTGGATTATTACACTGACCTTCTGAGGTCATGAGGATTATTACACTGACCTTCTGAGGTCATGAGGATTATTACACTGACCTTCTGAGGTCATGAGGATTATTACACTGACCTTCTGACTCTATGTGGATTATTACACTGACCTTCTGAGGTCATGAGGATTATTACACTGACCTTCTGAGGTCATGAGGATTATTACACTGACCTTCTGAGTCTATGTGGATTATTACACTGACCTTCTGAGGTCATGAGGATTATTACACTGACCTTCTGAGTCCATGTGGATTATTACACTGACCTTCTGAGTCTATGTGGATTATTACACTGACCTTCTGAGGTCATGAGGATTATTACACTGACCTTCTGAGGTCATGTGGATTATTACACTGACCTTCTGAGGTCATGAGGATTATTACACTGACCTTCTGAGGTCATGAGGATTATTACACTGACCTTCTGAGTCCATGTGGATTATTACACTGACCTTCTGAGTCTATGTGGATTATTACACTGACCTTCTGAGGTCAAGAGGATTATTACACTGACCTTCTGAGGTCATGAGGATTATTACACTGACCTTCTGAGTCTATGTGGATTATTACACTGACCTTCTGAGTCCATGTGGATTATTACACTGACCTTCTGAGTCTATGTGGATTATTACACTGACCTTCTGAGGTCATGAGGATTATTACACTGACCTTCTGAGGTCATGAGGATTATTACACTGACCTTCTGAGTCTATGTGGATTATTACACTGACCTTCTGAGGTCATGTGGATTATTACACTGACCTTCTGAGGTCATGAGGATTATTACACTGACCTTCTGAGTCTGTGTGGATTATTACACTGACCTTCTGAGGTCATGTGGATTATTACACTGACCTTCTGAGGTCATGTGGATTATTACACTGACCTTCTGAGGTCATGTGGATTATTACACTGACCTTCTGAGGTCATGTGGATTATTACACTGACCTTCTGAGTCTATGTGGATTATTACACTGACCTTCTGAGTCTATGTGGATTATTACACTGACCTTCTGAGGTCATGTGGATTATTACACTGACCTCCTGAGGTCATGTGGATTATTACACTGACCTCCTGAGGTCATGTGGATTATTACACTGACCTTCTGAGGTCATGAGGATTATTACACTGACCTTCTGAGTCTATGTGGATTATTACACTGACCTTCTGAGGTCATGAGGATTATTACACTGACCTTCTGAGTCTATGTGGATTATTACACTGACCTTCTGAGGTCATGAGGATTATTACACTGACCTTCTGAGGTCATGTGGATTATTACACTGACCTTCTGAGGTCATGAGGATTATTACACTGACCTTCTGAGTCTATGTGGATTATTACACTGACCTTCTGAGGTCATGAGGATTATTACACTGACCTTCTGAGTCTATGTGGATTATTACACTGACCTTCAGAGTCTATGTGGATTATTACACTGACCTTCTGAGTCTATGTGGATTATTACACTGACCTTCTGAGTCTATGAGGATTATTACACTGACCTTCTGAGTCTATGTGGATTATTACACTGACCTTCTGAGGTCATGAGGATTATTACACTGACCTTCTGAGTCTATGTGGATTATTACACTGACCTCCTGAGGTCATGTGGATTATTACACTGACCTTCTGAGGTCATGTGGATTATTACACTGACCTTCTGAGTCTATGTGGATTATTACACTGACCTTCTGAGGTCATGTGGATTATTACACTGACCTTCTGAGGTCATGAGGATTATTACACTGACCTTCTGACTCTATGTGGATTATTACACTGACCTTCTGAGGTCATGAGGATTATTACACTGACCTTCTGAGTCTATGTGGATTATTACACTGACCTTCTGAGGTCATGTGGATTATTACACTGACCTTCTGAGGTCATGTGGATTATTACACTGACCTTCTGAGTCTATGTGGATTATTACACTGACCTTCTGAGGTCATGTGGATTATTACACTGACCTTCTGAGTCTATGTGGATTATTACACTGACCTTCTGACTCTATGTGGATTATTACACTGACCTTCTGAGGTCATGTGGATTATTACACTGACCTTCTGAGTCTATGTGGATTATTACACTGACCTTCTGACTCTATGTGGATTATTACACTGACCTTCTGAGGTCATGTGGATTATTAAACTGACCTTCTGAGGTCATGTGGATTATTACACTGACCTTCTGAGGTCATGTGGATTATTACACTGACCTTCTGACTCTATGTGGATTATTACACTGACCTTCTGAGTCTATGTGGATTATTACACTGACCTTCTGAGTCTATGTGGATTATTACACTGACCTTCTGAGGTCATGTGGATTATTACACTGACCTTCTGACTCTATGAGGATTATTACACTGACCTTCTGAGGTCATGAGGATTATTACACTGACCTTCTGAGTCCATGTGGATTATTACACTGACCTTCTGAGGTCATGAGGATTATTACACTGACCTTCTGAGGTCATGAGGATTATTACACTGACCTTCTGAGGTCATGAGGATTATTACACTGACCTTCTGAGTCTATGTGGATTATTACACTGACCTTCTGAGTCTATGTGGATTATTACACTGACCTTCTGAGGTCATGTGGATTATTACACTGACCTTCTGAGTCTATGTGGATTATTACACTGACCTTCTGAGGTCATGTGGATTATTACACTGACCTTCTGAGGTCATGAGGATTATTACACTGACCTTCTGACTCTATGTGGATTATTACACTGACCTTCTGAGGTCATGAGGATTATTACACTGACCTTCTGAGTCTATGTGGATTATTACACTGACCTTCTGAGGTCATGAGGATTATTACACTGACCTTCTGAGTCTATGTGGATTATTACACTGACCTTCTGAGGTCATGTGGATTATTACACTGACCTTCTGAGTCTATGAGGATTATTACACTGACCTTCTGAGGTCATGAGGATTATTACACTGACCTTCTGAGGTCATGTGGATTATTACACTGACCTTCTGAGGTCATGTGGATTATTACACTGACCTTCTGAGGTCATGTGGATTATTACACTGACCTTCTGACTCTATGTGGATTATTACACTGACCTTCTGAGTCTATGTGGATTATTACACTGACCTTCTGAGGTCATGTGGATTATTACACTGACCTTCTGAGGTCATGAGGATTATTACACTGACCTTCTGAGGTCATGAGGATTATTACACTGACCTTCTGAGGTCATGAGGATTATTACACTGACCTTCTGAGGTCATGAGGATTATTACACTGACCTTCTGAGGTCATGAGGATTATTACACTGACCTTCTGAGGTCATGAGGATTATTACACTGACCTTCTGAGTCTATGTGGATTATTACACTGACCTTCTGAGTCTATGTGGATTATTACACTGACCTTCTGAGGTCATGTGGATTATTACACTGACCTTCTGAGTCTATGTGGATTATTACACTGACCTTCTGAGGTCATGTGGATTATTACACTGACCTTCTGAGGTCATGAGGATTATTACACTGACCTTCTGACTCTATGTGGATTATTACACTGACCTTCTGAGGTCATGTGGATTATTACACTGACCTTCTGAGGTCATGTGGATTATTACACTGACCTTCTGAGTCTATGTGGATTATTACACTGACCTTCTGAGGTCATGAGGATTATTACACTGACCTTCTGAGTCTATGTGGATTATTACACTGACCTTCTGAGTCTATGTGGATTATTACACTGACCTTCTGAGGTCATGTGGATTATTACACTGACCTTCTGAGTCTATGAGGATTATTACACTGACCTTCTGAGCGCGACGCAGCAGCACTGAGGCGAAGAACCTGAAGGTCATCCTGATCTCATCCAGACAGTCCTCATCGTCTGTGATGTCCCTGAGACACAGCGTTTATACTTTATAACAGCACAAACGACTCTCGTGGGCTCTCACGGGCTCTCGCGAACTCACTCAGGGCTGGGACAGGATAAATATCATCGGGCCTCACCTGTACCACGGGAACACGAAGTTCTCCAGCACCAACTCGAACACCTGAAGAGGAGCATAAAGAGGAGTCACATGATGAGGCGTGTGCTGAGGCGTGTGCTGAGGCGTGTGTGCTGAGGCGTGTGCTGAGGCGTGTGCTGAGGCGTGTGCTGAGGCGTGTGCTGAGGCGTGTGCTGAGGCGTGTGCTGAGGCGTGTGCTGAGGCGTGTGCTGAGGCGTGTGCTGAGGCGTGTGCTGAGGCGTGTGCTGTACCTCTGCCACAGACGCGTCCACTTTGGAGGGCAGCTTCAGGTCCAGCCAGGGCTGGTGGTTCTCCAGCAGCAGAGTCGGCCTGAAGGAAAACAGTGACATGTGAGCTCATTTCATCAGCACACAGTACCACAGTACCACAGCACCACAGTACCACAGCACCACAGTACCACAGTACCACAGCACCACAGTACCACAGCACCACAGCACCACAGCACCACAGTACCACAGCACCACAGTACCACAGTACCACAGTACCACAGTACCACCACAGTACCACAGCACCACAGTACCGCAGTACCACAGCACCACAGTACCACAGCACCACAGTACCACAGCACCACAGTACCACAGTACTACAGTACCACGGTACCACAGTACCACCACACTCAGGCACAGTCTGTTATGAGGAGCTCGTACCGGTGTCGTTTGCACTTGGTTTTCCCGCAGACGGCGCAGCTGTGTCCGGACGGGAACAGCTCCTGCTCTCGGCGCTGAGGACACGGAGACCATGGTTACAAACATGTTTACAGGCGGGTATTCTGCTTTACATCATGTTATTCTGTCACTCCCTCATTAAAAACATGGCTGAAGTGTTGCCTTGGCACATTCACGTATTTCTGAGTAATCTGTAAAAACTCTGATGGCGGCCATTTTGAGTAATCTGTAAAAACTCTGACGGCGGCCATTTTAGGGATAGGTTTGCCTGAGTCCTCCTAGGAACGCCCCCACCTCCTGGAGACGCCTCCGAGCTTTGGTCACCAGCCGAGTAACCAACCACTGCTCCTCAGCAGAACCCCCTCCCCACTGATGCCACAGACAGCGTGTGGAGGGGGCGTGTCTAAAGGCTCAGAGGTTCTTAAAGAGACAGAGGCCTATTTCAAGACATTCACTACAGCCATTTTGAGAGAGACATTTTATACAAGGCAGTTATTCTAATTTACTGCATTTACAGACCAGCAGAAGGTTTGTCATCATTGTAGTGTGATATAGACTGGTGCTGTGGGACTGACAAAAGCAGAACACCCCCTCTTTAAAGCAGAACACGCCCTCTTTAAAGCAGAACACGCCCTCTTTAAAGCAGAACACCCCCTCTTTAAAGCAGAACACCCCCTCTTTAAAGCAGAACACCCCCTCTTTAAAGCAGAACACCCCCTCTTTAAAGCAGAACACGCCCTCTTTAAAGCAGAACACCCCCTCTTTAAAGCAGAACACGCCCTCTTTAAAGCAGAACACCCCCTCTTTAAAGCAGAACACCCCCTCTTTAAGACACGCGTGGGACCGGACTCACCGCGGGCGGGGCTTTGGTGGAGAACAGGACGCTGGGCAGCAGAGTGTCCGGACTCACGGAGCAATAACAGGTCGCCAAACCCGCCACGAACGACCAGGCCGCCATCAGCACGTGGAGATACCTGAGAGGAACAACGATAAGCTCTGATGTGGATGAAACTGAAACAGCAGCTCTGATTTGATCAAGAAACAAACACAGAAACAGGAACCAGCCTCGTGTCTCGTGTCACATGATCCAGGAGTGAATTATTCAGGACTCGCTCACGTCACAAACAGCTGAGACGGAACATGTTTTAAACAACAC
This sequence comes from Gobius niger, assembly GCF_951799975.1. Lineage (NCBI taxonomy): Eukaryota > Metazoa > Chordata > Actinopteri > Gobiiformes > Gobiidae > Gobius > Gobius niger. The sequence goes on from NC_136866.1 coordinate 31,395,441, forward strand.
CTGAACCACACTTTCCTGACGCCTGGACCAAAACATCTGTCTAGAACAACATTTTTCATTTTTTGTGTGTCTTTCTTGTGCTTTGCTTATTTTATTTTACATTTTGTCACATTTTTTCCTCAGGTTCTCATGACCAACAGCATCAAAACTCTAAAGATTTCATATTTGTTCCGTTTCTGCTTTCGGTACTTTTTAAACCTTTTTGGATCCCAGACTGATCAGGTTCAACTGGACCCAGCTCTACAGTCACATACAGTCTTACACCATGGTCTGGGTGAATCCTGGACTCTGATTGGCTGGTGCATTATTTTGGTGTAACCGCACACGTAGTCCGGTAGTTAAATCACTGGGATGTCACTCCGCTGTGGCGTCGCCATAGCAACGCCTGACACAGCTGAGTCAGATAAAGGCGTAATCAGTGACTGACAGGAACGTATGAGATGGATTTAGTGTTTGCTAAATGTTTGTAGAGGAGAGTGAGCAGCTAGGTTAGCTACTGTTAATAACATATGAGCTTTACATTTCTATTGGAAACGGTTAAGGCTATTCATCATTTTCAGGCCTACATAAAATGATCCTGCATTGAAGCATCTTTGTCTGGATTAGTAAAGTCAAACATAAAAGTTTGAGTTGGGGGGGCCCAGGTGTGAGCGACTCCACCGCAGCTGTTTCCATAAACAGTTGAGCTCGTGCCGCATATCGGTGTTTCCTTCCAGGGAAAAGTGTTTCCGGGTTAGTCCTGTTGTGTTGTGATTCTGTGCTGATGTTGTGTCGTTGAGCCTGACTGAGATCCTCGTAATAGCTGCGGAGAATGACTCGCTCTGAGACCAGCCTTCAGTGACCGGCTAATAACCCACACAAAATAGTCCCGTAGTCTGGCAGATTTAGTGAGTTTAGTCAATGAAAAACACATTTATTATAAATGTTAGGTTTGTGGGACCCTGGTATAAGCGGATTAAACAACGAGGAGCCGCGTTAGACGTTATAATGCAGGAGGAACAACACTGTGTCGGCCGTTAGAACCGACTAATGCGGCTCCGAGAGGTTTAATCATTACACATAGTCACATACAGTCACATACAGTCACATGTTCCTCACCTGTTGAGCAGCAGTGTGAGCGTGAGCAGCGACAGCAGCAGGAAACAGAAGAGCGGGTACTGCCTCCAGGCTTCTCTGCACAGATCCAGCCTCAGGAACCTGCAGACGGGACGCAGACGCTCACCCAGGCCCGCCATGCCCCGCCTCCACACCTGTTCCTGTACACAACACATGATGTAGCTTTAGCCCCGCCTCCACACGTGTTCCTGTACACAACACATGATTTAGCTTTAGCCCCGCCTCCACACCTGTTCCTGTACACAACACATGATGTAGCTTTAGCCCCGCCTCCACACGTGTTCCTGTACACAACACATGATTTAGCTTTAGCCCCGCCTCCACACCTGTTCCTGTACACAACACATGATGTAGCTTTAGCCCCGCCTCCACACCTGTTCCTGTACACAACACATGATTTAGCTTTAGCCCCGCCTCCACACCTGTTCCTGTACACAACACATGATTTAGCTTTAGCCCCGCCTCCACATGTGTTCCTGTACACAACACATGATGTAGCTTTAGCCCCGCCTCCACACCTGTTCCTGTACACAACACATGATTTAACTTTAGCCCCGCCTCCACACCTGTTCCTGTACACAACACATGATTTAGCTTTAGCCCCGCCTCCACATGTGTTCCTGTACACAACACATGATTTAGCTTTAGCCCCGCCTCCACATGTGTTCCTGTACACAACACATGATGTAGCTTTAGCCCCGCCTCCACATGTGTTCCTGTACACAACACATGGTTTAGCTTTAGCCCCGCCTCCACATGTGTTCCTGTACACAACACATGATGTAGCTTTAGCCCCGCCTCCACATGTGTTCCTGTACACAACACATGATGTAGCTTTAGCCCCGCCTCCTCACGTGTTCCTGTACACAACACATGATGTAGCTTTAGCCCCGCCTCCTCACGTGTTCCTGTACACATCACATGATTTAGCTTTAGCCCCGCCTCCACACCTGTTCCTGTACACAACACATGGTTTAGCTTTAGCCCCGCCTCCACACCTGTTCCTGTACACAACACATGATGTAGCTTTAGCCCCGCCTCCACACGTGTTCCTGTACACAACACATGATTTAGCTTTAGCCCCGCCTCCACACCTGTTCCTGTACACAACACATGATGTAGCTTTAGCCCCGCCTCCACACGTGTTCCTGTACACAACACATGATTTAGCTTTAGCTCCGCCTCCACACCTGTTCCTGTACACAACACATGATGTAGCTTTAGCTCCGCCTCCACACCTGTTCCTGTACACAACACACCAGTAAAAGCACGTTTATGTGAAGAAACCAGCAGTGAGTCAGTGTTTAAGACGTTAGCATGCTACCGGTTAGCATTTAGCAGCTCAGCCCTGACCCCTGACCTCTCCTGGAGAAAGCCCTGAACCACAGGGTAGAACATGTGACAGAGGTCAGAGGTCAGAGGTGTTCCTGTAGTACTTCCTCAGTGTCAGATGTGGGTCAGTGCTAGATGTTCTGCTCCGGAGGGACAGTCTGCTGTGAAAACGTCAGATATCATGACACAAATGAAGGTTAGGGCCAGGGAAATGGTTAAACCTCTTAACTCCCGCCTGAACCCAGAGGATCTTTTTCCTCACGTCATCACATTCTTTTTCCAACATTTTTTTGTTGGGTTTTCAACTCATTTATGTCACATTTTTGTCATTTTTTTAATCACATTTTTGTCATTTTTTTGTCACATTTTGTCACATTTTTGTCACTTTTTCGTCAATTTTTAATCAATGTTTTGTCACATTTTGCTCATTTTTTTAAACATTTTTTTTAAATCAATTTTTTGTGTTTTTTTTTGTCACATTTTTGTCATTTTTTGTAATTTTTGTGTGACATTTTTGCCACTTTTTCATCAATTTTTCATCACTTTTTTGTCACATTTCCATCATTGTTTTCGTCTCAGTTTTCTCACCTTTTTTCCAGAAGCTTTTGGATTGGGGTAAAGCCAAACTGGAGAAGATGTGCTCGGTTCAGGTGGGAGTTAACTTTAGGGTTAGGATTAGAAATATTTGTATTTTTAGACAATCCAACTCATAGATCTATACAAACTCACAGCAGACTGTCCCTCCGGAGCAGACGATCCAGCACTGACCATAGATGTGGCCACACGTGTTTCGGACAGTTGCTAACCGGTAGCATGCTAACGTCCTGAGCAGCTTAAACACTGAGTCAGACTGAACTCCCTCTGAGCTAAACTATGAAACTCCGACTGCAGAATTATACTACGAGACGTCACTGGAGACGAACAGGCCGTTATTTGCCTTCACTGGGACAGAAGCTCAGACCACGCCCACAATGACCTTTAACCTGAGGCCCCGCCCAAAACAAACGACTCACTAACAACCGTTTGTTTCACAGGCAGGTTTTGATGATGCAAACACACAGTTTTAGTCCACACAGTGCTACCATGTGGAAAAACAAACATATATGTTGCATAAAAGACGATGTTTTATAGGGACTTTGAAAAAGGGCAATAGTTGTTTGATGGTAAAATACTGCACTTATAAAACAAACTCCATGTCCTTAAAGCGATTCTTCTGCTCCGATAAACCTGATCAAACCACACCTGCCACATTCAGCTCTAACACATTCAGCTGTAACACCGGCCGCTCCGGCTTTACTGAACATCATCATTTCTTACATGGAAAACGGAATAATTACAAGTTCTTTCCTTCCCCGTGAAAAGGAAAGGATTTTCTCCAAATTGGTCAAAAACTGAAAACTGCAGAATAAGATCCAGATATTTATCATTTCCGCTCCTGAAATGAAAGAGCTTTAAAACCATGAATGATGTAAAACCTGGTAAAGAACCTTTAAGAATTAGAAACACATTTAGAGATAACGAGTGTAAACTTTGTCAGATTCACATCGAATCTCAAGAACATTTATTTTATGAACGTGAAGACATTTTGATTTATACGACGGTAAAGAAACATGTGCCCGTGTTGGATTATTATTGTGTCAGAGCATTTAGGAAAGACAAAAAGGTAGAATATATGTGTAATAATGTGATCATTCTGAGTAAATGTTATTTATAAAAATGAACTGATGTCCTTGTGTAAGTCTGTAATGTAAAAGTGCCTTAAAACTATGTGAAAAAGGATCTGTATATATGAAGTATCTGTATATGTGAAGTATCTGTATATATGAAGTATCTGTGTATATGAAGCATCTGTATATATGAAGTATCTGTATATGTGAAGTATCTGTATATATGAAGTATCTGTGTATATGAAGTATCTGTATATGTGAAGTATCTGTGTATATGAAGTATCTGTATATATGAAGTATCTGTATATGTGAAGTATCTGTATATATGAAGTATCTGTGTATATGAAGCATCTGTATATATGAAGTATCTGTATATGTGAAGTATCTGTATATATGAAGTATCTGTGTATATGAAGTATCTGTATATATGAAGTATCTGTATATGTGAAGTATCTGTGTATATGAAGTATCTGTATATATGAAGTATCTGTATATGTGAAGTATCTGTATATATGAAGTATCTGTGTATATGAAGTATCTGTGTATATGAAGTATCTGTATATATGAAGTATCTGTATATGTGAAGTATCTGTATATGTGAAGTATCTGTGTATATGAAGTATCTGTGTATATGAAGTATCTGTGTATATGAAGTATCTGTATATATGAAGTATCTGTATATATGAAGTATCTGTGTATATGAAGTATCTGTATATATGAAGTATCTGTGTATATGAAGTATCTGTATATATGAGTGACCCGAGGCTCCTTCACTTGTTCAGAGTCGACCCAAATATCTGCTCATGTTTCAGTCACAGTTTGAATCTCTTTAACCTCTGAGAGCATTTTCTCCAGTTCAGCTTTACCCAAATCCTGTCGGCCAGTGGAACACCTCATTTGAAAGCTAAGATCTACAAAACTCATGTAAATGGAGCTTTTTCCTCACGTCATTTTTTGGGTCTTAAACTCATTTTTGTCACTTTTAGGGCTGAAACAACTAATCGATGACTAAAATAGTTTAATCGATTAATCGTTTCTAGTAAACACAGACTCAAATAGAGCAAAAAAGACATGAAAATTATGTATTTTGGATGAAAACCTGCTTTGTTTTTAAAGTTTGGCTCTGCAGTGTTTTGTACATCATAAATGTCATAAATATCTGTCTGTGTCTCGTCCAATCAGAAGCAGAATCAGCACAAAGAGCCTCCCACAAATGTTTACTTTAATCAACATGTTTACTCCATCAACATGTCCTCAAGCGGCGCCACTTTAGCTTTATGTGATGAAAAAATGAAGAAATACAATTTACAACTTTCACAGCCAAGCGATTAATCGTGAAAATAATCGGTAGATAAATCGATAACCGAAATAATCGTTAGTTGCCGCCCTAGTAACTTTTTTGTCTTTTTTTGTAGTTTTTCCGTCCATTTTTTGTCACATTTTTGTCATTTTTTCATCATTTCTTTTGTCAGTTTTTGTCAAAGTTTTATCACATTTTGTCAATTTTTTGTGACATTTTTGGCACTTTTCATTAATTTTTGTCATTTTTTTGGTCAATTTTTTTATCATTTTTTTTTCCATTTTTTTTTTCATTTTTTAAATAATTTTTATCTTTTTTTTTTTTCATTTTTTGTTAATTTTTTGTGACATTTTTGGCACTTTTCATAAATGTTTTTTTGTAATTTTTTTGGTCGTTTTTCCGTTCATTTTTTCTCACTTTTTTGTCACATTTCTCTATTTTTTTGTAATTTTTTAATAATTTGTTAGTAATTTTTTTGTCTTTTTTTTAGCAATTTTTTTGTTAATTTTTTGTCACTTTTTTGTCAATTTTTCGTCCATTTTTTCTCCATTTTTTGTCAAATTCTTATCACTCTTTTGTCAATGTTTTCTCACTTTTGTCACATTTTCATCATTGTTTTCGTCTCAGTTCTGTTGCTGTTTTCTCACCTTTTTTCCAGAAGCTTTTGGATTGGGGTAAAGCCAAACTGGAGAAACTGTGCTCGGTTCAGGTGGGAGTTAAAGGGTTAACTGTCTTTATTTAGTTTGAACAAGCTTCGGACAGAGACTATGATCAAACACAGCAGTTACAGAAGCACAAACAGAAACAAAAACAGAAATAAAAACCGAAATAAAAACTCGTGTAAACAGGGCCGTGTAAAAGTTTGGCATTTGGTTTCGGTAAAGTTCACAAACTCACACCCCTGAAACCTGTGACGTGTAAACTCTGCATCAGAATCAAACCCGTGTTTCTGACCGAGACCAGTTTCAAAAATCACACGTTACTGACCAGAACCCCCCCCCCCCGGACCCCCCCACAGTAACGCCCGGGCCAAACGCCTGGAGAAACACGGCTTACCTCCGACTCTACGCGATTACAGGCCGTGAAAACAGCTCCAAACGCGGGCACATCGTGAGTCCAGGTCCGGGGGGGCTCCGGGGGGGTTACGTGCAGGTCTCAGAGGTTTTTACTCCATGTTTCCAGAGTTTTACACAGTTGTTTCGAGCCGCAGACCAAAAAAAAAAAAACAGCAGCGCAATGTTTTTAATCCAACCCGGAAACACGTGACCGGCCCCGCCCCCGAGGAAAACTCCCGACTCATTTAAATAAAACTTTATTTAAACAGACAGTCAATAATCATAATAACCTTTAACCTTTTATCTCTTTTTTTAAATTTTACTTTAGTCTTTTTTATTTTTGTCACTTTTTCTTGCCGCCATTTTGTTCCGTTTTCTTCTCGTTTTTGTCCCTGTTTTGACACGTTTTCCAGAAGCTTTTAGATTTGGGTAAAGCCAAACTTGTGTCAGTGTGAACAGTGAGTGGCGGTGGTGGGAGGGAGGAGCCGATGGCGCAGGCTGGTCGCATCACTTCCGTCAGGCTGCCCCAGGGCGGCTGTGGCTTCGTATTTAACACGTGTTTAATGTGTTTCAATGTTGGATTCGTTTCTCAGACACATTTTACCAACGGGAGCAAAGAAAACAAAGGAAAGTAGCCAGAGCCATGTTTTTACACAGATCATCTTTTACAACACCAGCCCCCCCTCATTTAGCTCTTCTTTAGTCCAGGTCTCCCCCCCTCATTTAGCTCTTCTTTAGTGCTGTTTTCCTGCTGCGTGGCTGAGGGTTTGAAGTCAGTGACCACAGCTCTTGGTTTGGTCATTTAAGTGTCAAAAACAAAGCTAAACATAGAGTTGTTAAACAGTAAAATAACAAGAACAAACAGTTTATCTCAGCGTTACAGTAAAGCAGTCGTGTCTGTGTGAAGATCACAGATGATCCGCTGTCCCGTCACTCTGAGCGCCTTCATCAGGGCAGAGACACAGACTCTTGTTCTCTTTGCATCACGGAGCTGAATAAGCTGTAAGTATTAATGTTGTTCAGAGAATAGACTTTAAAGCAGCTCTGCTCGTTACAAGTCTTTTCATGGTTCAGCACCAAAGTCCATCTCTGACATGTTAGAGCCGTATGAACCATCTCAGGGAGGGGCCTCCTGGTGGTTCCCAGAGTCAGGACTAAACACGGTGAGGCTGCATTTCAGTTTCATGCAGCTAAAATCTGGAACAGTCTTCACGAGGATGTGAGACAGGCCTTAAATCCAGGCTGAAAACAGTTCTTTTTGCCGATGCAAATGACTGAAAGTATTTTATCTGCACTCTCGCCTTTTACTGTAATTGATTAATTTTATGTTTATGTTTTTATTGATTCTATTTGTTTTCTTGTATTTATGCAACTGTGAAGCACTTTGAACTGCCTCGTGTATGAATTGTACAAATAAACTTGCCTGGCCTTCCTTTTTCCTTTCCTTAATGAAGTGAACGTGCTGCTGCTGTGTCTGCAGTGAACTGACTTATAATGAACTGATTTATAATGAACTGACTTATAATGAACTGATTTATAATGAACTGATTTATAATGAACTGATTTATAATGAACTGATTTTTATAATGAACTGATTTTATAATGAACTGTAAAACCATATCTGCTTCTAACCAGCTGGAAAAATGAGTCCACATGTTCATTTCTACTCGTCTGGACTATTGCAGTTCTCTGGTCTTGATGCTGCATCGTCGTTTGTGACTCGTACAGAACGCAGCTGCATCAGGCACTATGACCACATCACTCCTGAGCTACAGTCTCTTCACTGGCTCCCGGTGGCTTCAGGACACAATTTAAAATCCTATTGTTGGTTTTTAAATCACTGAATGGCCTGGCTCCAGAGTATCTGTCTGACATGTCTGTATTCTCCTGTGAGGGCCCTGCGGTCATGTGACCGGTCATGTGACCTGTCCCCGCTCTAAGAAACAAACCCGAGGTGACAGAGCGTTTGCAGTCACTGGACCCAAACTCTGGAACGAGCTCCCTTTGAGCATCGATCAGCCTCATCCATCGAGAGTTTTAAGTCACTCTTAAAAACACGCCTCTAAACACTGGCTTTTAACATGAGCTGAGTTGATCATTCCATGTTGTTATTTGTACGGTGTGTATGTATATATATATATATATATATATATATATATATATCTTTGTCTCTCACTGAAACATGTACAGCACTTTGGGCAGTGTCAACTGTATTTTAAATGTGCTTTATAAATAAACTTTGACCTTGACCTTGATTTTATTATGAACTGATTTTATTGTGTACATTTCTGGGCAAATGTATTAGAATGTGTGAGAAGCCAAAGGCACATTTTGTGCCTGGTAGACAATAAAGTTGTTTCTATTCTATTCTAGTCTCTCTTTAGTCCTGTTTTAGTCCTGGTTTAGCCTCTCTTTAGTCCTGGTTTAGTCCTGGTTTGGTCTCTCTTTAGTCCTGGTTTAGTCCTGGTTTAGTCTCTCTTTAGACCTGGTTTAGTCTCTTTTTCCCGTTGTTTCCACAAAGACCCAGAGCAGTTTTTTTTTCATCCACATCTTTATTAGAAAAATATCTTTGTCTCTGTACAATATAAAACAGCAGAAATAACTATCAAAATAAAACATGTGACCCTCCAAAATAAAACATCTGACCCTTCAAAATAAAACATGTGACCCTCCAAAATAAAACATCTGACCCTCCAAAATAAAACATGTGACCCTCCAAAATAAAACATGTGACCCTTCAAAATAAAACATGTGACCCTTCAAAATAAAACATCTGACCCTTCAAAATAAAACATGTGACCCTCCAAAATAAAACATCTGACCCTCCAAAATAAAACATCTGACCCTCCAAAATAAAACCCACAGTCCATAAAAACAGTGTAAAAGTAACAAACTGTACAAACGCAAAGTTCATGTTTTACTTTCAAATAAAGACGTCGAGTAAAGTTTATGTTTTTATTTAAGGTGCAACGGCTTCAAAGCAACAAATAAACAATTAAAGAAACTAAACGGAACAAAAGGATTAAAAAGTAAAGAGGAGGAGACGCTGCAGGAAACAGGAAACAGGAAACCACTGTCCCTTCAGGTTAAAAACAGGAAGAGAAAAGAAACACGTCAAGATGGAGAACTTCCTCTGACCTCTGACCTCCCACAGCCAGGGGGCGCCGGCTCCCCCTCCCCTGCCTCAGTCTGACTGCAGACAGACAGTGCGCCCTCTGCTGGCAGGTGATTTGGTTTGGTCATGATGGACGTCGTTCTTTCTCACAAAGAGAAAAACATTAAAAACTTCTGAATGAAAAAGACAAATATAATATAATATTATAATCTTCATCTCTCGTCTTTACAGTTTCCTGTTTCTGCAGCGTCGCCTGAAAAAGAAAAACGGCCTAAACATGTGGGGTTTGTGGAAGACGAGGATCAGATGAGGATCAGACGAGGATCAGACGAGGAGCGGAGTGAGGCGCTGGGTTTAGTGAGTCTATAGAAGCAGCGGTGGCAGAGTGGTTAGCTCCTCTCAGCCTCCTGTAGTGTCTGAATAACGGTGAGTTCAAATGACCTTTGACCTCTGAACCCCCACCTGGACTGAGTTTCTCCAGTTCAGCCTGAACCCACCGGGATACCAGGAGGTATCCGGAACAGATGTCCGAGCCACCTCAACTGCTCCTTTCAGTCGTGAAAAAAACATTTCTAAAAAATTCAAAAAAAATTCAAAACATTTATTTAAAAAATGTCAAAAAATGAATTTAAAAAAAATGAAAAAAATTAATAAAAAAATGTTAAAAAATGTTAAAAAAATGACAAAAATAAAAAATGTAAAAAGCGACAACAGCATGGGGGAAGAGATCCTTGTAGATGAGTTTTGTGAGTCTTTCAAATGAGGCGTTACTCAGTCAAGACGCTTTTAGATTTGGGTAAAGCTGAAGTGGAGAAAATGCTCTGGGTTCAGAGGTTTCTAAGTGGAGTTTATCTCCGATGTTCAGGAATGTGGACAAACATGTTTTTGTGCCTTTGTGCAGCCGACAGACCTGAGGAGGAGCTGGAGGAGCTGGAGGAGCTCGGAGCCTGGAGGAACATCTGATGGTTCTCAGGATGTTTCTCTGAGGCACAAAGGAGATTTATCCAGAGAGTAACTCCAACATGAGCGAGCTCCAACATGTGTGAGCTCTAACATGTGTGAGCTCCAACACGTGTGAGCTCCAACATGTGTGAGCTCCCTGGTCTCCTCAGGTCTCCTGCTCAGCAACATCTACTGAAGCCCAGACGGAGCCCGAGCTGCAGTGTTTGTAGCATAATGTTTGTAGCATAATGTTTGTAGCATAATGTTTGTAGCATAATGTTTGTAGCATAATGTTTATAGCATAATGTTTGTAGCATAATGTTTGTAGCATAATGTTTGTAGCATGTTTGTAGCATAATGTTTATAGCATAATGTTTGTAGCATAATGTTTGTAGCATGTTTGTAGCATAATGTTTGTAGCGTAATGTTTGTAGCATGTTTGTAGCATAATGTTTGTAGCGTAATGTTTGTAGCATGTTTGTAGCATAATGTTTGTAGCATGTTTGTAGCATAATGTTTGTAGCATAATGTTTGTAGCATAATGTTTGTAGCATAATGTTTGTAGCATAATGTTTGTAGCATAATGTTTGTAGCATAATGTTTGTAGCATAATGTTTGTAGCATGTTTGTAGCATGTTTGTAGCATAATGTTTGTAGCATAATGTTTGTAGCATGTTTGTAGCATGTTTGTAGCATAATGTTTGTAGCATAATGTTTGTAGCATAATGTTTGTAGCATGTTTGTAGCATAATGTTTGTAGCATAATGTTTGTAGCATAATGTTTGTAGCATGTTTGTAGCATAATGTTTGTAGCGTAATGTTTGTAGCATGTTTGTAGCATAATGTTTGTAGCGTAATGTTTGTAGCATGTTTGTAGCATAATGTTTGTAGCATGTTTGTAGCATAATGTTTGTAGCATAATGTTTGTAGCATAATGTTTGTAGCATAATGTTTGTAGCATAATGTTTGTAGCATAATGTTTGTAGCATAATGTTTGTAGCATAATGTTTGTAGCATGTTTGTAGCATGTTTGTAGCATAATGTTTGTAGCATAATGTTTGTAGCATGTTTGTAGCATGTTTGTAGCATAATGTTTGTAGCATAATGTTTGTAGCATAATGTTTGTAGCATGTTTGTAGCATAATGTTTGTAGCATAATGTTTGTAGCATAATGTTTGTAGCATGTTTGTAGCATAATGTTTGTAGCATAATGTTTGTAGCATAATGTTTGTAGCATAATGTTTGTAGCATAATGTTTGTAGCATGTTTGTAGCATAATGTTTGTAGCATAATGTTTGTAGCATAATGTTTGTAGCATAATGTTTGTAGCATAATGTTTGTAGCATAATGTTTGTAGCATAATGTTTGTAGCATAATGTTTGTAGCATAATGTTTGTAGCATAATGTTTATAGCATAATGTTTGTAGCATAATGTTTGTAGCATAATGTTTGTAGCATAATGTTTGTAGCATAATGTTTATAGCATAATGTTTGTAGCATAATGTTTGTAGCATGTTTGTAGCATAATGTTTATAGCATAATGTTTGTAGCATAATGTTTGTAGCATAATGTTTGTAGCATAATGTTTGTAGCATAATGTTTGTAGCATGTTTGTAGCATAATGTTTGTAGCATAATGTTTATAGCATAATGTTTGTAGCATAATGTTTGTAGCATAATGTTTGTAGCATGTTTGTAGCATAATGTTTATAGCATAATGTTTGTAGCATAATGTTTGTAGCATGTTTGTAGCATAATGTTTGTAGCATAATGTTTGTAGCATAATGTTTGTAGCATAATGTTTGTAGCATGTTTGTAGCATAATGTTTATAGCATAATGTTTGTAGCATAATGTTTGTAGCATGTTTGTAGCATAATGTTTGTAGCATGTTTGTAGCATAATGTTTGTAGCATGTTTGTAGCATAATGTTTGTAGCATAATGTTTGTAGCATAATGTTTGTAGCATGTTTGTAGCATAATGTTTGTAGCATGTTTGTAGCATAATGTTTGTAGCATGTTTGTAGCATAATGTTTGTAGCATGTTTGTAGCATAATGTTTGTAGCATAATGTTTGTAGCATAATGTTTGTAGCATGTTTGTAGCATAATGTTTGTAGCATGTTTGTAGCATGTTTGTAGCATAATGTTTGTAGCATAATGTTTGTAGCATAATGTTTGTAGCATGTTTGTAGCATAATGTTTGTAGCATAATGTTTGTAGCATGTTTGTAACATAATGTTTGTAGCATAATGTTTGTAGCATAATGTTTGTAGCATGTTTGTAGCATAATGTTTGTAGCATAATGTTTGTAGCATGTTTGTAGCATAATGTTTGTAGCATAATGTTTGTAGCATAATGTTTGTAGCATGTTTGTAGCATAATGTTTGTAGCATGTTTGTAGCATAATGTTTATAGCATAATGTTTGTAGCATAATGTTTGTAGCATGTTTGTAGCATAATGTTTGTAGCATGTTTGTAGCATAATGTTTGTAGCATAATGTTTGTAGCATAATGTTTGTAGCATGTTTGTAACATGTTTTTAGCATGTTTGTAGCATAATGTTTGTAGCATGTTTGTAGCATAATGTTTGTAGCATAATGTTTGTAGCATAATGTTTGTAGCATGTTTGTAGCATAATGTTTGTAGCATAATGTTTGTAACATGTTTTTAGCATGTTTGTAGCATAATGTTTGTAGCATGTTTGTAGCATAATGTTTGTAGCATGTTTGTAGCATAATGTTTGTAGCATGTTTGTAACATGTTTTTAGCATGTTTGTAGCATAATGTTTGTAGCATGTTTGTAGCATGTTTGTAGCATAATGTTTGTAGCATGTTTGTAGCATAATGTTTGTAGCATAATGTTTGTAGCATGTTTGTAGCATGTTTGTAGCATAATGTTTGTAGCATAATGTTTGTAGCATGTTTGTAGCATAATGTTTGTAGCATGTTTGTAGCATGTTTGTAGCATAATGTTTGTAGCATAATGTTTATAGCATGTTTGTAGCATGTTTGTAGCATGTTTGTAGCATAATGTTTGTAGCATGTTTGTAGCATGTTTATAGCATGTTTGTAGCATGTTTGTAGCATAATGTTTGTAGCATGTTTGTAGCATAATGTTTGTAGCATAATGTTTGTAGCATAATGTTTGTAGCATAATGTTTGTAGCATAATGTTTGTAGCATGTTTGTATCATAATGTTTGTAGCATGTTTGTAGCATAATTAGCATAATGTTTGTAGCATAATGTTTGTAGCATAATTAGCATAATGTTTGTAGCATAATGTTTGTAGCATAATGTTTGTAGCATGTTTGTATCATAATGTTTGTAGCATGTTTGTAGCATGTTTGTAGCATAATTAGCATAATGTTTGTAGCATAATGTTTGTAGCATGTTTGTAGCATGTTTGTAGCATAATGTTTGTAGCATAATGTTTGTAGCATAATGTTTGTAGCATAATGTTTGTAGCATGTTTGTAGCATGTTTGTAGCATAATGTTTGTAGCATGTTTGTAGCATAATGTTTGTAGCATAATGTTTGTAGCATGTTTGTAGCATAATGTTTGTAGCATAATGTTTGTAGCATAATGTTTGTAGCATGTTTGTAGCATGTTTGTAGCATAATTAGCATAATGTTTGTAGCATAATGTTTGTAGCATGTTTGTAGCATGTTTGTAGCATGTTTGTAGCATAATGTTTGTAGCATGTTTGTAGCATAATTAGCATAATGTTTGTAGCATGTTTGTAGCATGTTGGTAGCATAATGTTTGTAGCATGTTTGTAGAATAATGTTTGTAGCATAATTAGCATAATGTTTGTAGCATAATGTTTGTAGCATGTTTGTAGCATGTTTGTAGCATGTTTGTAGCATAATGTTTGTAGCATGTTTGTAGCATAATTAGCATAATGTTTGTAGCATGTTTGTAGCATGTTTGTAGCATAATGTTTGTAGCATAATGTTTGTAGCATGTTTGTAGCATAATTAGCATAATGTTTGTAGCATGTTTGTAGCATAATGTTTGTAGCATAATGTTTGTAGCATGTTTGTAGCATAATGTTTGTAGCATGTTTGTAGCATAATGTTTGTAGCATGTTTGTAGCATAATGTTTGTAGCATAATGTTTGTAACATAATGTTTGTAGCATAATGTTTGTAGCATAATGTTTGTAGCATAATGTTTGGACTGGACTCTGATACGGCGACCGCATCCCTCACCGATCCAGCTGTCGATCTCACACTCCATCCCTCAGAGAACATGGCCCGAGATGAACTCCTCCCCCTGAGGCGAGGACTCTCCCCCGACCTGAGGAGGGGAAGATGAACTCCTCCCCCTGAGGCGAGGACTCTCCCCCGACCTGAGGGGAAGCAGAACCAAGGCCTCGGATTTGGAGGGTAAATTATTGGGGAAATATTCCTCCCGCGGGAGGTGTTCCAGGCATGTCCTAGTGGGACGAGGCCTCGTGGACCCAGGACACACTGGTGGGACTATGTCTCCGAGCTGGCCTGGTGCCGGGCTGGAGGAGGTCGGGGTCCCCCCAGAACAGCTGGAGGAGGTCGGGTCCCCCCAGAACAGCTGGAGGAGGTGTGGGTGGATGGTGAAGTCTGGGTGTCTCTGCTGAGACGCTGCCCCCCCGACCCGGCCCCGGATAAGAAGAAAATGGAGGTATTTTCCCCATTTCTCACCAATTTAATCAACGTTTTGCCCAATTTTTTTTAACAGAATTTTTCCTTAATTTCCCAAATGTTTCCCACATTCCTGGACATCATAGATGAACTCGCGTTATTCTGTTTTCTGGTTCTAGAGTCAACGACACATATTTGAGTATCGGGGAAAATCGTTCAGGTATCGGTATCGGATAAAGCATCATGAAAGGACTGGTTTGGGAGAAATGTAACGGGTCATGAAGGACCTAAACGCTTCCTCACGTCTTTCCCGAAGCCCTGGATTTGGCGAAGTAAGAAAGTCAGATCTGAGGGTCAGGAGGAAACTAAAGTCCGGGTCACGTGAACCTTCAGGAGCCGACTAACCACTGTGCCACCCCCGGGGCTGGAGGTAGAGGCCGTTAAAGGGACCGTCCGCAGACTCCGGCGCCCGGCGAGCTCGGCGTCCCGTGGCTCCGGGTGAGGGCGCCCCCTGCTGGGCTTCAGAGGCAGTCGTCGTCGTAGTCGAGCCCCAGCGCGTCGTCCTGCTCCAGCGACAAGAGACACAGTTAGAGACGGTTACCACGGCGACGGGAGACACACCAGAAAACCAGGAGGACAAGATGGAGGCGGAGACATGCACGAGAGGCTCAGGGGTCAGGGGTCAGGAAGGACATTTCAAAGAGTTCCTTCCTCCTGATATTTAGCATTTTCACCCAGCGTTTATTTTTGTCATTGGAGATAAACTCTTAAAGGGATAGTCCTTTCCTCGTTATCCAGAGTGTTGCTGATTTATGGAGATAGGTTTTTTTTGTAATTCATGCAGTTGTTATACTAGAAGAGTTTCGGGGCGCTAGGCTAGTGTTAGGCTAGTGCTAGGCTAGTGTTAGGCTAGTGCTAGGCTAGCACATTAGCCTGGATTAAAAACAGTGTGACCCGCTCCACCGGTCACTTCTAACACCAGACTAACTGAATGTCTGTGTCCATAGAATCATGTTTGGAATATAACTGACCTGCATCACATGAATGATCACATTCTGAGGGACTATTTTCTCGCAGATCACTCCGCCGCCGCGTAGCTCATACAGCCACGAAGCTGAGGCTCAAATACAAGCTCTTCTAAATGATTCTATGGACACAGACATTTATCTGGTTAGTCTGGTGTTATAAGTGATTTGCCACACACTGTTTTTAATACAGGCTAATGTGCTAGCCTAGCACTAGCCTAGCACTAGCCTAGCCTCACAAAACTCTTCAAATATAAGAACTGCATGAAGTACAAAAACAAAATATCTCCAAAAATCAGCAACACTCTGGATAACTATTAGAGTTAGAGTGACCACTGAGCGAGCGGTCAGTCCGTTACTGTCCATCACAGGGGCCTGGAAGAACCTCCAGGATCAGATGTTTAAGACAATGGATCCTGGAGTCAGACGCTGCTGTGATGGAGTAAAGTAAAGGTGCTGACGGCTCACACAGGGTCACATACGCACAATTATCAACCCATAATGCACCTCTACTCGCCCAAAACAATGATTTAATGCCAGTTTGAGTTGAATCTTTAATGACTTTTAAAGCTTTTTAATGCACTGCAGAAACCCTGAGGAAGGACTTTCAAAGATGAGCCGGGCTCAGAGTTTGAATTCCCCACGAGGGGCTTTT
This sequence comes from Gobius niger, assembly GCF_951799975.1. NCBI lineage: Eukaryota > Metazoa > Chordata > Actinopteri > Gobiiformes > Gobiidae > Gobius > Gobius niger. The sequence continues at coordinate 31,412,266 of NC_136866.1, forward strand.
CTGGTTTCAGCTCGTCACGAAAACATCTCAAATACTGAGGCTGAAAATGATGAAGACGTTACTGACATTAATCCACTTTTCTGAAAGTAAATATGAACATTAATAACTCACAAACAGATCAATGAAACATCAGAGCTGCTGCAAAATCAATAAATATTAAAACAAGGAAATGTGCTTTTAGAGAAATATCGGGCAAGAAGTGGAAACACGTTATCGAGACGCGGCGACGAGAGAGGAGGAAAACCGAGAACCGAGAGGAGGCGGGACTAAATGACCCCTGAGCGAGGAGGAGGCGGGACTAAATGAGCCGTGACCTCTCAAGAGGAGGCCCTGACCCCTGAGCGAGCACACTGGGATACGAGGGTAAAGCTGGGGTACGGTCGAGGTAAAGTCGAGGTAAAGCTGGGGTAAAGTCGAGGTAAAGCTGGGGTAAAGTCGAGGTAAAGTCGGGGTTAAGTCGGGGTACGGTTGGGGTAAAGTCGGGGTAAAGTCGGGGTAAAGTTGGGGTAAAGTCAGGGTAAAGTCGGGGTAAGGTTGGAGTAAAGTTGGGGTAAAGTTGGGGTAAAGTCGAGGTAAAGTCGGGGTAAAGTTGGGGTAAAGTCGAGGTAAAGTTGGGGTAAAGTCGAGGTAAAGTCAGGGTAAAGTTGGGGTAAAGTCGAGGTAAAGTCGGGGTAAAGTTGGGGTAAAGTCGAGGTAAAGTTGGGGTAAAGTCAGGGTAAAGTTGGGGTAAAGTCGAGGTAAAGTCAGGGTAAAGTTGGGGTAAAGTCGAGGTAAAGTCGGGGTAAAGTTGGGGTAAAGTCGAGGTAAAGTTGGGGTAAAGTCGAGGTAAAGTCGAGGTAAAGTCGAGGTAAAGTCAGGGTAAAGTTGGGGTAAAGTTGGGGTAAAGTTGGGGTAAAGTCGAGGTAAAGTCGGGGTAAAGTTGGGGTAAAGTCGAGGTAAAGTCAGGGTAAAGTTGGGGTAAAGTCGAGGTAAAGTTGGGGTAAAGTTGGGGTAAAGTCGAGGTAAAGTTGGGGTAAAGTTGGGGTAAAGTCGGGGTAAAGTCGGGGTAAAGTTGGGGTAATGTTGGGGTAATGTTGGGGTAATGTTGGGGTAAAGTTGGGGTAAAGTCGGGGTAAAGTCGGGGTAAAGTCGGGGTAAAGTTGGGGTAATGTTGGGGTAATGTTGGGGTAAAGTTGGGGTAAAGTCGGGGTAAAGTCGAGGTAAAGTTGGGGTAAAGTTGGGGTAAAGTCGAGGTAAAGTTGGGGTAAAGTCGGGGTAAAGTCGGGGTAAAGTTGGGGTAATGTTGGGGTAATGTTGGGGTAATGTTGGGGTAAAGTTGGGGTAAAGTCGGGGTAAAGTCGGGGTAAAGTCGGGGTAAAGTTGGGGTAATGTTGGGGTAAAGTCGGGGTAAAGTCGGGGTAAAGTTGGGGTAATGTTGGGGTAAAGTTGGGGTAAAGTCGGGGTAAAGTTGGGGTAATGTTGGGGTAAAGTCGGGGTAAAGTCGGGGTAAGGTTGGGGTAAAGTCGGGGTAAAGTCGGGGTAAGGTTGGGGTAATGTCGGGGTAAAGTCGGGGTAGTCGGGTTAAAGCCGGGGTAAAGTCGGGGTAAAGTCGGGGTAAGGTCGAGCTCAGGTTTGGGTAATGTCGAGGTAAAGTTGGGGTAAAGTTGGGGTAAGGTTGGGGTAAAGTCGGGGTAAAGTCGGGGTAAAGTCGGGGTAAAGTCGGGATAAAGTTGGGGTAAAGTTGGGGTAAAGTCGGGATAAAGTTGGGGTAAAGTCGGGATAAAGCTGGGGTAAGGTTGGGGTAAAGTCGGGGTAAAGTCGGGATAAAGCTGGGGTAAAGTCGGGGTAAAGTCGGGATAAAGCTGGGGTAAAGTCGGGGTAAAGTCGGGATAAAGCCGGGGTAAAGTCGGGGTAAAGTCGGGGTAAAGTCGGGGTAAGGTCGAGCTCAGGTTTGGGTAATGTCGAGGTAAAGTTGGGGTAAAGTTGGGGTAAGGTTGGGGTAAAGTCGGGATAAAGCTGGGGTAAAGTTGGGGTAAAGTCGGGATAAAGTTGGGGTAAAGTCGGGATAAAGCTGGGGTAAGGTTGGGGTAAAGTCGGGGTAAAGTCGGGATAAAGCTGGGGTAAAGTCGGGGTAAAGTCGGGATAAAGCTGGGGTAAAGTCGGGGTAAAGTCGGGATAAAGCTGGGGTAAAGTCGGGGTAAAGTTGGGATAAAGCTGGGGTAAAGTCGGGGTAAAGTCGGGATAAAGCTGGGGTAAAGTCGAGGTAAGGTTGGGGTAAAGTCGGGGTAAAGTCGAGGTAAAGTCGGGGTAAAGTTGGGGTAAAGTCGGGGTAAAGTTGGGGTAAAGTTGGGGTAAAGTTGGGGTAAAGTCGGGGTAAAGTCGGGGTAAAGTTGGGGTAAAGTCGGGGTAAAGTCGGGGTAAAGTCAGGGTAAAGTTGGGGTAAAGTTGGGGTAAAGTTTGGGTAAAGTTGGGGTAAAGTCGGGGTAAAGTCGGGGTAAGGTTGGGGTAAAGTTGGGTTAAAGCTGGGGTAAAGTCGGGGTAAAGTCGGGGTAAGGTTGGGGTAAAGTTGGGTTAAAGCTGGGGTAAAGTCGGGGTAAAGTCGGGGTAAAGTCGGGGTAAAGTCGGGTTAAAGCCGGGGTAAAGTCGGGGTAAAGTCGAGCTCAGGTCTGGGTAATGTCGAGGTAAAGTTGGGGTAGGGTTGGGGTAAAGTCGGGGTAAAGTCGGGGTAAGGTTGGGGTAAAGTCGGGGTAAAGTCGGGGTAAGGTTGGGGTAAAGTCGGGGTAAAGTCGGGGTAAAGTTGGGGTAAAGTTGGGGTAAAGTTGGGGTAAAGTCGGGGTAAGGTTGGGGTAAAGTCGGGGTAAAGTCGGGATAAAGCTGGGGTAAAGTCGAGGTAAGGTTGGGGTAAAGTCGGGGTAAAGTCGGGGTAAAGTCGAGGTAAAGTCGGGGTAAAGTCGAGGTAAAGTCGAGGTAAAGTTGGGGTAAAGTTGGGGTAATGTTGGGGTAATGTTGGGGTAATGTTGGGGTAAAGTTGGGGTAAAGTCGGGGTAAAGTTGGGTTAAAGCTGGGGTAAAGTCGGGGTACGGTTGGGGTAAAGCTGGGGTAAAGTTGGGGTAAAGTTGGGGTAATGTTGGGGTAATGTTGGGGTAATGTTGGGGTAAAGTTGGGGTAAAGTCGGGTTAAAGCTGGGGTAAAGTCGGGGTAAAGTCGAGGTAAAGTCGAGGTAAAGTCGAGGTAAAGTTGAGGTAAAGTCGGGGTAATGTTGGGGTAATGTTGGGGTAATGTTGGGGTAAAGTCGGGGTAAAGTCGAGGTAAAGTCGGGGTAAAGTCGAGGTAAAGTCTAGGTAAAGTCGGGGTAAAGTTGGGGTAAAGTTGGGGTAATGTTGGGGTAATGTTGGGGTAATGTTGGGGTAAAGTTGGGGTAAAGTCGGGTTAAAGCTGGGGTAAAGTCGGGGTAAAGTCGGGTTAAAGCTGGGGTAAAGTCGGGGTAAAGTCGGGTTAAAGCTGGGGTAAAGTCGGGGTAAAGTCGGGGTAAAGCTGGGGTAAAGTCGGGGTAAAGCTGGGGTAAAGCTGGGGTAAAGTCGGGGTAAAGCTGGGGTAAAGCTGGGGTAAAGTCGGGGTAAAGCTGGGGTAAAGCTGGGGTAAAGTCGGGGTAAAGCTGGGCTACGGTTGGGGTAAAGTCGGGGTAAAGCTGGGGTAAAGTCGGGGTAAAGCTGGGCTACGGTTGGGGTAAAGCTGGGGTAAAGTCGGGCTACGGTCAGGGTAAAGCCGGGGTAAAGGTTGGGGTAAAGCTGGGCTACGGTTGGGGTAAAGCCGGGGGAAAGGTTAATGGGGGCAGACACAGGTGAAGCTCATGCGGTTAGTCCAGGCCTGAGGCTGAAGATCCGTTTCCGACCCTTCGCTGCAGCTCAATTTGGAGAATTTGAGATGTTTTGGAGGAAGACGTGCAGGACACTCGCTTTAGGAATTTGAAGAGCCAAACAGGAATTTAACACAGTGTTGGTTTTGTGTGTTTTATTTAAGCAGAGACAGTTTACATGAAGCCAATGGAGGTCCCACAGATACACTTTAAATACATGGACATGATTCGCCCGTCAGAACAGCTAAAACATCACAGCGCACACATCACGTCTAACACGTCTAAAAGTGATTAAAAGTATAAAAGTGTCACTTCCACTGCTGCCCGAACGAGTCCTGATAGAACTCCTGGCTGTCGGACTTGTATCCCGAGTAATCGCCGAGCGGCTGCTGCGCGATGGGCGCTGAGCCCCAGTTCTGCGTCTGGCGCCGTTTGGAATCGGGCTGGTTGTAACCGTCGGCTTTGCGTTTGCCGCCCACATTGGCCCCGCGAGCGCCTCGCACCCCACGTACCACGCCTCTGCCTCTAGGGGGCGCTCCTCGCGGAGCTCCTCTGCCGCGGGGCCCCGCCCCTCGCTGCTGGAAGCCCGCCCTGGCTCTGGGCGCCGGGGCCACGCCGCGGCCTCTGGACGGAGAGGCTCCGCCCCTGGCTCCGCGGCCCCGCCCCCGGGGAGGGCCCTGGAAGTCCTCGTAGCCGTAGTACGGGTCGTCGTAGCCGCCGCGGTAACCGCTGTGGTAATCGTAGTAATAATCGTAATCCTCGTAACCGTAGTAATCCTGAGGGTAACCGTAACCGCCGCGACTGCCTCCACGGCCACGCCCCCTCGCCGGAGGACCCATGTGATGAGGCGGCGGGTAGTAATAGAAGTCATCGTACCTGAGGGTCAGAGGTCAGAGGTCACACATCAGGACAGAGGTCACACATCAGGACAGAGGTCACACATCAGGACAGAGGTCACACATCAGGACAGAGGTCACACATCAGGACAGAGGTCACACATCAGGACAGAGGTCACACATCAGGACAGAGGTCACACATCAGGACAGAGGTCACACATCAGGACAGAGGTCACACATCAGGACAGAGGTCAGAGGTCACACATCAGGACAGAGGTCACACATCAGGACAGAGGTCACACATCAGGACAGAGGTCAGAGGTCACACATCAGGACAGAGGTCACACATCAGGACAGAGGTCAGAGGTCACACATCAGGGACAGAGGTCACACATCAGGACAGAGGTCACACATCAGGTTAAATACAACTAATAAAGTTATAGATTACAGATCTACAGTCCAGAACATCAGGTCTAAAGATAAACGCTGATCTCTGCCATGGCCGCCTGCCTCTGGGCCTTGTATATGAAGTATATGAAGTACATAAAGTATATAAAGTACATATTAAAGTACATAACGTACATCTGGGTCTTGGCCGCCTGCCTCTGGGCCTTGTATATGAAGTATATGAAGTACATAAAGTATATAAAGTACATATTAAAGTACATAACGTACATCTGGGTCTTGGCCGCCTGCCTCTGGGTCTTGTATATGAAGTATATAAAGTATATGAAGTATATAAAGTACATATTAAAGTATATAACGTACATCTGGGTCTTGGCCGCCTGCCTCTGGGCCTTGTATATGAAGTATATGAAGTATATAAAGTATATAAAGTATATAAAGTACATATTAAAGTACATAACGTACATCTGGGTCTTGGCCGCCTGCCTCTGGGCCTTGTATATGAAGTATATAAAGTATATAAAGTATATAAAGTACATAAAGTACATATTAAAGTACATAACGTACATCTGGGTCTTGTATATGAAGTATATAAAGTATATAAAGTATATAAAGTACATATTAAAGTACATAACGTACATCTGGGTCTTGGCCGCCTGCCTCTGGGCCTTGTATATGAAGTATATGAAGTATATGAAGTATATGAAGTATATAAAGTATATAAAGTATATAAAGTATATGAAGTATATAAAGTACATATTAAAGTATATAACGTACATCTGGGTCTTGTATATGAAGTATATAAAGTATATAAAGTATATAAAGTACATATTAAAGTACATAACGTACATCTGGGTCTTGGCCGCCTGCCTCTGGGCCTTGTATATGAAGTATATGAAGTATATAAAGTATATGAAGTATATAAAGTACATATTAAAGTATATAACGTACATCTGGGTCTTGTATATGAAGTATATAAAGTATATAAAGTATATAAAGTACATATTAAAGTATATAACGTACATCTGGGTCTTGGCCGCCTGCCTCTGGGCCTTGTATATGAAGTATATGAAGTATATAAAGTATATAAAGTATATAAAGTATATGAAGTATATAAAGTACATATTAAAGTATATAACGTACATCTGGGTCTTGTATATGAAGTATATAAAGTATATAAAGTATATAAAGTACATATTAAAGTACATAACGTACATCTGGGTCTTGGCCGCCTGCCTCTGGGCCTTGTATATGAAGTATATGAAGTATATAAAGTATATGAAGTATATAAAGTACATATTAAAGTATATAACGTACATCTGGGTCTTGTATATGAAGTATATAAAGTATATAAAGTATATAAAGTACATATTAAAGTATATAACGTACATCTGGGTCTTGGCCGCCTGCCTCTGGGCCTTGTATATGAAGTATATGAAGTATATAAAGTATATAAAGTATATAAAGTATATGAAGTATATAAAGTACATATTAAAGTATATAACGTACATCTGGGTCTTGTATATGAAGTATATAAAGTATATAAAGTATATAAAGTACATATTAAAGTACATAACGTACATCTGGGTCTTGGCCGCCTGCCTCTGGGCCTTGTATATGAAGTATATGAAGTATATAAAGTATATAAAGTATATAAAGTATATGAAGTATATAAAGTACATATTAAAGTATATAACGTACATCTGGGTCTTGTATATGAAGTATATAAAGTATATAAAGTATATAAAGTACATATTAAAGTATATAACGTACATCTGGGTCTTGGCCGCCTGCCTCTGGGCCTTGTATATGAAGTATATAAAGTATATAAAGTATATAAAGTACATATTAAAGTACATGACGTACATCTGGGTCTTGGCCGCCTGCCTCTGGGCCTTGTATATGAAGTACATGAAGTATATAAAGTATATAAAGTACATATTAAAGTACATAACGTACATCTGGGTCTTGGCCGCCTGCCTCTGGGCCTTGTATATAAAGTATATAAAGTATATAAAGTATATAAAGTATATAAAGTACATAACGTACATCTGGGTCTTGGCCGCCTGCCTCTGGGCCTTGTATATGAAGTATATAAAGTATATAAAGTATATAAAGTATATAAAGTACATAACGTACATCTGGGTCTTGGCCGCCTGCCTCTGGGCCTTGTATATGAAGTATATAAAGTATATAAAGTACATAAAGTACATAACGTACATCTGGGTCTTGGCCGCCTGCCTCTGGGCCTTGTATATGAAGTATATAAAGTATATAAAGTACATAAAGTACATAACGTACATCTGGGTCTTGGCCGCCTGCCTCTGGGCCTTGCGTTCCTTCCTCTTCTGATCCGGAGGTTTGGCGAACACGATCTCGATCTGCTCGCCCTCCATCTCCTTCCCGTTCATCTCCTCCAGCGCCTGCACACAGAGGCGGGGTTAAAGCCTGGCCAGAGCCCGCCCTCTGACCCCGCCCTCTCCCTGACCCCGCCCTCACCTTGACCGCGCCCTCGCGCTCCTCGAAGTGGATGAAGGCGTAGTCCTTGAGCTTCTTGACTCGCTCCAGTTTCCCGAAGGCTCCGAACTGCGTCTCTAAGCCCTCCTCCGTCACGTCGGCCGCCAGGTTCCTCACGAACAGCACCTTCACCTGAAACGTCACGCCGTTTAGCCTCGCTCTGCTCTCGCACACGCCACGCACACGCCACGCTCACGCCACGCTCACGGCCACGCCCTCCTCACCTTCGCCATGACCTCGGGGTCCGGGTCCTCGATGGGATCCGCCCACTCCACGGTGACGGTCACGTTGTTCCACACTTTGACCTTCCCGCTCATGAGGCGCCGCCGAGCCTGAGCCGCAGATTTATGATCCTCGAACTCCAGGAAGCAGAAGCCACGGTTCTTCTTCTTATCGTCCGGCTGGTGGTACAGGATGACGTCTGTGAGGCCCTCTGGAGGACGGAGGAGGAAGTAGAGGTCAATACAGAGGAGAACATGAGGTCTGTGAGGCCCTCTGGAGGACGGAGGAGGAAGTACAGGTCAATACAGAGGAGAACATGAGGTCTGTGAGGCCCTCTGGAGGACGGAGGAGGAAGTACAGGTCAATACAGAGGAGAACATGAGGTCTGTGAGGCCCTCTGGAGGACGGAGGAGGAAGTACAGGTCAATACAGAGGAGAACATGAGGTCTGTGAGGCCCTCTGGAGGACGGAGGAGGAAGTACAGGTCAATACAGAGGAGAACATGAGGTCTGTGAGGCCCTCTGGAGGACGGAGGAGGAAGTACAGGTCAATACAGAGGAGAACATGAGGTCTGTGAGGCCCTCTGGAGGACGGAGGAGGAAGTACAGGTCAATACAGGAGAACATGAGGTCTGTGAGGCCCTCTGGAGGACGGAGGAGGAAGTACAGATCAATACAGAGGAGAACATGAGGTCTGTGAGGCCCTCTGGAGGACGGAGGAGGAAGTGCAGGTCAATACAGAGGAGAACATGAGGTCTGTGAGGCCCTCTGGAGGACGGAGGAGGAAGTGCAGGTCAATACAGAGGAGAACATGAGGTCTGTGAGGCCCTCTGGAGGACGGAGGAGGAAGTGCAGGTCAATACAGAGGAGAACATGAGGTCTGTGAGGCCCTCTGGAGGACGGAGGAGGAAGTACAGGTCAATACAGAGGAGAACATGAGGTCTGTGAGGCCCTCTGGAGGACGGAGGAGGAAGTGCAGGTCAATACAGAGGAGAACATGAGGTCTGTGAGGCCCTCTGGAGGACGGAGGAGGAAGTACAGGTCAATACAGAGGAGAACATGAGGTCTGTGAGGCCCTCTGGAGGACGGAGGAGGAAGTACAGGTCAATACAGAGGAGAACATGAGGTCTGTGAGGCCCTCTGGAGGACGGAGGAGGAAGTGCAGGTCAATACAGAGGAGAACATGAGGTCTGTGAGGCCCTCTGGAGGACGGAGGAGGAACAGTAATGATGTTTACCTGTGACTTTCATGAACTCCTCCTGGATCTGCTCCTTGGTTTTGCTCTTGGGGATTGAACCCACGAACAGCCGGTTGTTGGCCACAGAGATGCAGACGCCGATGTGTTTCCCGGGGCGGATCTCGAAGTTATTGTACTGAAAAGACGTTAAAAAACAGTCAGTATCAAAACCTCCTGCAGACGTTCGTAAACCTTCACTTACTTCATTAACAAACGTGTTTATATAAATGTAAGACTAAAAAATGCCTCAATTTCTCCCAAATTATTCCCCATTTTTCCCACATTCCTTGACATTGGATTATTGTTCCGCTTTCCGGTTCTAGACACATATTTTAGTATCGATATTGGAAACCGAGTCTTTAACGTACTGGTCTGGACTCAGTATTTGCTCCTCACCAGTTTAAGGCCAGCTCACACTTAACGACTGGATTCAGGTCGATTATAGAACGTCTGGGGGTTCACACTTAACGCCTGAGAATCGTCAGAGCGACTCACGATTCTGACAAACAGCTGATGTTTTATAACACAGCGCGTCTGTCGTCTCTACGGCTTCAAAACTGACCCCAGATCAGCAAAGACAGGCCTGTGTTTGTGAGCGCGGGATAACGTGTGTGTCCCGATCGGTCAACGGTGTCAACAACGTCACAACACCGCAGCGCTAGCTTACTGCTACTACCGAGCTTCAACTGGGCTATAGTTCTGTCACATGGAGATAAAAGTTGGCGACAGGAAGAAGCGGGACGTGTTTCAGTGGATTTAATAAGAAAAGGAGACGGGCGTCGACCTCAGGATGGAGGAGACAGCGGGGAGGCTAGCTGCCGTTAGCAGCGAGGCGAAGCTAAACAGTTAGTCTCCTCTGCTCGTGGTTGAAATGTAGCTGGAAAAGGTGTTTGTGGTGAACTTTTGCTGATATAAAGTTGTGCTGTTTCGTGTGTGGGGCTGTGGCCATGAAATGAGTCGTTTGTGCCGCTGGTTTAACAGAGAAGTGAAAAAAGGAGGCGCGGTGGTGTTTTCCTGTCTTTATATCACTCTGTCATTCACGTTTGTGTCGGTAAAATCACCCACGTTTCTCCCGTGCGTCCAAAATCAAACATGTCTGTTATATCTCAGTATTTGCTCCTCACCAGTTTGACGGCCTCTCTGTCTGGGTTAGTTATATCTCAGTATTTGCTCCTCACCAGTTTGACGGCCTCTCTGTCTGGGTTAGTTATATCTCAGTATTTGCTCCTCACCAGTTTGACGGCCTCTGTCTGGGTTAGTTATATCTCAGTATTTGCTCCTCACCAGTTTGACGGCCTCTCTGTCTGGGTTAGTTATATCTCAGTATTTGTTCACCAGTTTGACGGCCTCTCTGTCTGGGTTAGTTATATCTCAGTATTTGTTCCTCACCAGTTTGACGGCCTCTGTCTGGGTTAGTTATACCTCAGTATTTGCTCCTCACCAGTTTGACGGCCTCTGTCTGGGTTAGTTATATCTCAGTATTTGCTCCTCACCAGTTTGACGGCCTCTCTGTCTGGGTTAGTTATATCTCAGTATTTGCTCCTCACCAGTTTGACGGCCTCTGTCTGGGTTAGTTATATCTCAGTATTTGCTCCTCACCAGTTTGACGGCCTCTGTCTGGGTTAGTTATATCTCAGTATTTGCTCCTCACCAGTTTGACGGCCTCTGTCTGGGTTAGTTATATCTCAGTATTTGCTCCTCACCAGTTTGACGGCCTCTCTGTCTGGGTTAGTTATATCTCAGTATTTGATCCTCACCAGTTTGACGGCCTCTCTGTCTGGGTTAGTTATATCTCAGTATTTGCTCCTCACCAGTTTGACGGCCTCTCTGTCTGGGTTAGTTATATCTCAGTATTTGCTCCTCACCAGTTTAACGGCCTCTCTGTCTGGGTTAGTTATATCTCAGTATTTGCTCCTCACCAGTTTAACGGCCTCTCTGTCTGGGTTAGTTATATCTCAGTATTTGCTCCTCACCAGTTTGACGGCCTCTGTCTGGGTTAGTTATATCTCAGTATTTGCTCCTCACCAGTTTGACGGCCTCTCTGTCTGGGTTAGTTATATCTCAGTATTTGCTCCTCACCAGTTTGACGGCCTCTGTCTGGGTTAGTTATATCTCAGTATTTGCTCCTCACCAGTTTGACGGCCTCTCTGTCTGGGTTAGTTATATCTCAGTATTTGCTCCTCACCAGTTTGACGGCCTCTCTGTCTGGGTTAGTTATATCTCAGTATTTGCTCCTCACCAGTTTGACGGCCTCTCTGTCTGGGTTAGTTATATCTCAGTATTTGTTCCTCACCAGTTTGACGGCCTCTCTGTCTGGGTTAGTTATATCTCAGTATTTGTTCCTCACCAGTTTGACGGCCTCTCTGTCTGGGTTAGTTATATCTCAGTATTTGCTCCTCACCAGTTTGACGGCCTCTGTCTGGGTTAGTTATATCTCAGTATTTGCTCCTCACCAGTTTGACGGCCTCTGTCTGGGTTAGTTATATCTCAGTATTTGTTCCTCACCAGTTTGACGGCCTCTGTCTGGGTTAGTTATATCTCAGTATTTGATCCTCACCAGTTTGACGGCCTCTCTGTCTGGGTTAGTTATATCTCAGTATTTGTTCCTCACCAGTTTAACGGCCTCTGTCTGGGTTAGTTATATCTCAGTATTTGCTCCTCACCAGTTTGACGGCCTCTGTCTGGGTTAGTTATATCTCAGTATTTGCTCCTCACCAGTTTGACGGCCTCTGTCTGGGTTAGTTATATCTCAGTATTTGATCCTCACCAGTTTGACGGCCTCTGTCTGGGTTAGTTATATCTCAGTATTTGCTCCTCACCAGTTTGACGGCCTCTCTGTCTGGGTTAGTTATATCTCAGTATTTGCTCCTCACCAGTTTGACGGCCTCTGTCTGGGTTAGTTATATCTCAGTATTTGCTCCTCACCAGTTTGACGGCCTCTGTCTGGGTTAGTTATATCTCAGTATTTGCTCCTCACCAGTTTGACGGCCTCTCTGTCTGGGTTAGTTATATCTCAGTATTTGCTCCTCACCAGTTTGACGGCCTCTCTGTCTGGGTTAGTTATATCTCAGTATTTGTTCCTCACCAGTTTGACGGCCTCTGTCTGGGTTAGTTATATCTCAGTATTTGCTCCTCACCAGTTTGACGGCCTCTCTGTCTGGGTTAGTTATATCTCAGTATTTGTTCCTCACCAGTTTAACGGCCTCTCTGTCTGGGTTAGTTATATCTCAGTATTTGCTCCTCACCAGTTTGACGGCCTCTGTCTGGGTTAGTTATATCTCAGTATTTGATCCTCACCAGTTTGACGGCCTCTCTGTCTGGGTTAGTTATATCTCAGTATTTGTTCCTCACCAGTTTGACGGCCTCTGTCTGGGTTAGTTATATCTCAGTATTTGTTCCTCACCAGTTTGACGGCCTCTGTCTGGGTTAGTTATATCTCAGTATTTGTTCCTCACCAGTTTGACGGCCTCTGTCTGGGTTAGTTATATCTCAGTATTTGTTCCTCACCAGTTTAACGGCCTCTCTGTCTGGGTTAGTTATATCTCAGTATTTGCTCCTCACCAGTTTAACGGCCTCTCTGTCTGGGTTAGTTATATCTCAGTATTTGCTCCTCACCAGTTTGACGGCCTCTCTGTCTGGGTTAGTTATATCTCAGTATTTGCTCCTCACCAGTTTGACGGCCTCTGTCTGGGTTAGTTATATCTCAGTATTTGCTCCTCACCAGTTTGACGGCCTCTGTCTGGGTTAGTTATATCTCAGTATTTGCTCCTCACCAGTTTGACGGCCTCTCTGTCTGGGTTAGTTATATCTCAGTATTTGTTCCTCACCAGTTTGACGGCCTCTGTCTGGGTTAGTTATATCTCAGTATTTGCTCCTCACCAGTTTGACGGCCTCTCTGTCTGGGTTAGTTATATCTCAGTATTTGTTCCTCACCAGTTTAACGGCCTCTCTGTCTGGGTTAGTTATATCTCAGTATTTGCTCCTCACCAGTTTGACGGCCTCTGTCTGGGTTAGTTATATCTCAGTATTTGATCCTCACCAGTTTGACGGCCTCTCTGTCTGGGTTAGTTATATCTCAGTATTTGCTCCTCACCAGTTTGACGGCCTCTCTGTCTGGGTTAGTTATATCTCAGTATTTGTTCCTCACCAGTTTGACGGCCTCTGTCTGGGTTAGTTATATCTCAGTATTTGCTCCTCACCAGTTTGACGGCCTCTCTGTCTGGGTTAGTTATATCTCAGTATTTGATCCTCACCAGTTTGACGGCCTCTGTCTGGGTTAGTTATATCTCAGTATTTGTTCCTCACCAGTTTAACGGCCTCTGTCTGGGTTAGTTATATCTCAGTATTTGTTCCTCACCAGTTTAACGGCCTCTGTCTGGGTTAGTTATATCTCAGTATTTGTTCCTCACCAGTTTAACGGCCTCTGTCTGGGTTAGTTATATCTCAGTATTTGTTCCTCACCAGTTTGACGGCCTCTCTGTCTGGGTTAGTTATATCTCAGTATTTGTTCCTCACCAGTTTGACGGCCTCTGTCTGGGTTAGTTATATCTCAGTATTTGCTCCTCACCAGTTTGACGGCCTCTGTCTGGGTTAGTTATATCTCAGTATTTGTTCCTCACCAGTTTGACGGCCTCTGTCTGGGTTAGTTATATCTCAGTATTTGTTCCTCACCAGTTTGACGGCCTCTGTCTGGGTTAGTTATATCTCAGTATTTGTTCCTCACCAGTTTGACGGCCTCTGTCTGGGTTAGTTATATCTCAGTATTTGTTCCTCACCAGTTTGACGGCCTCTGTCTGGGTTAGTTATATCTCAGTATTTGTTCCTCACCAGTTTAACGGCCTCTCTGTCTGGGTTAGTTATATCTCAGTATTTGCTCCTCACCAGTTTAACGGCCTCTCTGTCTGGGTTAGTTATATCTCAGTATTTGCTCCTCACCAGTTTGACGGCCTCTCTGTCTGGGTTAGTTATATCTCAGTATTTGTTCCTCACCAGTTTGACGGCCTCTGTCTGGGTTAGTTATATCTCAGTATTGGCTCCTCACCAGTTTGACGGCCTCTGTCTGGGTTAGTTATATCTCAGTATTTGCTCCTCACCAGTTTGACGGCCTCTCTGTCTGGGTTAGTTATATCTCAGTATTTGCTCCTCACCAGTTTGACGGCCTCTGTCTGGGTTAGTTATATCTCAGTATTTGCTCCTCACCAGTTTAACGGCCTCTGTCTGGGTTAGTTATATCTCAGTATTTGCTCCTCACCAGTTTGACGGCCTCTCTGTCTGGGTTAGTTATATCTCAGTATTTGTTCCTCACCAGTTTGACGGCCTCTGTCTGGGTTAGTTATATCTCAGTGTTTGCTCCTCACCAGTTTGACGGCCTCTGTCTGGGTTAATTATATCTCAGTGTTTGCTCCTCACCAGTTTGACGGCCTCTGTCTGGGTTAGTTATATCTCAGTATTTGCTCCTCACCAGTTTGACGGCCTCTCTGTCTGGGTTAGTTATATCTCAGTATTTGCTCCTCACCAGTTTGACGGCCTCTCTGTCTGGGTTAGTTATATCTCAGTATTTGCTCCTCACCAGTTTGACGGCCTCTGTCTGGGTTAGTTATATCTCAGTATTTGCTCCTCACCAGTTTGACGGCCTCTGTCTGGGTTAGTTATATCTCAGTATTTGCTCCTCACCAGTTTGACGGCCTCTGTCTGGGTTAGTTATATCTCAGTATTTGATCCTCACCAGTTTGACGGCCTCTCTGTCTGGGTTAGTTATATCTCAGTATTTGCTCCTCACCAGTTTGACGGCCTCTGTCTGGGTTAGTTATATCTCAGTATTTGCTCCTCACCAGTTTGACGGCCTCTCTGTCTGGGTTAGTTATATCTCAGTATTTGCTCCTCACCAGTTTGACGGCCTCTGTCTGGGTTAGTTATATCTCAGTATTTGCTCCTCACCAGTTTGACGGCCTCTGTCTGGGTTAGTTATATCTCAGTATTTGCTCCTCACCAGTTTGACGGCCTCTGTCTGGGTTAGTTATATCTCAGTATTTGCTCCTCACCAGTTTGACGGCCTCTGTCTGGGTTAGTTATATCTCAGTATTTGCTCCTCACCAGTTTGACGGCCTCTGTCTGGGTTAGTTATATCTCAGTATTTGTTCCTCACCAGTTTGACGGCCTCTGTCTGGGTTAGTTATATCTCAGTATTTGTTCACCAGTTTGACGGCCTCTGTCTGGGTTAGTTATATCTCAGTATTTGTTCACCAGTTTGACGGCCTCTGTCTGGGTTAGTTATATCTCAGTATTTGCTCCTCACCAGTTTGACGGCCTCTGTCTGGGTTAGTTATATCTCAGTATTTGTTCACCAGTTTGACGGCCTCTCTGTCTGGGTTAGTTATATCTCAGTATTTGCTCCTCACCAGTTTGACGGCCTCTCTGTCTGGGTTAGTTATATCTCAGTATTTGCTCCTCACCAGTTTAACGGCCTCTCTGTCTGGGTTAGTTATATCTCAGTATTTGCTCCTCACCAGTTTGACGGCCTCTGTCTGGGTTAGTTATATCTCAGTATTTGCTCCTCACCAGTTTGACGGCCTCTCTGTCTGGGTTAGTTATATCTCAGTATTTGCTCCTCACCAGTTTGACGGCCTCTGTCTGGGTTAGTTATATCTCAGTATTTGCTCCTCACCAGTTTGACGGCCTCTGTCTGGGTTAGTTATATCTCAGTATTTGCTCCTCACCAGTTTGACGGCCTCTCTGTCTGGGTTAGTTATATCTCAGTATTTGCTCCTCACCAGTTTGACGGCCTCTGTCTGGGTTAGTTATATCTCAGTATTTGCTCCTCACCAGTTTGACGGCCTCTGTCTGGGTTAGTTATATCTCAGTATTTGCTCCTCACCAGTTTGACGGCCTCTCTGTCTGGGTTAGTTATATCTCAGTATTTGCTCCTCACCAGTTTGACGGCCTCTGTCTGGGTTAGTTATATCTCAGTATTTGCTCCTCACCAGTTTGACGGCCTCTGTCTGGGTTAGTTATATCTCAGTATTTGCTCCTCACCAGTTTGACGGCCTCTCTGTCTGGGTTAGTTATATCTCAGTATTTGCTCCTCACCAGTTTAACGGCCTCTGTCTGGGTTAGTTATATCTCAGTATTTGCTCCTCACCAGTTTGACGGCCTCTCTGTCTGGGTTAGTTATATCTCAGTATTTGCTCCTCACCAGTTTGACGGCCTGTCTGGGTTAGTTATATCTCAGTATTTGCTCCTCACCAGTTTGACGGCCTCTGTCTGGGTTAGTTATATCTCAGTATTTGCTCCTCACCAGTTTGACGGCCTCTCTGTCTGGGTTAGTTATATCTCAGTATTTGCTCCTCACCAGTTTGACGGCCTCTGTCTGGGTTAGTTATATCTCAGTATTTGTTCCTCACCAGTTTGACGGCCTCTCTGTCTGGGTTAGTTATATCTCAGTATTTGCTCCTCACCAGTTTAACGGCCTCTCTGTCTGGGTTAGTTATATCTCAGTATTTGTTCACCAGTTTGACGGCCTCTCTGTCTGGGTTAGTTATATCTCAGTATTTGCTCCTCACCAGTTTGACGGCCTCTCTGTCTGGGTTAGTTATATCTCAGTATTTGTTCCTCACCAGTTTGACGGCCTCTCTGTCTGGGTTAGTTATATCTCAGTATTTGCTCCTCACCAGTTTGACGGCCTCTGTCTGGGTTAGTTATATCTCAGTATTTGTTCCTCACCAGTTTGACGGCCTCTCTGTCTGGGTTAGTTATATCTCAGTATTTGCTCCTCACCAGTTTAACGGCCTCTCTGTCTGGGTTAGTTATATCTCAGTATTTGCTCCTCACCAGTTTGACGGCCTCTGTCTGGGTTAGTTATATCTCAGTATTTGCTCCTCACCAGTTTGACGGCCTGTCTGTCTGGGTTAGTTATATCTCAGTATTTGCTCCTCACCAGTTTGACGGCCTCTCTGTCTGGGTTAGTTATATCTCAGTATTTGTTCACCAGTTTGACGGCCTCTCTGTCTGGGTTAGTTATATCTCAGTATTTGCTCCTCACCAGTTTGACGGCCTCTGTCTGGGTTAGTTATATCTCAGTATTTGCTCCTCACCAGTTTGACGGCCTCTGTCTGGGTTAGTTATATCTCAGTATTTGCTCCTCACCAGTTTGACGGCCTCTCTGTCTGGGTTAGTTATATCTCAGTATTTGCTCCTCACCAGTTTGACGGCCTCTGCGGCGGACTCTTTGTTGCAGAAGGTGACGAAGGCGTATCCGCGGTTGATTCCGCTCAGGGGCATCATCATGAGCCTCATGTCCCAGATCGGACCGGCCTTTTCGAACAGCGGCACCAGCTCGTCCTCGAACAGGTCCCGGGGGATTTTACCCACGAAGATCTGAGGAGGACAGAGTTTATATGACACTGACAATGTTTTCCCCTTAAAGTCCTTCAGAACAGTTATACCCTCATGTCTCGCTCTAAAGTCCTTCAGAACAGTTATACCCTCATGTCTCGCTCTAAAGTCCTTCAGAACAGTTAAACCCTCCTCATGTCTCGCTCTAAAGTCCTTCAGAACAGTTAGACCCTCCTCATGTCTCGCTCTAAAGTCCTTCAGAACAGTTATACCCTCATGTCTCGCTCTAAAGTCCTTCAGAACAGTTAAACCCTCCTCATGTCTCGCTCTAAAGTCCTTCAGAACAGTTAGACCCTCCTCATGTCTCGCTCTAAAGTCCTTCAGAACAGTTAGACCCTCCTCATGTCTCGCTCTAAAGTCCTTCAGAACAGTTAGACCCTCCTCATGTCTCGCTCTAAAGTCCTTCAGAACAGTTAGACCCTCCTCGTGTCTCGCTCTAAAGTCCTTCAGAACAGTTAGACCCTCCTTGTGTCTCGCTCTAAAGTCCTTCAGAACAGTTAGACCCTCCTCATGTCTCGCTCTAAAGTCCTTCAGAACAGTTAGACCCTCATGTCTCGCTCTAAAGTCCTTCAGAACAGTTAGACCCTCCTCATGTCTCGCTCTAAAGTCCTTCAGAACAGTTAGACCCTCATGTCTCGCTCTAAAGTCCTTCAGAACAGTTAGACCCTCATGTCTCGCTCTAAAGTCCTTCAGAACAGTTAGACCCTCGTGTCTCGCTCTAAAGTCCTTCAGAACAGTTAGACCCTCCTCATGTCTCGCTCTAAAGTCCTTCAGAACAGTTAGACCCTCGTGTCTCGCTCTAAAGTCCTTCAGAACAGTTAGACCCTCGTGTCTCGCTCTAAAGTCCTTCAGAACAGTTAGACCCTCCTCGTGTCTCGCTCTAAAGTCCTTCAGAACAGTTAGACCCTCCTCATGTCTCGCTCTAAAGTCCTTCAGAACAGTTAGACCCTCATGTCTCGCTCTAAAGTCCTTCAGAACAGTTAGACCCTCCTCATGTCTCGCTCTAAGTCCTTCAGAACAGTTAGACCCTCCTCATGTCTCGCTCTAAAGTCCTTCAGAACAGTTAGACCCTCCTCATGTCTCGCTCTAAAGTCCTTCAGAACAGTTAGACCCTCCTCATGTCTCGCTCTAAAGTCCTTCAGAACAGTTAGACCCTCGTGTCTCGCTCTAAAGTCCTTCAGAACAGTTAGACCCTCCTCATGTCTCGCTCTAAAGTCCTTCAGAACAGTTAGACCCTCCTCGTGTCTCGCTCTAAAGTCCTTCAGAACAGTTAGACCCTCCTCATGTCTCGCTCTAAAGTCCTTCAGAACAGTTAGACCCTCCTGGGGCACTGACCTCGGTAGCCACGGGCGGCTGGGCGTTGGAGTACACGGACTCGGGTGGAGGTCCTCCGTATTTCCTCTGTCCCGTGGTGACGTCCAGTGTGTAGCCGGTTCGGTCCAGGAGCTCCTTGATCTTGGCCTCGTCCGGACCTTTATTCGTCTCTGAGACCTTGGCGCCGCTCTTCTCCCGCTGCCGGTACGTCTTCATCACGCCGCACAGGAAGGCACTTTTGTTCTGAGGGAAACCAGAGGAACATCATCAGAGGTTTCTCCAGGAGCAACAACATTACGCAGGCATTAGAAGGTCCTGATCCCATATTCTGTGGAACTTCTGACCTTTCCTCTGGAGTAAAAGAATCAGCAGGATCTCATGAACCTGGACTTACTTGGACGTGTGAGAGGTCGCTCTCCTTGAACTGCGTTAGCACCTGCAGAGCTCCCTCTTCGTTGAACTCCTTCAGAGCCTCGATGGCTCGTTCGTCCAGGTCGCTGTGAGCCACCAGGCCTGAGCAGAAACATCACAGGAGTCAGACACGAGGAGCACCAGGTCTGGGACCTTCTCCAGAAGAGTCACAAACAACCGACAAAACCATCCTTCTGAGTCGAGACCTCATCCTCAGCTCCTGCTTTGGCTTCAAGTCTTTTCTACATGTTTTTACTCCGTGAACCAGCTCCCTCTGACTTCCTTTAGACTAAAGCACCATAAACGTGGACATTTTAGGAACTACAGGAATGAAAACTGTCCTAACGCTTAAACTAATATTACATTTTTTGGTATTGAACATTAAAGTATCAAAAGCAGGACCCAAAAAATATCTCTTTAGATCCAAGTGTTGAGGCTGTCGGCCGGGTGTCAGGGTTTACACAGTGATTCTAACAGAGACGAGGGCGCTCACAGTAACAACTCAAATCGTTTTCACTGAATATTCCATAAACGTTTCATGTCTCTAATAAAGTCTGTAATGAGTGGTTAAACATAAGTCACTGCCTCAGTAGAAACAAACCCTTCCTCGGCTCAGGAGAAACTCACCTGCGACGTAGAGGTCGTCCAGTTTCTCCGCTACCGTCTGAGGAAGCCCCGCCTCCAGCAGCGCCGGGAAACTCTCGGAGCGAGTGACCTCCTCCTCCTCCTCCTCCACCGCCGCCGCCGTGGTGTCGGCCACCGCCGTCTCCATGGGCTCCTCTGTGCCGTTCCCGTTCACGTGGTCCTCCATCGACGATCTGGAACACCGGCATGAACGCCATTACAACAGAATCAAGACACGCCATTACGACAACAGAATCAACAAACACAATAACAAATCAATAAACACGATAACAAATCAATAAACACCAGAGAGACGACCGACCGGAGAGCAGAGGTTCCGCTAGACTTTTTTTGTCGGCTGGGTCGTAAAATGTCGGCCATTCACAAGAATTACCGGCCATTAAAAAATATATAGCTACATAATGAACGTGGCCTGTTATCAATAACAATCTACATGTAGGCAGAGCTACACGAGTGCTTTAGTGGGTCCAAAAGAGGCTATTGCTAATGGAATAATGACGTGAGAAAATGCAGCTGAAATCCAAATATAAAGTTGTGCGTGTGGAGACGATTGAGAGCGGCAGGTTCACACGGACGAACCTCATCTGCACTTTAACTCAGACAGTAGCCCATATCTATGACCGTCCAGGTCTGACCACATCAGCTGCTCAGCGAGGGCTGGGCTTTAACGTGACATCAGGTGTGAATAATGATTAAGTCTGTCACCCAGCTCTGCCGCGCTCTAGAGCGGCTCCAACACCGGTAACTGAGCCGAGGCGTCTGCGCAGACTGACCGAGGGAAGCGCCTCTAAACCCGGCCACTCTCTGAGCGGCTCCAACACCGGTAACTGAGCCGAGGCGTCTGCGCAGACTGACCGAGGGAAGCGCCTCTAAACCCGGCCACTCTCTGAGCCGAGGCGTCTGCGCAGACTGACCGAGGGAAGCGTCTCTAAACCCGGCCACTCTCTGAGCCGAGGCGTCTGCGCAGACTGACCGA
The DNA here is from genome assembly GCF_951799975.1 of Gobius niger. Lineage (NCBI taxonomy): Eukaryota > Metazoa > Chordata > Actinopteri > Gobiiformes > Gobiidae > Gobius > Gobius niger. The sequence goes on from NC_136866.1 coordinate 31,433,054, forward strand.
GGGAAGCGTCTCTAAACCCGGCCACTCTCTGAGCCGAGGCGTCTGCGCAGACTGACCGAGGGAAGCGCCTCTAAACCCGGCCACTCTCTGAGCCGAGGCGTCTGCGCAGACTGACCGAGGGAAGCGTCTCTAAACCCGGCCACTCTCTGAGCCGAGGCGTCTGCGCAGACTGACCGAGGGAAGCGTCTCTAAACCCGGCCACTCTCTGAGCCGAGGCGTCTGCGCAGACTGACCGAGGGAAGCGCCTCTAAACCCGGCCACTCTCTGAGCCGAGGCGTCTGCGCAGACTGACCGAGGGAAGCGCCTCTAAACCCGGCCACTCTCTGAGCGGCTCCAACACCGGTAACTGAGCCGAGGCGTCTGCGCAGACTGACCGAGGGAAGCGCCTCTAAACCCGGCCACTCTCTGAGCGGCTCCAACACCGGTAACTGAGCCGAGGCGTCTGCGCAGACTGACCGAGGGAAGCGCCTCTAAACCCGGCCACTCTCTGAGCGGCTCCAACACCGGTAACTGAGCCGAGGCGTCTGCGCAGACTGACCGAGGGAAGCGCCTCTAAACCCGGCCACTCTCTGAGCGGCTCCAACACCGGTAACTGAGCCGAGGCGTCTGCGCAGACTGACCGAGGGAAGCGCCTCTAAACCCGGCCACTCTCTGAGCGGCTCCAACACCGGTAACTGAGCCGAGGCGTCTGCGCAGACTGACCGAGGGAAGCGCCTCTAAACCCGGCCACTCTCTGAGCGGCTCCAACACCGGTAACTGAGCCGAGGCGTCTGCGCAGACTGACCGAGGGAAGCGCCTCTAAACCCGGCCACTCTCTGAGCGGCTCCAACACCGGTAACTGAGCCGAGGCGTCTGCGCAGACTGACCGAGGGAAGCGCCTCTAAACCCGGCCACTCTCTGAGCGGCTCCAACACCGGTAACTGAGCCGAGGCGTCTGCGCAGACTGACCGAGGGAAGCGCCTCTAAACCCGGCCACTCTCTGAGCGGCTCCAACACCGGTAACTGAGCCGAGGCGTCTGCGCAGACTGACCGAGGGAAGCGCCTCTAAACCCGGCCACTCTCTGAGCGGCTCCAACACCGGTAACTGAGCCGAGGCGTCTGCGCAGACTGACCGAGGGAAGCGCCTCTAAACCCGGCCACTCTCTGAGCGGCTCCAACACCGGTAACTGAGCCGAGGCGTCTGCGCAGACTGACCGAGGGAAGCGTCTCTAAACCCGGCCACTCTCTGAGCCGAGGCGTCTGCGCAGACTGACCGAGGGAAGCGCCTCTAAACCCGGCCACTCTCTGAGCGGCTCCAACACCGGTAACTGAGCCGAGGCGTCTGCGCAGACTGACCGAGGGAAGCGCCTCTAAACCCGGCCACTCTCTGAGCGGCTCCAACACCGGTAACTGAGCCGAGGCGTCTGCGCAGACTGACCGAGGGAAGCGCCTCTAAACCCGGCCACTCTCTGAGCGGCTCCAACACCCGCAGAACTAAGAGCATTTTCTCCAAATCTAAAAGCTGCGCCTCATTTGAAAGCTAAGACCTACAAATCTCACCTAAAGTCCTCTTTTTTACATTACTTTTTTGTTGCGTTTGTCACATTTCCGTCTCATTTTGGTTGATGTGTCAGATTTTAGATGCCGTTCGTGCTGTTCGGTTCAGGTGGGGGTTAAGAGGTTAACAGTGATGTCATTAGTGTTAGCGCCCCCTACTGAAACTGCAATCATAACACTGCTCTCCAAAAGCAGTAACACTGTAATCTCAGAGGCAGACGACAGCGCCCCCTTCAGGCTTTACGCTCATATTTACTAACTTAAATGTGATTCTCGGTGTAAATCAAAGGCATTTCTTTGCAATAGAGTAAATCAGGGGTAGGCAACGTCAGGCCCGCGGGACAAAATCGGCCCTGCAACATTAAACCTTTGGTCCCCAAGAGAATTTTGAGAGAACATTTATTCATCCATTAGAGAACAGATACGTGATAAAGTACTCTGAAATGTGGAAAATACCGGGAATATTTTCACTTTTCCCTCAAAACACCCCATTGGGTCATATGATTTGCAGAACATTATATTTGTCTAAAAAAATGGCTTTACTTTGGGCTATAATTGTTAGTTTTGGCAATTGAGCAATGAAGAAAATCGGCCTCCACCAAACAGACTTGCCTCCCCCTGGAATAAATCCTAATTTCAGATCGATCTGGAGCCGCGAGCAACAGAAGCTTCATGTTCTTTGGCACATTTATAAACATTTATAAGTTTCCTTTGTTTGTGAAGATGTGTCGACCTCAGTCAGATGATGAAGACGTCCTGATGTTTGGACGATTCAAATGTACAATAACGAGGTCATCGGCAATGACAGAAATGTGGAAATAAGTGGGGAAACTTAAGTGTGTGTGTTCTTATAATCACGACATTGTGAGGACCAGTTTGAGGACATTTTGGGTGGTCCTCTCTGAAGGAACGTGTGAGGGTCAAGATGTGGTTTTAGATGCGTTATGGGCTTAGGGTCCAGGGAAATACTAGGGATGCACCGATCCGCTTTTTTGAGCTCCCAATCCGATCCGATATTTTTGACACTTCATCTGGCCGATACCGATCCAGTCTTTTTGTATTATTAGATTTTTATATAATATACTGTATATCATTATATATTATTGCCTATGGATATCACCAGTTTTACCACTAGTTTTACCAGATGTATTTTTTTCATAAACATGGAAGACGTTTTGGCTTTTGCTTTGAATTTTAACCCCTTAACTCCCGCCTGAACCGAGCACATTTTCTCCAGTTTGGCTTTACCCCAATCCAAAAGCTTCGGGAAAAAAGGTGAGAAAATAGAGACAGAACTGAGACGAAAACGATGGAAATGTGACAAAAAAGTGAGAAAACATTGGCAAAAAAAAAGACAAAAAATTGATTAAAAAAACATTACAAAAAAGTTACAAAATGAGTTGAAACCCCCCCCAAAAAAAGATGGAAAAAAATTTGATGACATGAGGAAAATGATCAATTTAGATGAGTTTTGTAGGCCTTTCAAATGAGGCGTTACACTGGCCTACAGGATTGGGGTAAAGCTGAACTGGAGAAAATGCTCTCGGTTCAGGCGGGAGTTAAGAGGTTGAATTAGAAAGTGCTGTGATAAACCCTCGAAGCGCGGTGGTGCGGTAAACCTGCAGACTGGAGCCACTGCAGATTCAGAACCGCAGATTCACGGCCGTCTTGTATCGGACCCGATCCTCTAAAAAAGCCTGATCGGCTACCGATACCGATACTGAATATCGGATCGGTACATCCCTAGGAAATACATTATGTCTATGAGTGTCCTCGATAAGACAGTAGTACACGATTGTGTGTGTGACGCCAAAATATGGGAAAATGTTTTTAAGATTGAGGGAAAGTTAGGGGCGCCATTTTGTCTTGAGTCAGTCGAACATGTTTGCTGCACATTTTTACACATTTCTCACGTTTTGCTTCGTCGTCGTCATCGAAAAAGTCCCACAAACGTATTAATTTCAGTCAATATCGCTCAGTGCTTCAGCCGACGGCCGCATACATCACTGTTTTACATTATTATTACTATACTTAGAGTTTCCCCTGATTGAACCATTGTCCTGAGACACAGACACATATTTACCACATGTACAATAAAACACTGGGATCTGAAACAACACAAACATTCAGGTCATTTCTGCTCTTTGAGAAAAACATTCCTCTGTTACCATTTCAATAATCCTCCAGTCGCTTCAGTTTGACTATAATCTCCAGAAACTTTCACCTGATTTTATTAAAACCAGTGAAAGAGAAAAAGCTACTCAATAATATCAGCTGTTTCCAAACTCACGCCGAACTTTACAACAGGTTTGCAGCTAAAGGGAAAAACACAAACACTGCCAACTGTAAATATATATGTTTATTGTACTTAAAGGGGGGGTATTCTGCAAAATGGACTTTTTCAAGCTTTCCCTCATGTTATTCTGTCACTCCCTCATTAAAAACATGGCTGAAGTGTTGCCTTGGCACATTCACGTATTTCTGAGTAATCTGTAAAAACTCTGATGGCGGCCATTTTAGGGATAGGTTTGCCTGAGTCCTCCTAGGAACGCCCCCACCTCCTGGAGACGCCTCCGAGCTTTGGTCACCAGCCGAGTAACCAACCACTGCTCCTCAGCAGAACCCCCTCCCCACTGATGCCACAGACAGCGTGTGGAGGGGGCGTGTCTAAAGGCTCAGAGGTTCTTAAAGAGACAGAGGCCTATTTCAAGACATTCACTACAGCCATTTTGAGAGAGACATTTTATACAAGGCAGTTATTCTAATTTACTGCATTTACAGACCAGCAGAAGGTTTGTCATCATTGTAGTGGGATATAGACTGGTGCTATGGGACTGACAAAAGCAGAACACCCCCTCTTTAAAGCAGAACACCCCCTCTTTAAAGCAGAACACCCCCTCTTTAAAGCAGAACACCCCCTCTTTAAAGCAGAACACCCCCTCTTTAAAGCAGAACACCCCCTCTTTAAAGCAGAACACCCCCTCTTTAAAGTCCATCAACATAAACAAAAGTGCAAAGACAAACCCTTTAACTGAAAAGTCACTCTGCAACAGACAAATTATTAATACAGTATTTGGAATGAACTAAAACAACAACAAAAAGACACCTCCAAACATCTCAACTCTTTCACAGGGACGAGTTCATCGGCTCATTTCAACTTTCAGCGTCAATCACACAGAAAAACAGAACAAATCAGAGGCTCAGTGTTTTAACGATACTGAAGGACAAAGCAAATGTCATTACTAGAAAGAAAATACTCATGTGTAGAGCCTTTCAGAAACAGCCATTCCTTCACCTTTAACCCCCCACTTTAACCAAGTGCTTCACTCCAGCTCAGCCTTACCCAAATCCACAGAACTCACCGGATCGATCATTTTATCACTGATTTTTTTTAATGCCTTTGTCACTTTCTCGACAGTTTCAGGAAGCTTTTAGATTTGGGTAAAACCAAACACTAGAAAATGTGCTGAGTTCGGGCACCAGTGCTGCAACAAACCAGGCTCTCCAAGGCCTTTCCGTCCACAGGTTGTTTCAGTGCCTGGCTGAAGCTAAACAACAATAAAAGCGGCTTCTTCCTGTAAACAAATGACCACGTGTCAGAGCAGCATCAAACCACTGAGCCCTGGCATCAACACACTCTGTCCAACCAGTGAAAACAGTTTAAATAAAGCTTTTCAAAATAAAACACGTGCAGCCACAACATTACTATTCAGTGTAAATGTTACAAACACGAAAAGAAACGAGAGAACAAGAGTGTGAAGTAAAGAACAGCTCGTTGGCAAAGCAGGAGAAAGATCAGTTTGTGGGTTTCAGCAGAACAGGTTTGTTGCCATTGTTTGATTTTTTTTTTCTCTCTCGCTACAATCGTGCAACATAAAACACAAATAAAATAAACTGTAGAAGCTTTGTAACTATAACCTGTGAGCTCGAGTCTATAAACGCGTAGATTTGGGTAAAGCTGGCTCGGTGAAGGCGGGGGTTAAGCGGTTAGAATAATAAAACAATACTACAGCACGTTCCCGTCACTGGGCTTTGGCGCCAGGACGAGCTAACGGCTACATGCTAATGCAGCAAACCCGAGGAAAACACACAATAACTCCGCTTTAACCAACCGCTCATCCGACCAGAACCAAACCGAGTCCACGGGGAGCGGGTTTCCGAACTGATCTCCGGTTTCTGTCCGCGTTTGGGGAGTTTTCCGGGTGTTTTTTCTGGAGTAAACGAGCGGCGGCACACCACGCCTCTGGCTGCGGCACGGACCAGGCCGCACCGCTCCGCACATGGGCTAAAACAACCGGCTAACCGCGCTAAACGTAAACAACAACAACACATCCCCCGTGCAACCGCAGCGGGGCCGCACGAGGGCGCGGTGTGGAGGGCGAAACGCGGCGGCATGTGGCCGTAAAAGCGCGCTTTCACAGAATGCCGGGTACAAAGCGAACACGCCGCGCTCCACACAGCCTTCGGTTACAAAAGCGCTCCGTAAACCGCATCAAACGGCAGAAACGGGGGCAGGAACGGGGCTCACGTACCGGTGTGGGGTCCAGGTGCAGCGCGGGGTCCTGTGTGGCCGCGGTGGAGCTGATTAAAGGAAATAAAAACAAAGAAAAGGCTCCTTTTCCCTCAGTTTGGGGCAGAGTTCGCGGAGCAGCTGCTTCTGCGGCGGCACAAAATGGCGGCTGAGGCGCGGGGTCCCCTCCGCAGGTTTACAGGGGCGGCTCGGTTTACGGAAGCGGAAGTGGACACGGAAAACAAAAATAAACAATAAACTAGAATAATGCGAAAATAATAATAATAATAATAATAATAATAATAATAATAATAATAATAATAATAATAACTAGAAATGCAATGGCTGCGCCATTGCGATTGACTGCGGAAATGCGGGAAGCAAATGCAGAAATTGCATAAACTCTTCAAATCATAATCTATTTTGCATAAACTGGTAAAATGCATAAAATGTCATATTGCATAAACTGTATAAACTGCATAAAGTGGTAAAATGCATGAATGGGTTAATTTGCATAAATTATGTAAATTGCATAAACTCTTTAAAATGCATAAATCCTAAATGGCATAAACTCTTAAGTTGCATAAATACTTTAAAATGCATAAAGTGGTTAATTTGCATAAATTGTTAATATTGCATAAACTTTTATATTCCATAAACTGGTCAAACTGTTGAAATGGCCTCAGTGCTTGATTGGCAGAAGCACAAATGGCTGAAAGGCCTGGAGTCTCCCGATTGGCTGGATTCCCCCATACACACCAATGCAAAAATGTCAAACTCTCGTATAAAAAAACTGGAAATCTGCAGAAGGCCAATTTTTTCTCAAAACCCACAAGTTGCAGAAGCTGAACCTGCACAAAGTGCAGAAATTGCAGAAAATGCAGAAAAAAGTGCAGAAAAGCATGGATTTGCGGCAGCCCCATTATAAGTCAATGGGAAAAATCTCCGACATTTTGGCCGATTGCGGAAAAACCGTAAGTTGCAGAAGTCCCAAAAGTAACAGCACCTTCTCCTCAACATGAGGAACGTTTTGATGCATAACTTGCATAAATTGCACAAAGCATGAAGGTGCTGAAAGCTGGAGAAAATCGGGAAAAAGATGGAAGAGGAATAATAATAAAGAACATGAAAACCAATAATTGAAGGAAGAATTCCACAGTCAATCAATAATACATTGATACATTCACGCTGTTGTTCTGCTTCAGCTTTACCCAAATCTAAAAGGAAAAAAGAGGCAAAAGAGAGACAAAAACGTGCCGGAAAAGCAACAATAACACAATAAAAATGCGACAAAAAAAAAAAACAGTGACGAAGAGTGATTAAGAAAGCCGAGAAAAACAAAAACAAGTGTGACAAAAAAGTTACAATCAGTTTTGTAGGCCTTAGCTTTCAAATGAGGAGATCCACTGGCCTGTAGGCTGTGACCTCCAGTCGAGAAGCTGAAGTGGAGAAAATGTGCTCGGCTAAAGGAACAGGCCACCGTTTGTCCACACTGAGATATGTTCTTACCTATAATAATAATAATAATAATAATAATTCTTCGATATAAGAAACATAAAGCTTTATATATTGATTTCTTGTTATGTAATATTTGATGACGCTGTCTATATGTTTTGCTAAAATGTTAAATGAATGTTCACATGAAGCACAGTTGAGTGCTTCCTCCAGCAGGTGGCGCCCTTTGCCCAGGGTTGGTCCTGAAACAGTTTTTTTTTTTAATTATGTTGTGCAACACTTTGTTACATGTTTTTTTTTTTTTTTTTTTTTGAATACACACCTAGACCAGCAGCAGTACTATAGGGGTCAGAGAATGTAAGTATGTGGTCCGATTCTTTTGATACACGGTGAATACAGGTTTACTGCCAGAAAATTTGGATTTGTGAATATGAAATTTTGCAAGCAGTAATAAAAGATTTACTAGAAATTCTTTATCTTTATCTTTTGCGCCGCATCTGGTTAATACCAACTCTCCCCCAGACCCATTCACTCTCAATGGTAAATATGGATGCAGTACATTTTTTGGCCACAAGCGTCAAATTGGGGGCGCTGTTTCATTCCTTTCACAGAGTTAAGGAAACACTGTTGTGGCGTCTTGGTGTTTATTACAGTGTTGTAGCATCAACTTTCCCGGTATTTCCAACTTTTATTATACAGGTCATTGATATCAACAAGGCACATGTTAAACATTTACTTATAAAAGAATTTATGCTGAACTGACACTTTCAAAAGGATCTAATGTGGCATTTTCTTTGAGTTAAACATAGCTATCGCTACAGTTGTTGATTTTGTATTGTTAACATGTGTTTTAATGTAGCATGTTTTTTGCGTAGATATAATCAAATTCAAATGTATACTGAGAAAAAAAATAAAGTAACTATTATTATTTGCAGTTGTGTTTCACGCCTGGCATGGCCGTGCTTGACCCGCGACCCACAGTGTTCCTGACAAACCCAAAGTGCTCTTTCATCAGCTGATGAAGTGAAGAAGGAAGTTCCTCCGTGTGAAAAGAGTTTCTCATGACACTGACTCTGACCAACTTCTGCTTTTGAGGAAACTTCTCCGAAACGACGTCAAACCAGTTTATTTAAGAACGACGCCTCCGCAAACCGACAGAAGCAGCAAAACATCACAAACGCCTCATACATCACATCACATCTACAGCAGGGTCATAATACATTAAAACTGAAGAAAACATTCACATGAGAGTCAGAGGAACCTGTGGTGTTTCCCAGTTCTTCTCCCGCCTGATCCCAGATCCTCCACCGAGACGGAGGAGCAGACACTGTGTTCACACCTGTTTCACTCAGGACCTGCAGCAGAATCACATTATTGTCGACCCATTTGGTGACATCAGGGTCGAACCTGATATTGTAAATGTGCAGATCTTCTGAACATTATTGTTGTTTTCTGGTTTCAGACAAATATTTTAGTATCGGTAAAGTTCTGATCTGGAAACAAATGTAACGGTGCTCGAGTTTGGAAAGAGTTCAGACACGGCTGAAGTTACGATGAAAGTAAATAAAAATATCAGGTGGAGAAGCTTGTTTTGGAGTTTTTTAACGAGTCAGGTCTGAGTCAGGTCTGGGTCAGGTCTGGGTCAGGTCTGGGTCTGGTCTGAGTCTGAGTCTGAGTCAGGTCTGGGTCAGGTCTGGGTCTGGTGTGGTGGTTTATCTGATGGTGGCGTAGAGCTGAGTGGAGTCTGGAACCTGGTCTCTCACAGAGCTGTAGGTCACGGCCTCCTCACCCCCCCTCACCTGAAGAAGAAAGAGGATCATTAGACCTGGTGTAGTCCCGGTTTAGTCCTGGTTTAGTCCCAGTGTAGTCCTGGTTTAGTCCTGGTGTAGTCCTGGTTTAGTCCTGGTGTAGTCCTGGTTTAGTCCTGGTTTAGTCCTGGTTTAGTCCCAGTGTAGTCCTGGTT